>NC_086006.1:19001795-19317810 GCF_030014385.1 Trichomycterus rosablanca | reverse complement strand
GGGAGACGGTGTGCTAACCATAAAGAGTAGATACAGAAGCAGAAAATGTAACACTCTTCTCTGTATCTCACACTTAAAGTGTGTGTTTTAAAGGCTCGTCTGCTTGGACTTGATAGTTAAACCGGGGGGGATGGGGGGTGGGGGTGTTACACTGATATCACGTTACAAGTTCCCGCTGTTGTTATATGTGGATATTAAAGTTATTCATTATTTTATGGCGAGTAAAGACCTCATGCTTAATCAGCAGGGGTTGTGACCAGTTATCAGGTTTAATCAGGCATGTTCTTGAAGACTTTGGTCTAGTAGCAAAGATCAAACATACACCACTATATGACCAAACATATGTAGACATCCCATTTTAAAATCATACCCATTAATATAGACCCCCTTGCTATTACAGCTTGAACTTCAGGATAAGCTTCTTATATGATTTTTAAAGTGTGTCTGTGGGCTTTTTTACCCATTTAGTCAAAAAAGCATTTGGCGTGGCTCACAGTTAACATTCCAAATCATATTAAAGGTGTTCAGTAGGGTTTGTTAGGGTACATATGTCTTTATGGACCTCACTATGTGCACAGAGGCATAGTGAAACATGAAACAGCCTTCCCTAAACTGTTGCCACAAAGTTTGAAACAATATATATATTGTATATACTTTGAGTCTAAATACTTGGTTTAAAATAAGCTGTATTTAAATAATCTTGTTTGGGTCATATCTACTTCTTTGTTGATGTGTTAACCTCCTTGTTTCTACACTCACTGTCCATTTTATCAGCTCCACTTACCATATAGAAGCACTTTATAGTTCTACAATTACTGACTGTAGTCCATCTGTGTTTGCCTGCTTTCATGCTGTTCTTCAATGATTATGACCACCACAGGACCACTACAGAGCAGGTATTATTTAGGTTATGGATCATTCTCAGCACTGCAGTGACACTGACATGTTTGTGGTGTGTTAGTGTGTGTTGTGCTGGTATGAGTTTTTAAACTCTGTCCACTCTATTAGACACTCCTACCTAGTTGGTCCACCTTGTAGATGTAAAGTCAGAGTTGATCACTCATCTATTGCTGCTGTTTGAGTTGGTCATCTTCTAGACCTTCGTCAGTGGTCACAGGACGCTGCCCAAGGGGTGCTGTTGGCTGGATATTTTTAATTGGAGGAATATTCTCAGTCCAGCAGTGACAGTGAGGCGTTTAAAAACATCAGCAGTGTTGTGTCTTATCCACTCATACCAGCACAACACACATTAACACACCACCACCATGTCAGTCACCCAAATAATACCTACTCTGTAGTAGTCCTGTGGGGGTCCTGACCATTGAAGAACATGGTGAAAGCAGGCTAAAAAAAGTATGTAGAGAAACAGATGAACTACAGTCAGTAATTGTAGAACTACAAAGTGCTTCTATATGGTAAGTGGAGCTGATAAAATGGACAGTGAGTGTGGAAACAAGGAGGTGGTTTTAATGTTATGGCTGATCAGTGTATACAGCAAGTATATTAAATAACTAAAGCAAAAAAGATACAAATATTGTTTCCCCTTCATGTATTTGGATGTGTTGTTCAGTGTCCACATACTAATGGTGATGTACTTTTGCTTACTGTACAGCTCTACCAAGGCAAAGGCCATCTGTTATTATACATTCCCTCTTAGGCTCCTGCCATGCTGTGACCTAAATCTGGCACAAAGCTCTGAGAGAAAACAGAGTGAAATGAGAACAGTGTTCTTATCTGCTCATATTCACATTCTAAAAACAGAAGGAAACATTTGGCTTGTGTTGACATCTTAGGATTCAAAGTTTATGCTGTACAAAGGTGAAGGGAGCCCTGAGGGCTTTTTGACATCGCTGAATGGGGAGAGCACAACCGAAGAACATCCTAGTCAAGATGTCCTAGTTCATTTGCATAGTAAAAGAAAGGAGGGAATATACCTGAGAATGTGACTGTGAATGATTCCTGTCAGCGAGCCAATGTTTAATGCGGCTTCTGAGCATCAAATGTGTAAAAATGTTGTTATAAACTTTGTTTATGAGGGTAAAATTTCTGTAGTCTACCATGTTTGGTCTTACTAACTAAAACTATGTACAGTATACAGTGGTACCTTGTAACTCTATGTCCCCTAAACACAAAATCTTTGAAACTCAACACCCTTTGTCGAGAAATTTGTACCCTTAAACATAATTTTATTTACTTAATTTTAAATTAACGTTGAACAGCCGCTTTGTTCAGCGCTTGGCTTGAGCGGTGCATTAAAACATCATCAAAGTGCGCATATGAGACGAATCTGCATGTGTGGAATAACCATCAGATGCACTCTGAAAGCTCCACATGTATCTGTGTTTATCTGGATTTTTCTCCTGTTTCACTTTTAAACTTGTGTTATGGCTCGTGCTGCAAACAAACCAACTGGGAAATTTTAGTAGCTCCAGTTAACCTGACTGCATGTCTTTAGATTGTGGGAGGAAACATGCAAGGTCCACACAGAAAGGACCTGGAATTGCTCCACCTGGGAACCCAATAAATCCCAATAGTCTCGAGAGTCTAATAAAAATAGACTAAATGATTGCAACCCATTGAGAAAAAATGTATGAATGTTTATACATATGTTCTTTTAAACAATAAGTAAAACCAATCCTTCATGTAGCAATAGTTTTTAATTAAGAATTAAGACAAGCTTTTGTTGTCCTGCCTATATTGCTGTTTTACAGCTTTTCAGTACAGATTTATGTTCTTAAACTGTTCTCTATTTGTACTGAAGTAGGGAATCACAAAGCACTTCTGTGGTATCTAGATAAGTTTGTCAGCAAAATAATGACAATATAGCTGCACAGATAGAACAAAATTAGTTGTAAACTGATCTGATGGGTTAACTTTAACCATATTTTAGTTTAGAATGAATTTATAAGGAATTCTAAGGGTTATAAAGAATTCTTAATAATAAGAATATCCCGCAGTGTTTGCTGACAATGGCTAAGATAATATTAATAAGGGACTACAACAGTATAAGCAGACAT
Organism: Trichomycterus rosablanca; assembly: GCF_030014385.1. Lineage (NCBI taxonomy): Eukaryota > Metazoa > Chordata > Actinopteri > Siluriformes > Trichomycteridae > Trichomycterus > Trichomycterus rosablanca. The sequence goes on along the minus strand of NC_086006.1, from coordinate 19,314,793 downwards.
TTCAGGGAAATCCTTGGCTGTAAAGCCAACACATATGGGGTAATTTTCCTGGAACAGGTGCATATAACATAAACACTACTTACTCCAGTGTACCAGGACAATGCCCTTATATATACTCCTATAATTATTTGTGTTCTCAGAGGACAGAAAGCTTATGTCCAGATCCTAATGTCCTAACATCTGGTGCAGGCACATGCACAGACATTTTTGGGGGCAGGTGCTCAATCCAAAAGAAAGAGCACCCATTGCCAAAATTATTAATAAAAAAAAAACAAAAAAAAAACAGTAGGATATTTAACTTATATATTTATTTTTGTTAACACAATCAATACACATCTAATCAAATAACTCAAATGATCAAATTGCCTAAATAAATGAAAAACAGGCAAAAACAAGGCCATATTGTGCGCTTTTTAATAACCAAACAATATATTAAATAATAATTGTAAATGAGATAAATTAATGTTGTGCATAATAATCAAGAGTGACTTACTAAATCTCTATAAAGGGGAGAACACAGTATACATCATTTTACTGTTTTCTGACAGAGTTGAAGCATTACACTAATAATATACCATTACTGGTATCAATTTACCTCACCAGACTGTCATGCAGCTCAACTTAAGACCTACCTTTGATTTCAAATCAGAAACCCACTTTGGGTAGTTAATGTTTACAATGGCTATTTTTATGCCAATAAAACTAAAGAGACAGTTAAATAACATTTTCCTATTTATTCATTTCTTCCTATTTTTTGTATGCTGTTTTACAGTATATCATAGAGCATTATATGTAGCCTTCTACATATTGAGGCTCCGCCACGAGAGAGCTGCACTTGGCAGTTCACTCAGTAGTATAAAACAGACAGTCATTCATACACACAAACATTCATACAACAGACAAACATTAAAGCTGACTATCCAGCCCTCACCACAGCCACCCCATCCCCAACACCGAGATCCACGGCCACGGTGAGCACGGACAGCATGGCCGCAAGGGCTTCTGGGTAAAGCCCATGGCGGCCCCCTAGCCTTGACGCTACAATATATTAGTTTGTAATGTTAATTACCTAGCAAAATTATTCCTCATTTGTAAACCTCATTTTAAATATTGATGAATGTAGAAAAAAATTGTGCTCCAGCAGATAGGGCATTTTTCTCATCCAGGGCAAAAGGGCAGGTGTTTGAGCACCACTAGGGGTCTATCTGTGCACGTGCCTGGTCTGGTGTCATGGTGTGTCAGCACTCAGCACTGATCTTTACACTCCATCACACATTTGCTGCATGAACACACTGCTGACCTTACGGACATGACCAATGAGTGCCAATCAGCACAAAGAAAAACATTTTCAGTGTGGCTTTTTTTATGGCTCTCTGTGGTTTGCCGGACTTAGATTTGTCATCTCTTTTAAACATTTTAAACATTGCTGAACAGAATGCTTTTAAGTAAAGCATAAAGACTAGGGACATGTCAAAGTAAAGCAATATTTTGTATAGTCTAATTAAAGCCAATTAGGATAACATTTAGTTAAGTAACTCGTGAGTAAATACGTTTTCACATGGCTAATTGCTCTTTTAATAAATTAAATAATCATTTTATAACTGTAATAAATACAACACACAATAAAAATGTATGTTGTGAGCTTCAGAAATCTGGAATTCATGGTGCGTGGTATTAAAGTCAGTGTGCAAAGAAAAAATGATGTGGTGTTATGATGAATCCAGTATTATCACATTTTCTACATCTGGATAGATTGTAGCAAAAACATTTCTAACCTACAATGTCTGCTCCCAACTGTCGGGTATACATACGCCCTAAACTGGGCACCAGTCCACAGCAGGGCATCCCACTTATTTAGGGAGCACAAACCTGAAAGCAATCTATACGTGATGATAGAGCTAGAGAGGATCTGCCATGAAAAATTGGATAAACTGCTTAAATCCAGATGTACTCGTAATTGTTTCCGAAGAAACTTCTATGTAGTAACTAATAAAAGGTCTGAATACTTTTGTGCATAACAGAATTCAGCATCTTAAAAACTCTCTAAAATGTTTTACTTCATTTTGAATGACTGATGGGTGAGTGTAAACTGATGTGTAGAATTGAAGCAATACCGATTTCCAGTGCCAAACAGCTGTGATGTCACTATGATAGATATTTATAATACATATAATCCAAATTTACATATGGCCTTTTATTTATTCTACAGATGCTGGACCTGCCTAGTCAGATTTAAGTATTTTATAATTAATAATAATAATGATAATGATAATAATAATAATGGCGATTATATCCATTCAAAATCATATCCACATTGGAATAATGTAGATAAAAAAGTTTGAACCCACTGTATGTAAGTAGGGTATATATTTGATAATAATCATCATCCTAAAGACATGTTTTTGAAAGGGTGGGGTAAACTGAAGTACCCAGAGATCACCGGCCCAGACAAAGAAAAAACATCATATAGACAATTACTATAAGCTATTTGACATTAACACTACCTGTTGTGTGGGTATAAAGAAATACTGCAGGCTGTCCAAAACAGGAACGGCCTACACAAACTTGGCATGTGAGTAAAATTTTTTACTATTTATTATTAGGATTTTAACATGTTTTACACACTTTGGTTACATCCATGACAGAACAGGTAATTCAGCAGTTCAAGTTTAATGTCAAACACAGTCATGGACAATTTTGTATTTCCAATTCACCTCACTTGCATGTCTTTGGACCGGACCTCCCGAAGGAAACCCACGCAGACACGGGGAGAACATGCAAACTCCACACAGAAAGGACCCAGACCACTCCACCTGGGGATCGAACCCAGGACCTTCTTGCTTTGAGGCGACAGTGCCGCCCTCCTCATGTACACAGCACTGGATTAAACTGAATGTACGTATATAAGAGAATAGGTGTAGGTAGGTATGACATGCGAGCGCCACCCTGTGGTGAAAATCAAAATTATATTTACAAACGCATTACTTTAAAGTGCTCGTATTAAGAAAACACGGTTTTCATTACTGTATGGGGACAGTTGGAAATACTTGGATGTGACCCACTTGCAAGCCTACATTGGGTTGCTCATTTTGGCAGGAATGTACAAGTCAAAAGGCGAAGCAACAGCAAGCCTTTGGGCTGCTGGCACTGGAAGGGTAATATTTCCAGCCACCATGTCTCTAAACACATTCCATGTTTTCTTCCTTGTCATATGCTTTGATGACAGAGCGTGACAAACTTGCAGCAATATGGGACAAGTGGGTTCAGCGATTATCCTTTCTTTACAATCCAGGCCCCCACATGACTGTGGATGAATGTCTGGTTGCATTTCATGGGCGCTGTCCCTTCAGACAATACATGCCGATGATGATGATCTGTTTTACAAATAAATTCCTTCAAATTGACCCCAAACATAATACATGTTACTACAACCCCTGGCAAAAATTATGGAATCACCACTCTTGGAAGATGTTCTGTCAATTGTTTAATTTTGTAGAAAAAAAATAAATCACAGACATGCCACAAAACTATCATTTTTCAAAATGTCAACCCTCTGGCATTAAGAAACAATAAAAAAAAGAAACAAATATAATAGTTGTGGTCAGTCACAATTGCTTTTTTTAGATCAAGTAGAGGAAAAAAATATGGAATCACTCAAATCTGAGGAAAAAATTATGGAATCACTGTAATTTGCAGTTTAAAAACAAAACATCTGCAGCAGATTAGATTTGCTAATTATTCTTCAGTTTAAAAAGAGTGCTTACACCTCGGAGAGCTGTTGCACAAAGCAGATTGTCATGAATCATGGTTCCAACACAAGATACAGTGTATCACAAAAGTAAGTACACCCCTCACATTTCTGCAAATATTTCATTATATCTTTTCATGGGACAACACTATAGACATGAAACTTGGATATAGCTTAGAGTAGTCAGTGTACAACTTGTATAGCAGTGTAGATTTACTGTCTTCTGAAAATAACTCAACACACAGCCATTAATGTCTAAACAGCTGGCAACATAAGTGAGTACACCCCACAGTGAACATGTCCAAATTGTGCCCAAATGTGTCGTTGTCCCTCCCTGGTGTCATGTGTCAAGGTCCCAGGTGTAAATGGGGAGCAGGGCTGTTAAATTTGGTGTTTTGGGTACAATTCTCTCATACTGGCCACTGGATATTCAACATGGCACCTCATGGCAAAGAACTCTCTGAGGATGTGAGAAATAGAATTGTTGCTCTCCACAAAGATGGCCTGGGCTATAAGAAGATTGCTAACACCCTGAAACTGAGCTACAGCATGGTGGCCAAGGTCATACAGCGGTTTTCCAGGACAGGTTCCACTCGGAACAGGCTTCGCCAGGGTCGACCAAAGAAGTTGAGTCCACGTGTTCGGCGTCATATCCAGAGGTTGGCTTTAAAAAATAGACACATGAGTGCTGCCAGCATTGCTGCAGAGGTTGAAGACGTGGGAGGTCAGCCTGTCAGTGCTCAGACCATACGCCGCACACTGCATCAACTCGGTCTGCATGGTCGTCATCCCAGAAGGAAGCTGATGCACAAGAAAGCCAGCAAACAGTTTGCTGAAGACAAGCAGTCCAAGAACATGGATTACTGGAATGCCCTGTGGTCTGACGAGACCAAGATGAACTTGTTTGGCTCAGATGGTGTCCAGCATGTGTGGCGGCGCCCTGGTGAGAAGTACCAAGACAACTGTATCTTGCCTACAGTCAAGCATGGTGGTGGTAGCATCATGGTCTTGGGCTGCATGAGTGTTGCTGGCACTGGAGAGCTGCAGTTCATTGAGGGAAACATGAATTCCAACATGTACTGTGACATTCTGAAACAGAGCATGATCCCCTCCCTTCGAAAACTCGTTTTCCAACAGGATAACGACCCCAAACACAACCTCCAAGATAACAACTGCCTTGCTGAGGAAGCTGAAGGTAAAGGTGATGGACTAAACCCAATTGAGCATCTGTGGCGCATCCTCAAGTGGAAGGTGGAGGAGTTCAAGGTGTCTAACATCCACCAGCTCCGTGATGTCATCATGGAGGAGTGGAAGAGGATTCCAGTAGCAACCTGTGCAGCTCTGGTGAATTCCATGCCCAGGAGGGTTAAGGCAGTGCTGGATAATAATGGTGGTCACACAAAATATTGACACTTTGGGCACAATTTGGACATGTTCACTGTGGGGTGTACTCACTTATGTTGCCAGCCATTTAGACATTAATGGCTGTGTGTTGAGTAATTTTCAGAAGACAGTAAATCTACACTGCTATACAAGTTGTACACTGACTACTCTAAGTTATATCCAAGTTTTATTTCTATAGTGTTGTCCCATGAAAAGATATAATAAAATATTTGCAGAAATGTGAGGGGTGTACTCACTTTTGTGATACACTGTATGTCAGTTGAAACAAATGAGAGGATTATAAAACTCCTTCAAGAAGATAAATCATTGTGGAATGTCGCAAAAGATGTTGGTTGTTCCCAGTAAGCTGTGTTTAAAATCTGGACCAAGTACAAACAAAATGGAAAGGTTGTAAAAGGGAAGCATACTGGTAGACCAAGTAAGACATCAAAGCATCAAGATAGAAAACTTAAAGCAATATGTCTTGAAAACAGAAAATGCACAACAAAACAAATGAGAAACAAGTGGCCGGAAAGTGGAGTCAATGTCTGTGACTGAACTGTAAGAAATCACCTAAAAGAAATGGGATTTACATACAGAAAAGCCAAACAAAAGCCATCATTAACACCTAAAAAGAAAAGAACAAGGTTAAAGTAGGCTAAAGAAAAGCAATCGTGGACTGTGGGTGACTGGATAAAAGTGATCTTCAGTGATGAATCACGAATCTGCATTGGGCAAGGTGATGATGCTGGAACTTTTGTTTGGTGTCTGTCCAATGAAATTTATGAAGATAACTGCCTAAAGAAAACATGTTAATTTCCACAGTTGTTGATGATATGGGCCTGCATGTCGGGTAAAGGCACAGGGGAGATGGTCTTCAATAAATGCCAAAGTCCACATTGAAATTTTGGATGCTTTTCTTATTCCATCAGTTGAAAGGATGTTTGGTGATGATGACTTCATTTTTCAAGATGATAATGCATCTTGCCATAGGGCAAAGGACGTGAAAACTTTCCTTCAAGAAAACATATAATGTCAATGGCATGGCCTGCAAATAGTCCGGATCTCAATCCACTTGAAAATCTCTGGTGGAAATTGAAGAAAATGGTCAATGACAAGGTTCCAACCTGCAAAGCTGATCTGGCAACAGCAAGAGACAGTTGAAGGCAGATTGATGAAGAATACTGTTTGTCATTAGTTAACTCCATGCCTCAGAGAGTTTAAACCATTATAAAAGCCAGAGGTGGTGCAACAAAGTAATAATGGTGCAGTGTTTTCTAATGATTCCATAATTTTTTCCTCAGATTTGAGTGATTCCATATTTTTTTCCTCTACTTGATCTAAAAAAAAGCAATTGTGACTGACCACAACTATTATATTTGTTTCTTTTTTTATTGTTTCTTAATGCCAGAGGGTTGACAGTTTGAGAAATGATAGTTTTGTGGCATGTCTGTGATTTATTTTTTTTCTACAAAATTAAACAATTGAAAGAACATCTTCCAAGAGTGGTGATTCCATAATTTTTGCCAGGGGTTGTAATCTTGATAACAAAAATTGTTTTTCATTCCAAATGTTATAGATAACAAAAATATGTACTTAGAAACTATATAAAGCCATTAAAACACCAAAAAGATCTCCAAAACTTCCAATTTTAGGTCAATCAGTGAGATTTTATGGTGATCTTTCTCCAGTCGTGCAACAGGTATTCTGGATGTATAAGGGGGGTGGGTGCCTTTTTTTTTTTTTAATGCTATTTAAGTGGTTACTGAACAAACAAAGTATGTGACATAAACTTGGGTAACAATTTTAATTATAATCATTTTCTGGAGGTTTAAATTGCTGGGGTCAAATTGACCCGAAGGATAAAAGGTGTTAGTAAATTTGAAGGTAATAGGAGGGTTAAAAGACGTATGATTGTCTTAAAATACACTGTAAAATCGTACATAAACTGCATCTCCCACAATGCATGCCGATTTTGTGACACGCAAAGTGACCGCATCCAACCACTAGATGGCAGTGTTTCCACATCAGCGTTTAACTGAGGTGGTTTTCCAACAAGTGATGTTTAGAAATATTTACAAATAATCACAAAATGTACAAGCAGAGAAAATTGAAGCAGAAGGAAGAGAATTTAATGAAAGATGGGAAAGTGAATAAAGGTTTGTGCTTTAAGAAGAGAAACCGGTATGTCTCTTGTGTTATGAGGCCGTGTCTGTGATAAAGGAGTACAATTTAAATGTAGATATACATTATAAATATACTGTATAAATTTGGCATTTTGACATTAAACACAGAATTTAGCCTCCAAGAAAAACAACAAATTGTCCAACACTTACAAGGCCCTTGTGGCACATGTGGCCCTTGGTGAAAATGAGTTTCACACCCCTGCTCTATATTCTCTAAATTGTTTAATTATCTTATGGACTGTAGGTGGTGAAATTCCAGATTTTTTTTTTTTTTTGCAGTTGTGGGACTATAAAAATGTGTTGGCTTGAAGGAAATTCTTTAACTTGTGTCTCCTCATTTAATTTATCTGGTCACTACTGAACTTTTGTAAGTGTTTTATATGTAAATAATCTCTATCCTGCACTTCTGGTTAGATGCTACTGAATTTCATCAGCTCTGTTCTTGTACTCTGCACAATGACAATAAAGTTGAATCTAATCTAAAACATTTGTTTCAGAAAAGATAGGACACAGCAAGTTATAAAATGTTGTTATATTTTAATATTAATAAAACAAAATACACAACAAAAGTCATTTTATTAGAGATTTGTGCAACAAATATGACAATGAAAAGATACAACAAAATATATTACATATTAATGTTAGTGTTAATTGCACCATAATCCTGGTTGATAAATTAAACAGACAAGGTACTGTCTCAGGCTTTTAAACATCTCACAATATACAATACAATTTCACAAGCGACAAATGTATTTACAGCAGCTATTTATTACATCCAAAATGACATAAATCATACACAATAAATATACAAACCCCATTTCAAAATGCAATAAAATTAAGAATCTGTAATTTGTTAATTCTCTTGAACATTACATACTAAGAAATGACTGTAACTTTGGCTGACCAACCTGATGGTATTTTGTAAATGTAAACATGTTTAGAATTTGATGCTTGGAATACACTCAAAATGCTGAGACAGGGGCAAAAAATGAAAAACATGAAAATGTAAATTTCATTCAGAATATTTAAGTTACACTATTTTGTAGGGATGTAACGATACACTCTACCCACGATGCAATGCAATTCACGATACTGAGTTTATGATACGATTTTTTCCCTGATTTTTTAAACAAAATTTAATTGAAGACAAATTATGAGAAAGTTTCCTTTTATTATTTCTTTTAAAAAAAATACTGTATTTGTGCTTATCTTTTATTTATCTAAATAATGAATGCCCTTTTATTTCTGAGGCAGGTACAAATGAAATAAATCCCACATCAAATAAATAAATGAATAATACAAATACAGAAAGTATCCTCACATAAATAAATTTGGCTGGAAAATTCCAAACCTGGCAACCTTGTAGTGACGTCAACCAGGCGAGGTGAATAGCGCCAGTGCCCTCTGCTGTTTAAAGTGAATATCGATTCATTATACATATAAACCGATTTGAATCGTTACACATGTGAATCGATTTTTAACTGTCTTGTGGTGCATCGTTACATCCCTACTATTTTAAAACATTAAATGAAAAGCAGAAGAATTGTTAACAGATGAGGGTTTTATGATTGCTTGCAAAGACTGAGCCTTTTCAAGGTTCACCAATTTGTGCAAACTTCATTAAAGAAGAGTCACCAAATCACTTAAAAAAGGAACATTTCTCAATGCAAGATTAATAATCTAGGTCCGTCACCTTCTACTGTACATAATATTGTGAACAGGAATCCAGTCTGTGTAAAATCTCTATCTGTGTAAACCAATGCACCAAAAACAGTGGACATGCACTGTGGTCAGAAGACACCATGGTTCAACTTGTTTTTAGAAAAAATGGACATCGATTTCTCCATGCCAAAGATAAAAAGGACCATCCAGACTCTTATCAATGAAAGGTGCAAAAGATAACATTTTATATAGAGGTCATCAGGGGCACACACCATGAGTGACTTAATATGAGTGGAGTTACCATGAATGCTGAGGCGTATATTGGGACTTGAGAGAGACATATGCTGCCATCAAGACAACGTCAGTTTCCAGAAGGGTCTTGGTAATTTCAGCAGGCCAGTGCCAGGCATAATGGCTTCGTAAACAATTAAAAAGTGTAATTAACAAAGGCAATATAACACAATGGCAAACATGCAGGCATCAAATTCTACATTTGTTTATACTTATACTTTATGTTTGATAATGCTGTTTTGCAGTCACATATAGTACAATCTGTTTTGTCTGTAATATTGCCAATCTATTCTTATCTTTTTTTTTTTTTTTTTTTACAACCAAGCCTTGTGTCTTACTGTCTGTTTCTATTTTATTCTGTGTAATGAGCTTAGAAAGTAAATTAAAAGAGGGCTTAAATATACAGGTATTTACAATTTCTTCTTTTTCTTTCTGGATTTCCCGTTATTCCCCTAGTCATTTCCACTTCCCAATTATGAATCTGCAGTTGTTTTCTGATATAGTAGGTTTTTCAAACCCTGGGTCAAAAAGCCAAAAAATAAGGGTAGGGTAAGGGTAGGGTAGGGCTATTGCCTATTGCAGCACACAGTAACACCCTGGACTAGACACCAGTCCATCGCAGGGCAGACACACACACACACACACCCATTCACTTATAGGACAATTCAGTGTCTCCAATTAACTGGCTGCATGTTTTTGGACTGTGGGAGGAAACCGGAGCTCCCGAAGGAAACCCACGCAGACCCGGTGAGAACATGCAAACTCCACACAGAAAGGACCCGCCCCGCCTGGGGATCGAACCCAGGACCTTCTTGCTGTGAGGTGACAGTGCTACCCACCGAGCCAACGTGCCGCCGATTAAAAAAAAAAAAAAAAAAAAAAAACATAGAATAAAGGCATTTTTACACGCACAAACACGAAATTAACTTGTCCACGTACGCCCCTATGTGGAGGCTTTACATTACATCTTGTAAACCACAGTGGGACCAGATTGCCACTTTTGATTTTTAATAATCAAGTATAATTCATTTTGTTTTGATACATTGTTTGTGTCACCTGCACCGCGATAAAAATCATGAAACATTTTTTTGCAAAACCCTGAGATATAGGACAGCCGGGTCACCACATTCCCCCTCCAACATGTGCTGGGTTTCCACACTGAACCGTATCACATACAGAGAGCCATACTATGCTCCATGTTACTCAAGCAGGTACCTGGACCAGTCCCTGAGATTGCCTATCGCAGTGGCAGCGAGAAGAGACCCCGTTTAACCTTCCCTCCCTCAAACACAGCCAATTGTGTTTCGTGTAGGCGCCCGGCCAGGTTGATGGCTCTGCTGAGATTCAGACTCTGCAGTGGTGTGCTAGCAGATTACACCAAGCAGTACATTTTTATTATTTCTAATGATTCATTACATTTTACTTACCAATTTAATTTCTTCATTTAAAACATCAAAAAAGAAAATTAATTTAGAGTTATGTAGCGGTTGATTGTTACCAAGAGGTCTGATTTGAGCGACTTAAAATCTGGCCGATCCTCCGGCTTCTCCTTCCAACAGGACGTCATTAGGTTATCGATGAAGACGGGGCATTTGGCCGGAGCTGGCATCCTGTAGGCATGCTGTGTGACCTGCTTAACTGCAGCACTAGAGCTTAAACCTACAAAATGCAAAAGGTGTTAAACAGTAATGCAAATAAAAAGGGTCTTTAAATAAAAAACCCCAAAAAAGCAGAATACCATGTACCTGGATATGGTATTGCACCGTAGGAAAATATCTCATACAGGAGAACACCGAACGACCAGACATCAGACTTATTAGAGAAATGGCCATGGAGGATGGCTTCAGGAGCTGACCATTTGTACGGAATATTCTTTTCATTTGAGATGTAGACCGGCTCCTACAGAAAGAAGATAATGCATAGTGTGAATTCAGATGTACATTATTGAGAGTATAATAAAGAGTAGCCAGAGTATACTCGCAACTACCCTCCTGTGAAAAACTATTTGGTCCTTCCTCCTGGATGTTTGCATATTTTTTCACACTGAATGATTTTAGATCTTACAAATTGCACAGTAAAAACAAAAGGCTTTAAATTATTTCATTTAACTTACGCAAAACCTGGATCTTTGTGTGTAGAAGTCATTTACACCTTAACATTTTTGGTTAAACCAACATTAGTAGCACCAACTGCAACCAAACAAACTGCTTTTAATAACACATAACTGTAGATACATTTTGGCTCAATGTTCTTTCCAGAGTTGCTTTAATTAAATTATATTTTACATTATTTACAATGGGTATATCTGCAGGCATCTAGGATGGACCATCACACAGTGGAAACTTGTATTGTGTATTGTGGTCAGATGAATCAGCATTCCAGGTCTTTTTTGGAAAAAATGGATGCTGTGTGCTTCGGGCTATGAGGCTGTGTCAGTGCCCTTGGCAAAGGTAATTTACACTTCTGTGATGGCAGCATTAATGCAGAAAAGTACATTGAGATCTTAGAGCAACATATGCTGCCTTCAAGACGTCATCTTTTTCAGGGACGTTCATGCATTTTTCAACAAGACGATGCAAAACCACATGCTGCACACATTACAAAGTCATGGCTGTGGAAGAAGAGGTTACGGGTACTGGACTGGCCTGCCTGCAGTCTTGACCTGTCCCCAATAGAGAATGTGTGGAGAATTTTGAAACAAAAATGCAACAGTGACATGTTTGCAGGAAGAATGGGACAAAATAAAACATGAAACACTAAATCACTTGGTCTCCTCTGTGCCAAAATGTATTTTAAGTGTGGCGAAAAGGAATGGCAACATTACAAAGTGGTTAATTAATAAATGAAACAAAGCTAAGCAGATAAAACATGAAATACCTTGGGTTCATCCTGTCTGCAATCAAATAAAAGTCAAAGTAAATGTAAGAAACTCTGGGTTCTTTTATTATTTTCATTTTCCATTATGTCCCAACTTTTTCTGATTTGGGGTTGTAATTTAAAGATAGATAGATGACTTTCCAATCCAAGGTATTTGAGTATTATGAAACAGTTTGGCTTATACAGTCAAACACTTTCACACCAACACAGCAAACCTTCGGTATGGACTTGCCATTATTGTACATCAGACAATGTCATGTCAAAACAGGAAGGAGAATTACCAAAGTTGGAAATACACAGTTCTCTAGAATGTAATTGTATTCAGAAACTGAAAATTGTCTTCAGTGGAACTACAGATCTCAGGCCATCAATTTACGTCAACCAAGTTAACAATGGTCACTGTGCGTTTGAACTTGCATCATACTCTCACGTTCATTAAGTCATATTGACAGACACTGACATGTGTTTCATCACTCAGTAGAACATCATGGTGTTTCTCTGCAATCCAGCCAACTGGTGGATTTGTGTCTGTTATTGCCATGGAAACCCAAACTATGCAGCTTTCAATGGTTATTTTTGTTGCATGACATTTTTACTTCAGTATGATTCATTTTACTGCTGATGTCTCTATGATAAGTCAAAGCTTTATGCCTTGTTTTATACTAAGGAATAAAAATAGAATAACGCCTGTGGTTGTATTTAATTACGCAAACTTTAACATTATCAGGAGGACTCTGTGGCTATTAATTCACTTATACCATGACCACACCACGTTTTAAAATGTTATTTAGAATGGCAAAGGTCTGTTACTTTTACATATAAGCCATATCATTAAAACCACCTTCCATTTTATCAGCTCCACTTATCATATAGGAGCACTTTGTAGTTCTACAATTACTGACTGTAGTCCATCTGTTTCTCTGCATGCTTTGTTAGCCCCCTTTCATGCTGTTCTTTAATGGTCAGGATCCCCACAGGACCAATACAGAGTAGGTATTATTTGGGTGGTGGATCATTCTCAGCACTGCAGTGACACTGACATGGTGGTGGTGTGTTAGTGTGTGTTGTGCTGGTATGAGAGGATAAGACACAGCAGCACTGCTAGAGTTTTTAAACACCTCACTGTCACTGCTGGACTGAGAATAGTCCACCAACCAAAAATATATCCAGCGATTGTCTCTTACTTTACATCTACAAGATGGACCAACTAGGTAGGTGTGTGTAATAGAGTGGACAGTGAGTGGACACGGTATTTAAAAACTCCAGCAGTGCTGCTGTGTCTGATCCACTCATACCAGCACAACACACACTAACACACCACCACCATGTCAGAGTCACTGCAGTGCTGAGAATGATCCACCACCTAAATAATACCTGCTCTGTGGTGGTCCTGGGAAAATTGGAAATTAGTGAGAAAATTGGAAATGAGTGTTATAGCATGATACATTAAGCCTAAGACAAATGAAAAATAGACTATTAAGTTGAGTCACCTTAATGAATCGTGCTAAGCCGAAGTCAGCCACCTTGCAGAAGTATCCCTCGCTGACGAGTACATTGCGTGCTGCTAGGTCTCTGTGAATACTGTTTTGCGCCTCCAGATACGTCATCCCATCAGCCACCTGGTACGCCATGTCAATCAAGATCTCTGAGTCTAAGGCCCTGCCGTCCTGACCTGACAGTAAAGGAAAAACAGAGGTATATCAGGGCATACTGAACACTGTTTTGCCCAATAGAATAAAATAAATGATATGGATGGCAAATAATACATAAGTCACACAAGCTTTAACATTTTTAGTCAGTGCAGATACCAGTGAGATAGCTGACTTACCGCGAAGAAGATCCAGCAGGTTTCCTTTGTCCATGTACTCAGTGATAATGTAATAGGGAGTGGAGGAAGTACAAATGGCGAACAGCGAGATGAGATGGTCGTGACGCAACCGTTTCAAAACCTCAACTTCCAACTGGAACTCACGCTGGTCCAGAGACTCTGAGAGAAAGCCATTCAAATGACGTAAAATAGAAAATAACAGAGATATTAAAGAGTCATTTAGGGTAGAAAAAACAACAGAGTAGGAGGGTTACATACAGTACAAGAAATCATTTGGCTTTAAATGTGTTTAAATAAATAACGTTTTAAATAAACAACTTTTTAAATAATTAATAGAATATTTTTAACAACTGTCAACTTTTTAATTATTCTGTTGGAGATGTACTTATCTGTTACAGATAAGGCCCTATTCAATTCACGGACCGTGAAATGAGTCTTTTCCCGTGTAATATGCAATTGGATATAAAATTCAAACTTTAATGTTTGTGTTTAAAGATTTAATGTTTTTTATTCAGGTAGCTTTAAAGTAATTCATGTTTACTGGTTGATTTGTAATCCTACGGCAATTCAGTTAGCAATTGGTTAGTCAAAAAGACCAAGATGTCGAAGTCTAAAACAGCTTAAAACAGAAAACACTACTCGGGTAATTGAGTCTGGAAAATTCCCAACAAATTCTGTGAGCGCAAAGGAGGGTGTGTCAAAACACAGATAAGTATTTTAATATTTAGGACGGTGAGTTACGGATGTTTTAGGTTTACATTTAACCATTAAGGTAGGCTCTGCTGTGTATTGTAGCTTCTATTTATTCTATTCTATTATGAGTGTGGTGAAATGTGGCACTTTTCTTAAAAAATCTGTGAAATCTGTGATTTTTGAAAAATGAAGTCCATGAAATTAAGCACATTTTCCCATGAATTTAGTAAGGTCCTAGTTATGTGCAACTGTCTAGTTTTTCTTATGCATATTCTATCTATGTCCTCTAGGGATGGAGGTTTCTCATAATACGTAAAAAAGTTAATTGAATCTAGACAGTATTTACAAGCTACTTCAATAAACACTTGAAAATACCTACCACAGTTTAGTTAACTGACATATTTAAGCTACATACCAGTGTTTGCTTTATTTTTATAATATTTCCCCAGTTAATATAGTTTTGTTTTATAATTGCCACCCAGGTGGTGCAGCAGTAAAATAAGCTAGCACACCAGAGCTGGGATTTTGAATACATCGTATCAAATCTCAGCTCTGCCATCCGGCTGGGCGGCTACATGAACAACTGTTGTTCATAGGGTCGGAAAAGCCAGAGCTGGTTCCTTATAACTGGTGCAATTATGACCTCTGATGGCTGATTGATGTAGCCTGTACAGAGTTGGGGAATAATGCTGATCAGGGTGTGGATCTGCATATGAACTCGCCTCATGCAGGTGAGTGTCGGAGGGGGTGTGTGTCAGTCGCAAAGCTCTGCAGTCAGCAGTGGAGGGTTGTATCAGTAAAGGTTAAGCGTAATGCTGGGGGGGGGGGATAAGGCAAGGCAGGAATACCCTGGACAGGACATCAATCCATTTAAACAGCACTGCTGTGGTTCAAGTGCAGATCTCAGCAGTGATGAGATAGCTTAATGAACTGCTGCACCACTCGAGCGCATGATTAATATAATGTTATGGATATATTTCATGAATAATGGATTGTGCCTAATAGCATTTCTGCTTTTGGTGTGCTATCAAATTGATAACAGGGATCATTAAATTTTACAGGTATTGGCGCTGACTATAAAGGTCTGGTATATAAAAAGCTCTAGCTGATGTTGTTAAAAAAAGATTATTAGTATCAGCCCCTTTGCCTTAACAAGTACAATCGGGATTTGGGTCCTGAATGACGGCGTCATTTAAAACATCTTGAAAAACAGGTAACACTACATTTCTCTCTAAGATTCAGGACTCATTTATTCACATGTTAAGCCTTGATCTTGTTCTGCATAATTCTATAGGGCGGCACGGTGGCTAAGTGGGTAGCACTGTGGCCTCACAGCAAGAAGGTCCTGGGTTCGATCCCCAGGTGGGGCGGCCCGGGTCCTTTCTGTGTGGAGTTTGCATGTTCTCCCCGTGTCCGCGTGGGTTTACTCCGGGTGCTCCGGTTTCCTCCCACAGTCCAAAGACATGCAAGTGAGTTGAACTGGAGATACAAAATTGTCCATGACTGTGTTTGATATAACCTCGTGAACTGAAGAACCTTGTGTATCGATTAACTACTGTTCCTGTCATGAATGTAACCAAAGAGTGTAAAACATGACGTTAAACCCTAATAAACAAACAAACAAACATAATTCTACACATTACTTCATTAGTCATTGGGATAAAAAAATTCATGTACTTGCCAATGAGTCACTGTTGTGAAGTTAAGACAAAACAAAAACATGACAACACTTCCTGCTCTACTTAGGGACTGTGTAAAAGCTGTTCCTGACTGTAACTCTTACTACCTTGTTCCAAACAGTAAGCAATGTCAGAATAATAACTTACAATTTTAATTAAGAGAATAAAATACTCTGGTAATTGAGCAACAGTAACTTCACTTTACACAGCTATATTAAGTTATACAGTACATCGATCAGCCATAACATTAAAACCACCTCCTTGTTTCTACACTCACTGTCCATTTTATCAGCTCAGCTTACCATACAGAAGCACTTTGTAGTTCTACAATTACTGACTGTAGTCCATCTGCTTTTCTGCTCAGGACCCCCACAGGACCAATACAGAGCAGATATTATTTAGGTGGTGGATCATTCTCAGCACTGCAGTGACAATGACATGGTGGTGGTGTGTTAGTGTGTGTTGTGCTGGTATGAGTGGATCAGACACAGCAGCGCTGCTGGAGTTTTTAAATACCATGTCCACTCACTGTCTACTCTATTAGACACTCCTACCTAGTTGGTCCACCTTGTAGATGTAAAGTCAGAGACGATCGCTCATCTATTGCTGCTCTTTGAGTTGGTCATCTTCTAGACCTTCATCAGTGGTCACAGGACGCTGCCCACAGGGCACTGTTGGCTGGATGTTTTTGGTTGGTGGACTATTCTCAGTCCAGCAGTGACAGTGAGGTGTTTAAAAACTCCATCAGCATTGCTGTGTCTGATCCACTCATACCAGCACAACACACACTAACACACCACCACCATGTCAGTATAACTGCAGTGCTGAGAATGACCCACCACCCAAATAATACCTGCTCTGTAGTGGTCCTATGGTTGTCCTGACCATTAAAGAACAGCATGAAAGGGGGCTAACAAAGCATGCAGAGAAACAGATGGACTACAGTCAGTAATTTTAGAACTACAAAGTGATTGTATATGGTAAGTGGAGTTGATAAAATGGACAGTGAGTGTAGAAACATGGAGGTGGTTTTAATGTTATGGCTGATCAGTGTATCTAGCATGGCTATGGAAGTGTAATGGTGTGGGAATAATTTGCCTCTTTGCTTATGGCTATTTGCAAGTTCACATCTGAATGTAAACAGAAGAAAAAGTCTAGGAGTGGCCAAGTCCTGACCTATGAAATGATCTGGCAAACCCTAAAATGAGTGCTTTATACTCAAAATCCTACCAGGGTATCTAATTAAAGCAGAAGAGAAGTGGGCTAAAACTGCTTCACAGCAAGTTATGTAATGTTTTGTTTAATGATCTCAAATAATTTAGTGTGACAAATATGCAATACTGGAGGCAATCAGAAAAAGGACAATATATTATACAGCACTGTATATGATTTAAACATTTCTGGTTTTAAACCCCATTTAGAGTGAGTTTACACTGTAGAGGGGTTAATCATTAACTTAAACAGCCATTAACACGTGATGTAAGGTCATTTAATAGTGCTAATAAACAAGTTACGGCTTACCATTGTTCTTTAGGACTTTGATAGCCACACTAGTGCTATTTTTCCATTTCCCTCGATAAACATCTGCGAAGTAACCGCTGCCCAGTTTGTGCTCTAAAGTGAAGTCCTCCTTGGGCAGTTCCCATTCGTCCACTGTGTTGTGAGACAGGTCCTGAGGCTGGGGCTCTCTCTGTCATCAGAGAAACACACACTCACTAAGTACATAAAATCTTTATACACAGCAGTCCATAATTAGTTTACAGTTCTTTGTTCTTAGTTTGCAAAGCATCTGATACATAGTGTTAAATATGACGTAACAACAATGAGTGACCCATAATTGTTTGCAGCTACTTGGGGTATGATTTTGACTTATGCCTTAATAGAACATGAAGGAGGGATTTTTGTCTAAAAAAAAAGAGAATTCAGATTGGGAAGTTGTGTTTCAGAACACTTTCAATTGCAATTAGGCCTATATACATATTTTAAAGACATGAAAGGCAACAGAAGTTTTAATGGGAATGGAATGAATAGCAAGTGATAGATAACTACACTAACAGATAAGATGGCATGTGACCAAGCAATTTTTAAAGCAGTTGTCAGATTGTGATTTTGAAAGGGCCACTTGGTTGAGTATATCAAAAACAGGTCTCTTATAAACAGACAATGTTACCAGGAACAGAAAGTTGAGAAATACTGTACTTTATTGCTGCTGGGTGACCAAAGATTACAATAGTAAAGTCCCTAGGTTGCTGCCAAGTCTGTAAAATGTTGATACTGTTCTGAAAGATAAGATTAGCTTTTTTAAAGTAAGAAGAAAGGTGGAGTAAGGTGAGCTACAATGCTCAAAATAAAGTGTAGTAGTTAATTCTAGTGCAGCTGACTAAAAGATACAGCACATTTTTTAGTAAATCACATTTATCAGTAGCGGACTCTTATTTGTACTACTGATGATGACAAAGCTGTGAGCTGCCTCAATGTTCGCTCTGCAGATTAACCACTTCTTGTTGCATCATAAACTTTATGTCGCAAAAAAAACATAGTGGTTTCTTTACACTCTGGCTTTAATTCAGTCATATTTTGGTCTCTTTGCGCACCTCCTTGTGTAGGGGACACAGCTAAAAATCACGGGTTCAGAGGATAAGAATATACAGCATAGAGCAGGTACTTGGAAAGATGTTTTAGGTTGGCTAAATTTAAATGCGGGGTGAAATGCTATTCAAATTGTACACAAACACACTCACACATACAAACAAGAAAAGGACTAAAACTACTAGCACAAACAGACACTACATGTCCTAATGGTGCTGGATAATCAAACCCGGTCCGTGTTGCTAATATTTATTTATTTACTAGGATTTTAATGTCATTTTTACACTCTTTGGTTACATTCATTCAGAAACGATAGTACCGGACCATTTTTTATCTCCAATTAACCTCACTTGCATGTATTTGGACTGTGGGAGGAAACCTGAGCCCCTGGAGGAAACCCACACAGACACGGGGAGAAGATGCAAATTCCACACAGAAAGGACCCGGACTGCCCCACCTGGGAATCGAACCCAGGATCTTCTTGCTGTGAGGCGACAGTGCTACCCACTGAGCCACCGTGCTGCCCTGTGTTGCTAATAAAACCTGTAACCTGCAGAATGCAAAATGTTTACAGTGCACTGGCATTACAGTTATGTGGGGCAACATCTTTTGGGTCATGGTGCTTCTTAACCAAGTTTCAGGTCGCTGTCTGAAATTCTGGGTCATGGATGCAACCTATTCATTGATTGGCCAATTTATTATTTAAAAAAATACAACAATATATATATAAAAATAAACAAAAAGTATTAATACACTAAATTAAAATGTAATTATATAGTATATTAATGTTTTAATTAGATTAGTGAATGTATGAGTTAATAAACTATTAAAATACTACAAAATAATAAAACTAAATAAAAAAATGTGCACTGTTTTATAGAAGTGCATACAGTAAAGCGACATGAAATATTTGGTTTAAATATTCAAAAGTTTTGTGTATTAGGCTGCATACGTGCAGAGAGGACAGAACAGAGTGGTTTATCATCAGTTTCATCAGTTTATCATCAGTCAGCTACCCTCACTTCCTGCTCCGATGGCATAGTTTGCTATTAAGATGCAATTACTGAGATTTATACTCACCCTGACGCAAGGTTTTCTCAGTCTGTCCACAGAGGCCAGGGGATGACTCTGGTAGTGTTGTATAAGTTCCACCAAAGAGGGAAAGTACAGAGACTGTTCCACGTAGTATTCACTCCCCCGTAGGTAGATTTTAAAATGTTTTGCTTTGTTGTTTACCTTAACTGAAACAACATAAAAAAACAATAATATATCAATATTCTGTAATAATAGTCTTTTGCTCCAGTTAGCAAGTCATCAGTCCTGATCCTTTGAGACCTATCCGCTGCCTTTTGACACCATAAACCTCAAAACTCTCCAGTTCCCCCCCTCCACCCTATAAACCACTTGCTTAGCATGGTGATGGATAGCGTCCTACTATAACGCATGATGTTATAAAGGAGATCTATATCTGCAACATGCAGTGTCCTCACTAAAATCAATCAGGGTTCAGTACTCGGTCCTCTTCTCTTTTGCTTATCACCCCGCCCTTATTACCTAAGGACTTGGCTTACAACTCAACATGTCTGGAAAATGCACAGAGCCCAGACCACAGCTTTGAAATTAACTGGAACATCAACTGAGGCTTTCTTGACCAACATCAGTGCCCAGCCATACAATGCCCCTTAGACTAAATGGGCACAAATTTAGGGTAGGCAATTTAACTAGTGGCATGTTTCTGAGTGTCCTAGAAAAAGAAACTAAACAATATAACATCAATAACACAAACTGTAAAGAAAGTAGACTAAACAGAGAATAAGCACACCTGAAAGAACATGATCAACGTTGTCGCTCTCGCTGACTCGTACCAGAAAAGCACCATCTCTGTTCTGATCTGCCAAGAGTTGACTGAGACACTCAATCCGGTTCATTTTGCCAAAGAACCATCTGAAAAAGAATCAACAAAGTAGAAACGTTATATTTATGCATGGTGATATTACAAAGACTATTAAATGCCATAGCTTTGATCATCAAAATACAAAAGTTGGCCAATATATATATAAATTAAACTTTGAGGGTGTACAATTACCCCCAGTATCAGTCAAAATGAACCACTCATAAAACACCCACTGATTAGATGTTTTGATTTCAGTGTAGCAATTTTGTTAGGATTTTTAAACCCCTCATTGTCAATTCAAAGAAGAACAGTGATTAGGGTTGGGCGGTATTGCCGATTTTACCTGGGGGGGGGGGGGGGGGGGGTAATCACAGTATTCAAATGTTTTATTTAAAAAAATTAAACAATCAGAACGTCAAACATTGCTTATCCTATCTGATCTATAATAAATATTTCACGCATAAGTGTAAATGCGTCTCTTTATATATTTTTTTTATTTCTGCGCAGTTCTTATCGGCTGTAATCCACCCATTCAGCTTGGCATCAGTAGAAGGAATCAGTCAGTCATAATAAGAGCTGTTTATTGTCGAAATTAAAATCCGAAAACACTTTTAATATCGCGGAGAGCGAGCGAGACACACACAGAGAGAGAGAGAGCCGTAACCGAGCTACAGAGAGAACATACAGAAAACGAGCACAAATGACTAAGAAATAAACTTGTTTAATTATGTTAAATCTGATTATTTCATGGTGCATATGTTTTAAAGCAGAAATAAACACAGGCACATCTCTGCACAAAAGAGGATTGTTCTGAAACTTAATGCGATGCAACCACAGTACGTCTCTTCTCTGTAGTTTTTTCTCTTCTTTTAAAATAAATCTTTTTTTCTCATTCAAGTGTTGTTTGAATTAGGCCTACATTTAAGGCAAGGTACCAAAATGTTCATGATTGTTCATCATTTATATTAATATCGGGGCTGTCTTATAGTTTACCCAGTAGCGCTTCCCGAGGAACGAAGAGTCATTTTTTTGAACGGCTCTTTAAAAGGAACCGAGCCAAAAGATCCGGCTCCCTTCAAGGAGCCATAATTCCCATCACTACAACCGATCAGTGAGCTCCAACCGCCTACCCCTCCCACCCCTCCCTTACTGTGGATGCGCGAATGTCTTAAAGTCTCAGTTTTCAAGGTAAACCTGAAGCAGAAATTTGGCGCTTCACATTTTTAAAAATACCGTCAACATTTTTAAATACCGCGGTATACCGTAATACTGTCATACCGCCCAACTCTAATAGTGATCCAGCGAAAAATAGAACTCCAACAGTGTCCTGTGATCAGAAAGTGTCCAGTGATAAAAATTAAGATGAAGGTTAATTACACTGTGCATTAAAAAATAGCTCTAGTCTCTAACTGTACACCTACAGCGAATGCTAACGTATGTGTCTCTAATAAAGAAGCCAGTGAGTATAAACAGTATTTACAGAGGGGTGACAAAGTGTACAGAGCAAGAGATGTATTACAGTCAGTAATTGTATGCCCACAAAGTTCACCTGTATGCCTAAAATATGTATTAAATATAATGAGCATAAGGTGAACGCATTTTAAGTGGCCGTTTCCGAAAAGCCACCCTATATAGTAAATAGTGTGCTAAATTAGATTTCCACCAATGGCAAGGTTACTATTTGAGCACGCTGTGTAGGATTTTGTGTGTGGATTGAGACACAGCCCTCCAGCTTGCCGGTGATGCTATGCTCTGTTTAAAGCCTGATCCAGCAAGTTTTGTATATTATACCAAATTATGTTATTATATTTACCATATAAACAGTCCTAATTTTGAGGATGTCTTATTTTTAACATTGAATTATATTGAGGAAGTGTACTATTTAAATAGTAGATTGGCCAATCAAGGGCATTCATACTTAAAAATAACCTAATGGTTGCCAGATTCCTGACTATACATCTTTGCTGTGTTGTTTACAGATGTTCAGACTAAGACCAAAACCAAAACATGTCGTCACAACTAACTTTAATGCAATTGCACCAGAAGAATTTAGCAGAAATTGCGTATAACATCCCTTTTTCGAAGCTCCATTATAGCAGAAAGTCAACATGAGATTACTGGTTACTGTTGCTGTGCAATGATGTTTAATTAAACACCTGTAACAGCAGGTAGAATACAGTTAAAAGCTTTTGTTGTTATCTTTGTGCTGTTTATTTTGGTCCTCCTGTGTGTGTGTACATGCGTGCATTGAATTGCTTTGCACTTTTAGATTTACGTAAAACATCTTCCCACATGCCTGTCTGTATGGTATGTGTAGCTCAAAATCATCGATGACTGTACATACCAGATAGGTGTGCTTACAAAGTACCGTAAAGTGCCCACTGAACTGATAAATAATGGACTTCCTTGTTCATGTTTCTACATCCAATCAAAAATCTTTCACTGTATGGCACATAGTGATGTAACTGGGCTTAAATGTGTTCAACAATCAAGTTGTAAGACATATCCCATGGTCATGATAAAGATAATACAGTGTTTCAGGAAAGTCCCAAGAAAAAAGAAGAAGGCAGGGTTATGGTCTGGAAATGCTTCAACATGTCAGGTTGAGGCACAACAACATTATGGGGCAATAAATTGAAGTCAGCTGACTATCTAAATGTACTGAATGACCAGGTTATTCAATCAACAGATGAACAGTTTCTTCCCTAATGGCAGGGACAGATTACAGGACAACAATGCCAATGCTCATTGGGTTAAATAGTAAAATAGTGCCCTGAAGAGCATTAGAAGCCATTGGGCAGTTCTGTCCTTTTCTAATATTATTAATATTGTACCGATTGTTAAGGTGTATAAAATAAAGTAAATACAATTTATAATATGCCTCAGACTTCTTGCCGACAGTTTAGAAAAGACTGTTCCTTGTTCCTTGTGGAGGAAAGCTAGTGGCCTGCACTGAGGCCAGAAAATGTAAGCAGTATTTGAAGGACCCAACAACACTGCACCTGATACCCTGATGTCATTACCATGTTTGTGTGAGTGCAATGCTAAGAATGTTTCACCATACAAACATCATCTGGATAATGGGGGTTCTTTTTAATAACCCTGCCTGATGTCAGGGTGGCACCAAGGCACAACACCTTCCAAAACAATGCAGAAGTTGGACTGGTTGGTCTAAATTGCTCTGCCCTGCAATTGGTGCCATGTTTAGTTCACTTTTTTGTTTGTCATACCAATCAAATTCACAATAGAAATGTATTATTCAGCAAGTAGTGCCCTTTCATACTAATGCCCATACTAGTATCCATACTAATGGATATTCAACAAACTTATGTGGTACATTTATTGATGATTTTGTAAGCTACACTTACAAAATGACTCTTTATACTTTGTCAACCTCATATATTCATTGAAAGGGACCCTCATGGCAATCACTGACCAGATGATGTCAGGGTGGCACCAAGGCACAACACTGCTATGACAATAATGTGGCAATGACATTGTAGTGTGTGTTGTTTATATATGAGTGTGTCAGGTACAGCAATGGTACTGGCCTTTTTATTAGGAACACATACCCTGTAAGCACTTGTTGTAGGTGTACAGTTAAAAACTCTCATGAACCATGGGTGTTAATCTTTCCCTAGTCTTTTATCAGTGGACACTTTCTGATTACAGGATGTTTTTGGCTTTATGTTTTTTTTTTTATTAGAGCACTTTACTCAGTAGAAAAAGATGTGATTAAAAATTCCAACAACACTTGATAATCATAACCAAAAGCACTTATCAAAATATGTTTTTTACCTTGCTTTTTACCACGTACTGGCCAACACTACACTTGTCTCCAGTCTTATCTCATTTCATTACTTTTTAGATTAGAAATGTGTTTGTATTTATTGTAGGCCTTTTGTATTTATCATGCTGTGTTATATTCGCACTGTGTTTATTGTATTGTCTTTATTGTCCTGGAGGAGTGTTGCTTCATTTTAATATGTACTTGTATATAGCTGAAATGACAATAAAGCCTCTCTTGAACATGAAATTCTCTATTGAACTCTGACCCAGAGGTGTTACTATAGGAAGGGGGGGGGGGGGGGGGGGGTGCTTGAGGCAGGTGCACTGGGGCCTGCCATGGCATGAAGTCAACCCCCCAACGCACTGCCTCCCCCATTGGCTGCACTGGCCAGGTTGTTATTATTATATATTATAATATATAATATTTTCATATCACGATTTTGCTGAGCGCAAGGCACGCCGCATGAACTGAGTAATTCATTCTGATCAGCTATCAGCATACAGCATTTATATCTACATACAGTTAGTAATTGTATACCCAATTACTTTAACAAAGCTCATCTGTTTGAAATTATCAATAAATATGTGTAGGATATATAGGGGTTGGACAAAATAACTGAAACACCTGGTTTTAGACCACAATAATTTATTAGTATGGTGTAGGGCCTCCTTTTGCGGCCAATACAGCGTCAATTCGTCTTGGAAATGACATATACAAGTCCTGCACAGTGGTCAGAGGGATTTTAAGCCATTCTTCTTGCAGGATAGTGGCCAGGTCACTACGTGATGCTGGTGGAGGAAAACGTTTCCTGACTCGCTTCTCCAAAACACCCCAAAGTGGCTCAATAATATTTAGATCTGGTGACTGTGCAGGCCATGGGAGATGTTCAACTTCACTTTCATGTTCATCAAACCAATCTTTCACCAGTCTTGCTGTGTGTATTGGTGCATTGTCATCCTGATACACGGCACCGCCATTGGATGCACATGGTCCTCCAGAATGGTTCGGTAGTCCTTGGCAGTGACGCGCCCATCTAGCACAAGTATTGGGCCAAGGGAATGCCATGATATGGCAGCCCAAACCATCACTGATCCACCCCCATGCTTCACTCTGGGCATGCAACAGTCTGGGTGGTACGCTTCTTTGGGGCTTCTCCACACCGTAATTCTCCCGGATGTGGGGAAAACAGTAAAGGTGGACTCATCAGAGAACAATACATGTTTCACATTGTCCACAGCCCAAGATTTGCGCTCCTTGCACCATTGAAACCGACGTTTGGCATCGGCACGAGTGACCAAAGGTTTGGCTATAGCAGCCCGGCCGTGTATATTGACCCTGTGGAGCTCCCGACGGACAGTTCTGGTGGAAACAGGAGAGTCGAGGTGCACATTTAATTCTGCCGTGATTTGGGCAGCCGTGGTTTTATGTTTTTTGGATACAATCCGGGTTAGCACCCGAACATCCCTTTCAGACAGCTTCCTCTTGCGTCCACAGTTAATCCTGTTGGATGTGGTTTGTCCTTCTTGGTGGTATGCTGACATTACCCTGGATACCGTGGCTCTTGATACATCACAAAGACTTGCTGTCTTGGTAACAGATGCGCCAGCAAGACGTGCACCAACAATTTGTCCTCTTTTGAACTCTGGTATGTCACCCATAATGTTGTGTGCATTGCAATATTTTGAGCAAAACTATGCTCTTACCCTGCTAATTGAACCTTCACACTGTGCTCTTACTGTTGCAATGTGCAATTAATGAAGATTGGCCACCAGACTGGTCCAATTTAGCCATGAAACCTCCCACACTAAAATGACAGGTGTTTCAGTTTCATTGTCCAACCCCTGTATATATATATATATATATATATGTGTGTGTGTGTGTGTGTGTGTGTGTGTGTGTGTGTGTGAAATTGAGTTATATGGGGGCAATTCCAACCATATGGGGTACAGGGGGAAGACAGTGTACAGAGCAACATATGGGCTACAGTTAGTAATTGTATACCCAATTACTTTAACAAAGCTCATCTGTTTGAAATTATCAATAAATATGTGTAGGATATACGTATGTGTCAGTCTAGTTCTATATTTCTCACTTCATGTTGTGTGATGTTGGGTAACTACTGAGTTCCTATTTCTGAGTCATATCAGTTATGTAGTATAACAGAGAAATAAAGAGTCGATACTCACGGTTGAGACGATATCGAATCGGCTCGCTCGATGTAGTTATACGGTACTATACCAGTGTCGATGACCTGGCCGGTCTTGTTTAGTTTCTCGGCTGTCCACCACTGTCCATTACGCTGAAGGATGAGGAACCGGTCTCCCTCCTCGAACGACAGCTCGGCGTTATCTCGAGCTTCAAACGCCCACAATGCCACATAAACCGGGCTCGGGTTCGAGCTCGAGCTCGGGGCTTCAGACTGCGGGATCTGAGGTAAAGGTTTGCATGTGTGGTAGCGCTTTTCTGAATTCTCTGCAGAGTCTGTGGCATTCACGTTCTTCACCGTTAACCCTCCGGTTCCCGCACCTCCGAACATCCTGTCCCACAGGGACCGCAAACAGGGACATGATTTCCTCAGACAATCCTCCATGGCTCCGGGTGAACCGCACAACGTTCACTCGCACATCACCACACTAGCCTTTCACTTCACACAAGTCTTTAAATTAACAGAATACAAGTCGAATAAACCGATGAACTTCCTCATTTCTACCACGCCTTTCTACAAATCGCAGGAACACAAACAGTAAATGACTGACTGGAAGCTATCAGAACTTAGATGAACTTCTAGATAAGTTGCAGTCAGCTGCAGTTATTACCAGTGTAGGTAAATGTAGGTTTGTTTGTTTGTTTATTAGGGTTGTTTTGCACTTTCGGTTACATTCATGACAGGAAACGGTAGTTTATCTTCACACAAGGTTTATCAGTTCACAAGGCCATATCAAACACAGTCATGGACAATTTAGTGTAGAGATGCATGAGTACCGATACTGGTATCGGGTATTTGCCCGATACCGCGCTCATTAATGCCAAGTTCACACTACACGACTTTCTGATTTGTCGGGTCGCTGTACAGTTCACACTACACGACTGAATCTTTTGCACTCGGGAGTCTTTCAGTCGGTGTATATTTCACACTACACGACTGATCGGCGATGGGGGTTTCACACTACACGACCAATCATCAACTGGAATCACAGGCGAGCTTCTCTTTTCGTCACGAAAACATACGCGAGAAGTGACGAGGGGTTTAATGATACCCACGTCCAAAAATGTACGTCAACAAGTAGCGAGTGAGCAAAGTGTTTGTGCGCTGACGTGCAGCGTAAAATCAAGTGAATCTGAGTGGATTTGGCAACACGAACAGTATGGATTGTTCTATAGTAAGTTGGAGGTTAATTAATATTTTTGCAATGCAACGTTGGTGTTTTGTAGAGAACGATCAAGTCAGAAATACTGTAAAACGTGTGTGTGCTGGTGTATTCTGATATAAACTATATTACACCCCTGTCCCACCTGTTTACTCTCCTCTCCTGCGTTTCCCCTCACACCGTATCTTGCGTTCTCATTGGCTGTTCGACAGAGCACTCATTGCCAGACGTGCAACTGAGATCAGATATCTGACATGCTAGAAATCTCAATCCGGTCGCTCGGCGAGCCGGTCGGATGGAGTTGTTGAGTAGTTCACACATAGCGACTGATCGCTGAGCGAACGCCGAGTTGCTCCCGAGCCAGCAAATCTAGCGCCGACCAGTCACCGAGCGAAATCTGGCCAAAAATCGTGTAGTGTGAACTTGGCATTACTTGTACTCGTACTCGCAAACGAGGCTCCGATACTAAACACCCGATACCGTGTGCCTAGTGCACGTTGCTGCGTTATGCCTGGTTCACACTACATGATTTTTGCCCTGATTTTCGCTCGGCGACTGGTCGGCGCTAGATTTGCCGGCTCGGGAGCAACTCGGCGTTCGCTCGGCGATCAGAACTCGGCTCTCGATCGCTAAGTGTGAACTATCCAACAACTCGATCCGACCGGCTCACCGAGCGCTCGAGTTTTCTAGCACGTCAGATATCTGATCTGAGATGTGCGACTGGGAATGAGTGACATGTCGAACAGCCAATGAGAACGCAGGATACGGTGTGAGGGGAAACGCAGGAGAGGAGTGTAAACAGGTGGGACAGGGGGATAATATAGTTTATATCAGAATACACCGGCACACACACACGTTTTACAGTATTTCTGACTTGATCGTTCTCTACAAAACATAACAACAAAACACCAACATTGCAAAAATATTTATTAACCTCCAACTCACTACAGAACAATCCATGCGATTCGTGTTGCCAAATCCACTCAGATTCATTTATTTTTCCTCCTTGATTTCATCACGTCAGCGCACAAACACTTTGATCACTCGCTACTTGTTGACGTGCATTTTTGGATGTGGTATCATTAAACTTCTTGTCACTTCTCACGTGTGTTTTTGTTTAAAAAAAAAAACGGTATTCTAAATAGGTATCGGTACATTCTGAAAAAAGTTGGGACAGTAAAGCATTTACCACTTTGTAAAGTTGCCATTCCTTTTCACCACACTTAAAAGACATTTTGGCACTGAGGGTATCAAGCGATTTAGTGTTTCAGCTTTTATTTTGTCCCATTCTTCCTGCAAACACGTCTTAAGATGTGCAACAGTACGGGGTCGTCAGTACGGTGTCAGTACCCCTACTCTCTTAGAAGAAGTGCCAAAATGTCTTTTAAGTGTGGTGAAAAGGAATGGCAACTTTACAAAGTGGTAAATGCTTTACTGTCCCAACTTTTTTCAGAATGTGTTGCAGGCCTGAAATGCAGGAATGCAGGTTTATTAATAAACTTTTTCTGATTTGGGGTTGTACTAAATGCAGTGGTTTTAACAACTGAGGTGATTTTGACCTCAATGTACAATTATTTAAATGTGTTTCTTAGTAGACCTTAACATGTGTTTAATTTTTTACATTTTTTGCAGCCATGCCTTTGTAATGTGTGCAGCATGTGGTTTTGCGTTGTCTTGTTGAAAAATGCATGAACATCCCTGTAAAAGATGATGTCTCAAAGGCAGCACATGTTGATCTAAGATTTTTTCCAGCTGACCACAATACACGTTTCCCTTGTGTGCTGGTCCATCCTAGATGCCTCTGAGCCCAGAAAAGTAGACACCACTTCTGGACATGGTTAACATAAGGCTTCTTTTTTGCACAGTAAAGTTTTAAGTGGCTATATTTCTGGGGTGGTGGCTGAAGCCCTGGGATAGATGAAGGCAGATGTTTTCAAACAGGTGTAGCGTTTATACAGATGCTGAACAGGGACAACATTTCTAAATGACTTTTTGGAGCATGGATGGCAGTAGCTACAGTCACAAAAAGTACTTAACTGGCTAGTGTTGTAGGTATTTCATTACGTGTGGCATAGTTCAAGAGAAAGGAACTAGCCTGAATGCTTGACGTCAATGAAAAAAGAACTCAGTGGTGATGCCATTAATAAAGGGACATAATAGCATTAATGGTACTACACAGAGTACACTTCTCTGAATGGAATTATTATTAAACATTATTTAGAATCTAAGATATGAAGCATTGTAGCTGTTCTGAAAGCTAATAATGGCTCAGCACCATGACACTTTGTAGTTTTTTTCTCAGCATCCATATACTGTATATGTGTGTGTGTATGTATATACAGTGTATCACAAAAGTGAGTACACCCCTCACATTTCTGCAGATATTTAAGTATATCTTTTCATGGGACAACACTGACAAAATGACACTTTGACACAATGAAAAGTAGTCTGTGTGCAGCTTATATAACAGTGTAAATTTATTCCTCCCTCAAAATAACTCAATATACAGCCATTAATGTCTAAACCACCGGCAACAAAAGTGAGTACACCCCTTGGTGAAAGTTCCTGAAGTGTCAATATTTTGTGTGGCCACCATTATTTCCCAGAACTGCCTTAACTCTCCTGGGCATGGAGTTTACCAGAGCTTCACAGGTTGCCACTGGAATGCTTTTCCACTCCTCCATGACGACATCACGGAGCTGGTGGATATTCGAGACTTTGCGCTCCTCCACCTTCCGCTTGAGGATGCCCCAAAGATGTTCTATTGGGTTTAGGTCTGGAGACATGCTTGGCCAGTCCATCACCTTTACCCTCAGCCTCTTCAATAAAGCAGTGGTCGTCTTAGAGGTGTGTTTGGGGTCATTATCATGCTGGAACACTGCCCTGCGACCCAGTTTCCGGAGGGAGGGGATCATGCTCTGCTTCAGTATTTCACAGTACATATTGGAGTTCATGTGTCCCTCAATGAAATGTAACTCCCCAACACCTGCTGCACTCATGCAGCCCCAGACCATGGCATTCCCACCACCATGCTTGACTGTAGGCATGACACACTTATCTTTGTACTCCTCACCTGATTGCTGCCACACATGCTTGAGACCATCTGAACCAAACAAATTAATCTTGGTCTCATCAGACCATAGGACATGGTTCCAGTAATCCATGTCCTTTGTTGACATGTCTTCAGCAAACTGTTTGCGGGCTTTCTTGTGTAGAGACTTCAGAAGAGGCTTCCTTCTGGGGTGACAGCCATGCAGACCGATTTGATGTAGTGTGCGGCGTATGGTCTGAGCACTGACAGGCTGACCCCCCACCTTTTCAATCTCTGCAGCAATGCTGACAGCACTCCTGCGCCTATCTTTCAAAGACAGCAGTTGGCTGTGACGCTGAGCACGTGCACTCAGCTTCTTTGGACGACCAACGCGAGGTCTGTTCTGAGTGGACCCTGCTCTTTTAAAACGCTGGATGATCTTGGCCACTGTGCTGCAGCTCAGTTTCAGGGTGTTGGCAATCTTCTTGTAGCCTTGGCCATCTTCATGTAGCGCAACAATTCGTCTTTTAAGATCCTCAGAGAGTTCTTTGCCATGAGGTGCCATGTTGGAACTTTCAGTGACCAGTATGAGAGAGTGTGAGAGCTGTACTACTAATTTGAACACACCTGCTCCCTATGCACACCTGAGACCTAGTAACACTAACAAATCACATGACATTTTGGAGGGAAAATGACAAGCAGTGCTCAATTTGGACATTTAGGGGTGTAGTCTCTTAGGGGTGTACTCACTTTTGTTGCCGGTGGTTTAGACATTAATGGCTGTATATTGAGTTATTTTGAGGGAAGAATAAATTTACACTGTTATATAAGCTGCACACAGACTACTTTTCATTGTGTCAAAGTGTCATTTTGTCAGTGTTGTCCCATGAAAAGATATACTTAAATATCTGCAGAAATGTGAGGGGTGTACTCACTTTTGTGATACACTGTATATATATATATATATATATATATATATATATATATATATATATATATATATATATATACATACACACACACACACACACACCGATCAGCCATAACATTAAAACCACCTCCGTGTCTCTACACCCACTGCCCATTTTATCAGCTCCACTTACCATATAGAAGCACTTTGTTGTTCTTCTACAATAACTGACTGTAGTCCATCTGTTTCTCTGTATGTTTTGTTAGCCCCCTTTCATGCTGTTCTTCAATGGTCAGAACCCCCACAGGACCACTACAGAGCAGGTATTATTTGGGTGGTGGGTCATTCTCAGCACTGCAGTGACACTGACATGGTGGTGGTGTGTTAGTGTGTGTTGTGCTGGTATGATTGGATAAGACACAGCAGCGCTGATGGAGTTTTTAAACACCTCACTGTCCCTGCTGGACTGAGAATAGTCCACCAACCAAAAAAAATATCCAGCCAGCAGCGCCCTGTGTGCAGCGTCCTGTGACCACTGATGAAGGTCTAGAAGATGACCAACTCAAACAGCAGCAATAGATGAGCGATCGTCTCTGACTTTACATCTACAAGGTGGACCAACTAGGTAGGAGTGTCTAATAGAGTGGACAGTGAGTGGACACGATATTTAAAAAGTCCAGCAGCGCTGCTGTGTCTACACACTAACACACCACCACCATTGTCACTGCAGTGATCCACCACCTAAATAATAGCTGCTCTGTGGGGTCCTGAACATTAAAGAACAGGGTGAAAGCAGGCTAAAAAAGTATGTAGAGAAACAGACGGACTACAGTCAGTAATTGTAGAACTACAAAGTGCTTCTATATGGTAAGTGGAGCTGATAAAATGGACAGTGAGTGTAGAAACAAGCAATTGGTTTCAATGTTATGGCTGATTAGTGTGTATATTGTTTAATAAACAATCCACCCATATATATTCAAAAAATAATTTATTTTAAAATATCTTTCATTCACGGTGCATAATCTGTCTGCCTCTTGTAATTAGGAAGACTGATCAAAGAAACTATTTCCATAAGAACGAGGCAACAAGACCTTTTTTACACTTCCACAGTGTAAGTGCGTAGATTGCATATCTCAAATAGATGCAAGCTAGTCATGTTTTTTGCAGCACAGACTCACCAGAGGTCCTTCAAACCTCCTTGGATTCCCCATGAACTGTAACAGTCTTAGTTTAACCTGTTCTTTTTGTTCGGTAGTAAAAAGTCCAGAAAGGTTGGCAGGTAAACCACTAGTAAACAAAACACTCATTGGAAGCAGAAACAATTAGCTACCTCTTATACTGAAGTCTGAGTCTCTGTCTGGCCAGCTCAACAGCAGGCCGTAACACAGGCTGAACACTGGTACGGAGCACGACTCAAAAAAAAAAACCCTGCTTATCACACCGAGATCGTTCACTATCAACCCAGCACCCTACTGCTGCTGCTCCAGATGTGGCTGTAGTAAAAACTAGCACTGTAAATGGAAGCACTGCAAACCTCTGCTCTTCTGTTCCCT
Organism: Trichomycterus rosablanca; assembly: GCF_030014385.1. NCBI lineage: Eukaryota > Metazoa > Chordata > Actinopteri > Siluriformes > Trichomycteridae > Trichomycterus > Trichomycterus rosablanca. Next base: position 19,281,311 of record NC_086006.1, on the reverse strand, counting down.
TTTGTCATGTACATGATTACATAAAAAGTCATTATTGCACATATACAATCAATAAAAAAAACATTAGCAAATAGACAGTTTTGGCAGGAAAAATCAGTCCATCAGTTTGATCTAAATAATTTTTGCACATGCTTAACTTGCATTCCTTCATTGCATTTCCTTCAGTGTGGCTTTTTGTGCTATTTGGCTCATGTTGGCTCTACACCTCAATAGTCTTGTAGTAAATTCTTGAGTAAATGTTATCCAGCTGACTGTGCAGGGCGTGGAAAGAGGGTCGTTTGGAGGTCTCACCTGCCCAGCACTCCATCATCATACGGTAAATATTAGGAGGGCAGCGACTCGGGCAAGGCAATCTGTAGCCTGACGCCAAAATGTCCAACACTTCTTTATTGGTTTTACCTACAAAGAGGCAAAAATAGGGGTAAGGTAGTGACATGCCATTTGTCAAAAACGTGTGTACAAACTTAACATACTGGGTTGATAAGCATACTATTAGCAAACCATTCATTCATTCATTTGCTTATCTACTTATCCAATTAGGGTCGTGGGGAAGGGGGGGTGCTGGACCTATCCAAGCTTTTCAATGTAACACACTGGACGGGACGCCAGTCCATCTCAGGGCAGACACACATACACAAACACACACACATACACTTATAGGGCAATTTAGTGTCTCCAATGAACCTGACTGCATGTTTTTAGACTGTGGGAGGAAACCGGAGCAGACACGGGGAGAACATGCAAACTCAGCACAGATCAAACCCAGGACCTTCTTGCTGTGAGGCGACAGTGCTACCCACTAAGCCACCGTGCCTCCCCTATTAGCAAACTAGTATTGTTTAAATCTTATATTTATCTCTTATAGCTATGGAGTGACTATTTATTTCTATAAAAGTGCTATACTCTGAAACTCTAGGGTAAGCTAAGGGTTAACAGTTTGAAGTAAACTAACAGTGCAGTGCTGTTGGGTTCGGGTTAAAGATCGCTGTTAATTTTACCTCTATGTTTCTTACTCTATTACTCTATACTTGGACTAATGCCTGGACTGGCCAAAGATATAAAAAGATAAAATGATTAAAAGCAAAGATCTGCCAAGATGTTCACCCAGCTGGGTGCCTACACATGAGTGGCTATGTCTGAGGGAGGGCGGCCGAAGGGATTTCTAATTACTTTTCTAATTACTTCTGCAATTGTGGCCTCTGTTGGCTGACCAGAGGTGCCTGCAAAATGACAGTAAATAATAGAAATCAGTGTGTGACTCTTCATATGCAATAATGATCTCTGTGTGGTGAAAAGAAGCAGTTTACTAGTGCACACATGGCAGGTATGGCCCTTCTCATTCAGGGCAGAAGTCTACAGCAGTACAGGAGGTACAACTGGGTAATTGTATCTGACTAGATTGGGTGAAAAACAGGGGGAATTGCATAAATAAAATACAAAAAAACACTGCTATATATTGAAATGTATATCCTTTAATTTATTATTTATTAATCATTATACCATAGTCACTAAATTGAAACATTAAAATTGAAACTAAGGACTAGCTTGTGGACAACAATCATTGTATACAAATATTAGCCTCTTTAAAATTCTACTTATTCTACTTATTTCTTGAAATGACATGCCCAATTAGACAGAATACCAGTCTAATGTTAAAGCATACTCGTACCCTCATATGGCATCTTTCCTCTTGACATCATTTCGTAGAGCAGCACCCCAAAAGACCAGACATCAGATTTAACAGAGAAGCGCTGGTACAGTGCCGCCTCTGGAGCCGTCCACCGTACAGGAATCTTAGTGTTCCTACTGGCTGTGTAAACACTGTCCTAAAAGCACATAAATGCATATACACATCAATACATGAGTGATTATACATACAGTGTATCACAAAAGTGAGTACACCCCTCACATTTCTGCAAATATTTTATTATATCTTTTCATGGGAAAACACTATAGACATGAAACTTGGATATAACTTAGAGTAGCCAGTGTACAACTTGTATAGCAGTGTAGATTTACTGTCTTCTGAAAATAACTCAACACACAGCCATTAATGTCTAAATGGCTGGCAACATAAGTGAGTACACCCCACAGTGAACATGTCCAAATTGTGCCCAAAGTGTCAATATTTTGTGTGACCACCATTATTATACAGCACTGCCTTAACCCTCCTGGGCATGGAATTCACCAGAGCTGCACAGGTTGCTACTGGAATCCTCTTCCACTCCTCCATGATGACATCACGGAGCTGGTGGATGTTAGACACCTTGAACTCCTTCACCTTCCACTTGAGGATGCGCCACAGGTGCTCAATTGGGTTTAGTCCATCACCTTTACCTTCAGCTTCCTCAGCAAGGCAGTTGTCATCTTGGAGGTTGTGTTTGGGGTCGTTATCCTGTTGGAAAACTGCCATGAGGCCCAGTTTTTGAAGGGAGGGGATCATGCTCTGTTTCAGAATGTCACAGTACATGTTGGAATTCATGTTTCCCTCAATTAACTGCAGCTCCCCAGTGCCAGCAACACTCATGCAGCCCAAGACCATGATGCTACCACCACCATGCTTGACTGTAGGCAAGATACAGTTGTCTTGGTACTTCTCACCAGGGCGCCGCCACACATGCTGGACACCATCTGAGCCAAACAAGTTTATCTTGGTCTCGTCAGACCACAGGGCATTCCAGTAATCCATGTTCTTGGACTGCTTGTCTTCAGCAAACTGTTTGCGGGCTTTCTTGTGCGTCAGCTTCCTTCTGGGATGACGACCATGCAGACCGAGTTGATGCAGTGTGCGGCGTATGGTCTGAGCACTGACAGGCTGACCTCCCACGTCTTCAACCTCTGCAGCAATGCTGGCAGCACTCATGTGTCTATTTTTTAAAGCCAACCTCTGGATATGACGCCGAACACGTGGACTCAACTTCTTTGGTCAACCCTGGCGAAGCCTGTTCCGAGTGGAACCTGTCCTGGAAAACCGCTGTATGACCTTGGCCACCATGCTGTAGCTCAGTTTCAGGGTGTTAGCAATCTTCTTATAGCCCAGGCCATCTTTGTGGAGAGCAACAATACTATTTCTCACATCCTCAGAGAGTTCTTTGCCATGAGGTGCCATGTTGAATATCCAGTGGCCAGTATGAGAGAATTGTACCCAAAACACCAAATTTAACAGCCCTGCTCCCCATTTACACCTGGGACCTTGACACATGACACCAGGGAGGGACAACGACACATTTGGGCACAATTTGGACATGTTGACTGTGGGGTGTACTCACTTATGTTGCCAGCTATTTAGACATTAATGGCTGTGTGTTGAGTTATTTTCAGAAGACAGTAAATCTACACTGCTATACAAGCTGTACACTGACTACTCTAAGTTATATCCAAGTTTCATGTCTATAGTGTTGTCCCATGAAAAGATATAATGAAATATTTGCAGAAATGTGAGGGGTGTACTCACTTTTGTGATACACTGTATATCTCTGAGTGTGGTATAATCTTAATAGTTTGTTATCATTTTATTTATTTATTAACTATACAGGAAATAGAATTATATAAAAAATATTTTGATAGGGATGATATAAATACTTAAGTTAAAGGTAAGATTTATCCAATATTGTCAGTAAGAAATTAGGCCTATATTTTTAAAATGTTATATTTGTTTATCTATCCTAGAGTTCCCAAAGAAAGCCAACGGGGAACAAGCAGGCTGAGGTCTAAACATAGGACACTATATTCTGCGTCATGATGTCATAGAAAATACCTTAATAATACGAGCCAGGCCAAAATCGGCCACTTTACACTCCAGCTCACTCCCCACCAGGATGTTTCGGGCAGCCAGGTCTCGGTGGACAATGTGCCGGTCCTCCAGGTAGGCCATCCCCTCGGTCACCTGACACGCCATGTAGATAAGATGAGCTGAGGTCAATACCTGTCCCTCTGGGGCTATAGTGATAAGAAAGAGCGAGAGAGAAAGTAAGAGAGAGACACACAGTTATCAGTTAAGATATAAGACTAATATAAGACATAACATTAAAACCACCTCCTTGTTTCTACACTCACTGTCCATTTTATCAGCTCCACTTACCATATAGAAGCATTTTGTAGTTCTACAATTACGACTGTTGTCCATCTGTTTCTCTACAAACGTTTTAGCCTGCTTTCACCCTGTTCTTCAATGGTCAGGACCCCCACAGGACCACCACAGAGCAGGTATTATTCAGGTGGTGGATCATTCTCAGCACTGCAGTGACACTGACGTGGTGGTGGTGTGTTAGTGTGTGTTGTGCTGGTATGAGTGGATCAGACACAGCAGCGCTATGGAAGTTTTTAAATACTGTGTCCACTCACTTTTCACTCTATAGACACTCCTACCTAGTTGGTCCACCTTGTAGATGTAAAGTCAGAGACGATTGCTCATCTATTGCTGCTGTTTGAGTTGGTCATCTTCTAGACCTTCATCAGTGGTCACAGGACGCTGCCCACAGAGAGCTGTTGGCTGAATGTTTTTGGTTGGTGGACTATTCTCAGTCCAGCAGTGACAGTGAGGTGTTTAAAAACTCCAGCAGCGCTGCTGTGTCTGATTCACTCATACCAGCACAACACACACTAACACACCACCACCATGTCAGTGTCACTGCAGTGCTGAGAATGACCCACCACCTAAATAATACCTGCTCTGTGGTGGTCCTGTCAGGATCCTGAACATTGAAGGGCAGCATGAAAGGGGGCTAACAAAGCATGCAGAGAAACAGATGGACTACAGTCAGTAATTGTAGAACTACAAAGTGCTTCTATTTGGTAAGTGGAGCTGATAAAATGGACAGTGAGTGTAGAAACAAGGAGGTGGTTTTAATGTTATGGCTGATCGGGGTAGCTGCTGTTGCACATAGATAAGTAACATATGACAGGTTTCTTCAAGAGATGAAGAACGTTCCTAAATAAAATTAGAAAATAACATGATTTCTGAGAATCAGTATAAAATCTCTTCATATTCATATTTCTACAAAGTTAAATACATTAAATGTGAAATTGCTAAGGTGCCGAAATGATTGAACCAAATGCTCAATGTTTGGAATGTGGTTTACTGTAAAATGAGATGCTAAACAAGCCTACACTACAGAGACAGTTTGAAATAAAACATAATACTCCCCTAAACAAGGCACTACAAATCATCAGTCATAACTCCAGCACTGAATTTTCATGATAATCACTTATTTAGCCAAATCCTGCTGTATAGACGTGATCAATGTCAGATCTATGTAATATTCAAGATTCCTTTAACATTTCTAGGAAGATGTTGTTCCGTGTTCTATTGCTGAAATCATTTGAACAAAACACGCAGTTACGCAATTCACATCTACAATCTTCCTACCAGGAAACCGTACAGTATATGCAGCATGATCTTCGACCTCATAAACCAGTGATTAGGCCCACCAATGTTCTAGAACGGCTACAGTCATACAGCTATGCTAAATCTGGTTTCTGCAGTATGCTAAATCTAGTTCTTCTATAAATAGGGAGTCACAACCACATTGCACAACATATTGTTACTTTTTATTAAATTTTATTTATTTTTATTGTGTCAGTCTCGCTCTGCTTAATCAGGGTGGGAATCGGCATCAGTAGAGAGGAAGCATAATGCAATTGGGTAATTGAATACGCTAAAAGTCGGGGGGAAAAGTCTTTGCAGTGGTGGGCTAGGGTCTTAGACTGCTGTGCCACCAAAGTGCAAATTTTAAATTTTAAAGTTACTTCTAAACAAAACAGATCATCTAAACAACGTAATTCCTCCAGAGCTGTAGTAATAACTAGGCTCAGGATTGAGCATCATAACTCAGAGATGTGCAGAATGTACCCTTGCTATGCCAACTTACCACCACAAATTTAAGAAAATCTAAAACTTAGTTACTAAATAAACGGTCTACCTAATATTAAAAGGAAAAAATTCAGTGTGACTTACTGGCGAGGTAGGACTTGAGACTGCCTTTAGACATGAGTTCAGTGACAATGTAGACCGGTTCTCCTCTTGTACACAGCGCAAGCAGCTCAATGAGTTTTGGATGGTGTAGGTTCTTCAGCGCATGGACCTCCTTCACAAACTCATCCAACTTAGTGTCCTCTAAAGGAGAAATAAAAAATGATTACAACAGTTCACTTTAGGTTGGGTTACATTAAACCATGGAATAATAATACTTATGAGCAGGAAGGATGCCAACAGCAGCTACAACATATGTATGCCACCCCAATATATGTTCTTAGTCTCCAAAAAAACAGAACAAAAGAACACCAGCAGTAGGCCAGCAGGAGTTGGCAGACAGGTAGTCAGGTCTGACCATCAGACAAAGGACTCAGCCCTGAGCTAAGTCCCAGGTACACAGTGAACAAATTTGGAATGAACTGGAACATCTTTCTTGACCAACATTAGTGCCCAGTCATACAAATGCCCCAAATTCTCACAGATATACACCGACCCATATAGTGTAACATCTTATATAAGATAAAACATAGTAGAAATAATGACAGGAGCAGTTTAAAAAGTTAAATAAACAACATAATGAGTGGAAGAGTCCAGGTTTGAACCCATGCTGGTTGAAGTGCACTAGTGTAGAGTAATTAGTGCCTTTTCTTAACAAGCAGTGTCAACCAGCATTGGTCATGTGTGCTCTAATTAAATCATCGTATCGTTCTCATGCTGTTTGATAAAAATGATAAGAATGCTTATATTAATAACCATGTGAAACCTAGAAGTAAAACCAGATAGTTATGAATTGGGAACAACTATGGAATTTCATGGTACGCCATCAGTTTCATGCATCTCACTTCCTCTCAAACAGTAAGGGTTTAAAGCAGTGGTTATACAGGTGTCTACATCCACAGCTAAAGTCAAAAGTTTACATACACCTGTAAAGGACATGCATGTACTCTATGAATCATTCTCTTCTTTGTCTGTGACTAAATCATTAAATTGTACCCTAAAATGTCATTTGTATTATTCCATAAATGTTGGGTCAAAATGGAACCATAGAAATGTTATCGTAATTTAAAAGGAACAAGAGAAATGGGCAAAACATGGGTGACACTGTTCACAGTCAAGCAAGCTTTATATCTCCATGGGCTACTGTGAAAAAGAAGCTCCTATCCAATGGTGCCAACTCAAAGCTTAACTGAAATTTGTTGCTAGACTCATGGACAAAGAAAACAGCAGGGGCAGGGGTTTCTTTCATTCATGGCAGCCAGTAAGCCCATAGCAACACATGTTCCAGACCTGGGTTTTGATGGCTCTTGGATTGCAAATTTCCTGACCTAGGCAGGAGACCTCTTCGATTCAATAGATACAGTTTTTAGTTTTGTTTCGATTTCTTATTGGGTGCAGTAAAACCAGCCCTAAGTACTTTGCATGGGCAAAGAAAAGTCACTGGCTAAAGATCATAATTGCTAGTAAAAAATTAGAAGATTGTATATATATTTTTGACCAACACATTTTTAAAAATGGAACATTGAAATCCCTAAACTGCCATGACGTATAGTGGATTTAGAAAGTATTTAGACCCTTTGACTATTTGCTCAGCCTTACTGTGTTCTGGCTTTGATTTTGGATGGATACAACTGAAATTTTTACCACCCATAATAATAAAATGTAAACATTAAAGTTTTTAATAACATAAAAATTCTGATAACTAAAATCTATTATTCACAAAAGTAATCAGAGCCATTGCTGCAGAGATGTTCACAAGTCACAAAATACGAAGAAATTACGTAGAAATAAACAAATAATATGTAAGTTCAGATAAAAAACAGGAAGGTAACAGTTAAAAGCTTAAACTGATACGTTTTGTTTTCATTGCAAAACAAAAGCGCACGATAAATCACAGCACAGCGGCCAAAATCCAAAACACAGCAAAAAAAAATCATAACCACTGCTTACCTTAGCTTATGTTCTTCCAGATGCTATTCAATTTATAACCGTGTGTTGCCCCATTAGGAATATAATCCGTTATTTTGTAAATGTGCTTATAATTAAAAACCTCCAAACTTTTTCCTGCTTGTGAAGTAAAACACTAACTTGTTAGAAAGCCAATCAAGCATTTTATTGACACATCATCTGTGTGACGCAAACTGAATAAATGCAAATAACAGCATTTCTTACTAAAAATTTAAATCAGAAGGTCTGATTTAGCGGTCTTTCAACCATTAGCGCCAATTCTGTAGGAGCGTTCCATTCACCCCAGTCCTTCCTGTGAAGTGCACTTTGTGCCCAAAGCATACAGCCAAAGTACACTGGAGGGACTTCTCTAAATGTTCTTGAGTGGCCTAGCCAAAGCCCAGATTTAAACCCCATTAAACAACTGTGGACAAACCAGAAAATGGCCGTTTGCGCTAACCATCCAATTTAACAGAGGATCTGTTATGAAGAATGGGATAAACTGCCCAAATCCAGGTGTGTAGAGCTTATAAAGATGTATCCAAAACGTGAGTATTCTGAGTCTACAGTGCCTAGCAAAAGTATTCGGCCCCCTTGAACTTTTCAACCTTTTGCCACATTTCAGGCTTCAAACATAACGATATGAAATTGTAATTTTTTGTGAAGAATCAACAACAAGTGCGACACAATTGTGAAGTGGAACGAAATTTATTGGATATTTTAAACTTTTTTTAGAAATAAAAAACTGAAAAGTGCAATATTATTCGGCCCCTTTACTTTCAGTACAGCAAACTCACTCCAGAAGTTCAGTGAGGATCTCTGAATGATCCAATGTTGACCTAAATGACTGATGGTGATAAATAGAATCCACCTGTGTGTAATCAAGTCTCCGTATAACTGCACCTGCTCTGTGATAGTCTCAGAGTTCTGTTTAAAGCGCAGAGAGCATCAAGAAGACCAAGGAACACACCAGGCAGGTCCGAGATACTGTTGTGGAGAAGTTTAAAGCCTGATTTGGATACAAAAAGATTTCCCAAGCTTTAAACATCTCAAGGAGCACTGTGCAAGCGATCATATTGAAATGGAAGGAGTATCAGACCACTGCAAATCTACCAAGACCCGGCCGTCCCTCTAAACTTTCAGCTCAAACAAGGAGAAGACTGATCAGAGATGCAGCCAAGAGGCCCATGATCACTCTGAATGAACTGCAGAGATCTACAGCTGAGGTGGGAGACTCTGTCCATAGGACACAATCAGTCGTACACTGCACAAATCTGGCCTTTATGGAAGAGTGGCAAGAAGAAAGCCATTTCTCTAAGATATCCATAAAAAGTCTCGTTTAAAGTTTGCCACAAGCCACCTGGGAGACACACCAAACATGTGGAAGAAGGTGCTCTGGTCAGATGAAACCAAAATCGAACTTTTTGGCCACAATGCAAAACGTTATGTTTGGCGTAAAAGCAACACAGCTCATCACCCTGAACACACCATCCCCACTGTCAAACATGGTGGTGGCAGCATCATGGTTTGGGCCTGCTTTTCTTCAGCAGGGACAGGGAAGATGGTTAAAATTGATGGGAAGATGGATGGAGCCAAATACAGGACCATTCTGGAAGAAAACCTGTTAGAGTCTGCAAAAGACCTGAGACTGGGACGGAGATTTATCTTCCAACAAGACAATGATCCAAAACATAAAGCAAAATCTACAATGGAATGGTTCACAAATAAACGTATCCAGGTGTTAGAATGGCCAAGTCAAAGTCCAGACCTGAATCCCATCGAGAATCTGTGGAAAGAGCTGAAAACTGCTGTTCACAAACGCTCTCCATCCAACCTCACTGAGCTCGAGCTGTTTTGCAAGGAAGAATGGGCAAAAATGTCAGTCTCTCGATGTGCAAAACTGATAGAGACATACCCCAAGCGACTTGCAGCTGTAATCGCAGCAAAAGGTGGCGCTACAAAGTATTAACGCAAGGGGGCCGAATAATATTGCACGCCCCACTTTTCAGTTTTTTATTTCTAAAAAAAGTTTAAAATATCCAATAAATTTCGTTCCACTTCACGATTGTGTCCCACTTGTTGTTGATTCTTCACAAAAAATTACAATTTCATATCGTTATGTTTGAAGCCTGAAATGTGGCAAAAGTTTGAAAAGTTCAAGGGGGCCGAATACTTTTGCTAGGCACTGTAAATAGATATTCAGAGTCTTTTTCAGATATTTAGATACGTTTTTATTCATAAAAATAAATACATAAACAGGCCTGACTACTTTCAGAAACCATTGTACGTGTATGTGTTTGATATCAACTGTATGTGTGAAATTGAGAAAACGTTAACAATAAAGGAAGTGTGACTTGGTATAAGGCTTTCAGTTCCTACTACTTGTGGAACTAATACCACATCTAGATAATGTTTCTCAGAAGGCCAATTTATTGCAAGTTATTTGTGGACAAAGTTACGTCTCTGTCATTCTTTTCTTCTGACAATGTGTGTTCGAAAACCTAGTGAGCTGCCTTGCTGTCTCACTGCCTACATAAGCAGCTGCCTGTAGAGAGGATTCTAATAAGTCATCGACTTATAAGGCATGTTATTCGAAAACGCTATTTAGACAGCGATTCCATCGGTTTTCGTTAACTAAGCACCATCCGCCATGTTTTTCATTTTTCTGTGAGAAAAGTTGTGCCACACTGAATGCTGGGATTGCCTCCACCGCTAAGGCAGCATCGGATGCTCACTCGTTCTTGAGTCAAAATACAGTTGACATTTTAAGATACCTTACTAGTGAGCATATTAAGACATCTAGGATTTCGAACAGCCTCCTTCTCTGGAATGCGCGTAGGATGATGTAAAATGCTGTCTATGTAGAGAGCTCTCTAGGTTTTCGAACACACCCAATAACAATACAGAGCAAGCTTTAAATATGAGAGACACAACTTTGCCAACATAATATTCGGTCAGACCAGTTATTTAGCACACCTCGCTATAGTTATTATCTAATGTTTTTATTTTATTGACTATAGACTGATTTCTAGTGTAATAAAGTTTCTGCATGTGACGATATATATCACATTGCCGAGTATGTATGGCCGTATCTACTCGATGTATAAAAACAATTTTGGAAAAGTTAGTTAGAGGCCTACACAGAGCAATGAACTCAACCCCAATACACATCCTTGGAGTTATTTGGATCATCAGGCCTTCTAAACAAATGTAATTGCCTGACTTTACAAATGCTTTTGGGTACAAATTCCCACAGAAACAAAGCCTTTAAAGAAGAGTAGAGGCTCTTATAGCTGCAAAGAAAGGGTCAACATAAGCTGTACGAAAAGTGTTTGAACACGCTTACTTATAATTTAGTGCAGGTGTTTTGGTCTCATCTGTTGCGAATGTGTATAAAATAAATCTATTCTAAAACAGTTCATGTCCTGCTCCAGCAAAACTGTGCCTCTGTATACAAAACATAGGCTACAGACATGGCCAAAAACAGTTGAATAAACATCATTAACCATACGACTCAGAGAAAATAGATTTCTAAGACTTCCAAATCCCACAATTAAAACTACCAAACCTACCAGTTTGATGTATTAAGATGCATCTATGCATTATTCTCAGTGCTCATGTCTTACTGATCAGGCTGTGATGGATCTGGAACTTATACAATGAAGTAAATATAGCACTTTGACATACAGATCTGGCTATTCTTAATTAAATTTTTATTTATTAAGTATTGATTTGGGCCGCTCGGGGGCGCAGTGGTAAAACACACACTAGCACACCGGAGCTGGCATCTCGAATACATTGTATCAAATCTCAGCTTTTACCATCCGGGTGGGCTGAGCAGCCACATGAACAACGATTGGCCTGTTGTTCATATAGGGGTGGGGTAGTAGTAAGCCAGATATGGTCTCCGACCTCTGTAGGCCGATTGATGCGGCCTGCACAGGGGCGGAGTGCATTGATCAGGGTGTGTCTCTGCGTACACAGGGCTGATCCGCATTAGCACTTGCTTAGTGCAGGTGAAAAAATGCATACGGCTGCTGCCCACGTGTCGGAGGGGGCGTGGGTTAGCTTCGTTTTGCTCAATCAGAGCGGGGATCGGCATTAATGGAGAGGAAGCATGATGCAATCGGGCAATTTGATGTGCTAAAAGTCAGGAGAAAATGCATAAACAAAATAATTATAATAAAAAAATTAAGTATTTAGTTCTATTCTTGGTTCTATTTCTGGTTCAGGTATTAAAATACAATTTATTTAACTTTTATCTGGCATTTGTTTTTGTTTTTTTTGTTTTTTTTATCCAGATGCATCAGACTTCTGAACAGTGTGAATTTTGAAATTCCAAATCTGGGTTTGGATTTGGGCAGGACTTTGAATGGAAGCATCTTATAACAGTGCCTTGTTGAAACTTACTGAGTTTACTTACTTTATCACAACCCACTTTACTGCCAACGTTTGTCTATGAAAACAGCATGACTGTATGCTTTATTTTATGCACCTGTTAGCAGTAGGTGTGGCTGAAATAGCTAAACCTGCTAATTAGAAAGGTCGTCCATATAATATTCCCATGCATTGTACAGTAATCATCTGTTATGGTTTATAAAGTCTAATTTGTTTTACTCATATGAAGACGTACCTTGTTTGAGCATCTTGATGGCTACTCTTTTGTTCTTTGGGGTCCATGCAGCTTCCCACACCTCTCCAAAATGCCCTTCCCCCAGCTTCCTGCTAAGCTGAAACTCTTCTCTGGGCCGCTCCCATGGCTCCATGTCAAATAGCTCCCTCTGTACACACACACACACACACATACACACACACACATAAATATGAATGAACAGGATGTCACCCTACCTGCCAGGCACTTATTTTACAAGGCCTCGGGATTTAACCTTGATACGTTAAAACACTTGTACAGAAGAGGGCACTAGCTAGACATTGTTTTAAATGATGACTTAGAGATTGGAACACAGCCATCTGAACGTCAGACATAAGGACTGGTTTTGGAATGACCTGTTTTGAGGTGTGGCATTTGCCTGATACTGGCATTCTCATTACCTGCTGATTCAAAATTTACTGAATAATATGTCTGTAATGGAATGCATGCGTACATATTTATGATTCATTCATTCATTCAGTCAGACAGGGCAGCAGTCTATCACAGGCTGGCACACACTAAGCATTTACTCACCCACTCACATCAATTCCTGGCACTTTTTTGGAAGGTGTAAAGTAACCGTATTATTCCGGTGAAACCCAAGAGGACAAGCAACAATAGAACCATGTTGTGCAGTACCCGCTTTACCAGCTGTTTCAAGGTAGCAGCCATATTTATTATTTACACTGCTATTCCAATTCTATTCTGACATATTACAAAAATTCATTCTAGCAGACTAAATATGTTGCTACAAAAACAATTTTCATTTCATTTTAATTTAAGGTACAAGCTTATCAGACACCCATAAAATCCTTGTATTTCTCACTTGGTTATTCAGTTCTTCAAATTTATTCATTAAATGATTGTAACTATTTGAACACTTGTTGATTTGATGAAAACTTGATTTTGGTCAGCCCCGTAAAAATATAAATATCATCTATCCGGAACATACACAGGAACAGGAACACTATGCCAAGTTCTAATAAAATTTAAGAGAAGTTAAAGTTAAGTTTTAAATGTATCAATTTGGTTTTAAAGCCATATACAGTAGACCCTTGACTTACGAATTTAATTGGTTCCAAGGGGCTGTTCTTAAGTCTTAAGTGTTTTGCGAATTTCTGTTCGTAATCTGCAATTTGTTCATACGTTAACTTGAAAAAGATTGTTCGTAACCCGAAATGTTCGTATGGTAAACAGTTCGTAACTCAAGGGTCTACTGTATATATATATATAACACTTTTTTTTAACTAATTTATTAACAATTTTAAAAACAAATGACATCACTTTTCTACATAGTCACCTTCTGATGCATTTTTCCCAGCATCATACCAACTATTTAACGTCATCAGCAAAAAATGTTTTTGTTTGAGCCACTGATGCACCGCTGCTTTCCCATCATCATCACATGAAAATCTTCTTCACCTTAAAGCTTCTTTGAGCGTCCAAAAAGGTGGAAATCAGATGGTGTTAAATCCGGACTATAAGCTCTCTCTCAGTCTCTCAGACACGACCAACTACTACTCCCTGCACCCTCACCGTTTCCAACCAAAATATAAAACTATTGCCCAATACTGGTTACCAAAAGTTTCTTTTGAACTAACATTACCAGATCTAATTGTTTGTGTCGCACTGTACTGAATAGGAATTTTTGGAGAGTTCTTAGGGTGAAGTAAGTGTGGTCATGTAGTCTATATGCTATAAGTAATAGTAACAACCTACCTGCTGTACACACGGCTGGTCCAGGGGGCATCCCAGGCATTTGGGGTTGTTCTGGTAGTATCTGATAAGCTCATCCAAAGTTGCAAAGGAGATTTTATCAGATACACAGTAAGCACCAATTGGAGAGCGATGGATACGGAAATGAAAGACACTGGTTTCGTTCCTGGCTGTGAAATAAAGTGAAATTATTAATCAGAAGTACATCATGCACTTCAATAAATAAATACTTAAATAAAAGCATTGTATTTAAATAAAGAAAAATGCTAAATAAAAGCATTGTCATTACTGATTTTAGACTTTTTGCCCCCACTATCTACAAACCCTGATTCCTGAAAAGTTGGGACATTTTGTAAAATGCAGTAATAAAAATCTATGATTTGAAAGCATTATTTACCTAACAAATGGAAGAAAAGACTGTTAATGTTTTGGCTAACTAACCTAATTGTATTTTGTAAATATAAACAATTTTGTTAATATAAATATGCCTTATAGTTGCATTTGCATGACAAACAGTTCAAAGTGATATAAAAATATAGCCACATGGGCTTGGGAGTACTTCTGAAAGCTGTTGTCACATAACACAGTCCACCTCTGCATCAAGACATGCTACTTGGAACTCTATAACTCAAAATTAAAGTCATACATTAATTATATGCAGAACAGTGACAGTGGTAGCCTAGTGGGTAGTGCTTTGGGCTATCAACCGGAAGATTGGCGGTTCAAATCCGGCTCTGCTATACAGCCACTGTTGGGTCCTTGAGCAAGGCCCTTAACCCTGTCTGCTCTAGGGTCGCCGTACGATGGCTGACCCTGAGCTCTGATCCCAGCTTCCAAACAAGCTGGGATATGCGAAGAAAGAATTTCATTGTACTGTACAACTGTATATGTATATATGACAAATAAAGAATATCTTATCGTAACACTGAGTTCTTTGGGCCCAAACTCATCTCAGATGAACCAAAAATAGGAAAATGTGCTGTGCTCAGATGAGTCCATGTTTAGCTTGTTTTTGTGAAAAAACAGATGTTGAGTTCCTAGTGCCAAAGACAAAAAGGACTTAGACTATTTTTAGCAAAAGGTGCAAAAACCAACATCTGTAATGGGTGCATCAGTGTCTATATCATATGAATGAAGCCACCATTAATGCAAAGGCATATATTGGAATTTTAAAGACAGATATTCTGGCATCAAGGTGATCTGTTTTACTAAGAAATCCATGGTTAGTTATTCAGCTAGTCAACATTAGGCCTTATTCTATACATACTACAACATTGTAGCTTTGTAGACACAGAGTGTGTGTGCTTGACTGGCCTGCCTGCAGGTCAGATCTGTCTCCTAGTGAAAATGTATGGATTGATTATGAGAAAGAAAATCAGACATTGGTGACCACAGACTGCTGAGCAGCCATGGTCTTGTATAGAGCAAGAATGGCCAAAAATTTCACCTGAATAAGTGCAACAATTAGTACCTTCAGTTTCTATATTATAAAATATCTAATTAATAAGAAAAGGCAATGTTACACAGTGGTAAACATGCCTCTTTCCCAGCTTGTTTGAGCATGTTGAATGCATTAAATTCTGAATTTAATCATATTTAAAAAATACAACAGGGTTTGCATAATAACAAAGGAAAAATACATTATAATGATAACATTAATAAACTGCTATTTAAATGTTGCGAGTGACTGCTGTATTGGCACTGATCAGCCATAACATTAAAACCACCTCCTTGTTTCTACACACACTGTCCATTTTATCAGCTCCACTTACCATATAGAAGCACTTTGTAGTTCTACAATTACTGACTGTAGTCCATCTGTTTCACTACATACTTTTTTAGCCTGCTTTTACCCTGTTCTTCAATGGTCAAGACCACCACAGAGCAGGTATTATTTAGGTGGTGGATCATTCTCAGCACTGCAGTGACACCGACATGGTGGTGGTGTGTTAGTGTGTGTTGTGCTGGTATTAGTGGATAAAACACAGCAGTGCTGATGGAGTTTTTAAACACCTCACTGTCACTGCTGGACTGAGAATAGTCCACCAACCAAAAATATCCAGCCAACAGCAGCCCGTGGGCAGCATTTTGTGACCACTGATGAAGGTCTAGAAGATGACCAACTCAAACAGCAGCAATAGATGAGCGATCGTCTCTGACTTTACATCTACAAGGTGGACTAGGTAGGAGTGTCTAATAGAGTGGACAGTGAGTGGACACGGTATTTTTGGACACGGTATTTAAAAACTCCAGCAGCGCTGCTGTGTCTGATCCGCTCATACAAGCACAACACACACCAACACACCACCACCATCCCATTGTCACTGCTGTGCTGAGATCATCCACCACCTAAATAATACCTGCTCTGTAGTGGTCCTGACCATTTAAGAACAGCATGAAAGGGGGCTAACAAAGTATGCAGAGAAACAGATGCACTGCAGTCAGTAATTGTAGAACTACAAAGTGCTTCTATATGGTAAGTGGAGCTGATAAAATGGACAGTGAGTGTAGAAACAAGAAGGTGGTTTTAATGTTATGGCTAATCGGTAAATATGTATATTATTAACTATTCATAAATCGCTAAGTATTATTTAATATTCTAAAGCATCTGAAATGATGGTGTAATCAATAAGAACTGTTCTGATTGTGTATTGCTTTCTTAAATAAACACTCAACATTTAAAAAATGTATCCTCTACAGTGTATTTCATGTAAGAGCTTTACAATACAGGTGGTAATGCCAAATACAGCAGCATTGTAGTGCTCTCCGACAGGGAAGCAGTATTGCTTAGTCAGTAAAAAGCAGATGCATGTTAACCAATGAGGTGTGAGAGAATGCTTATAGACATTGTGGATGGGGGTGGAGAATGGGGGAAATTCTTAGATTAATGCAGAGGCAAGCACTGTGCTTTTGTTCACAGCACCAGTAAAAAAGGAAAGAGGGTTCATGTACTGTCTGGTCTTATTTAATTTTAGCCACTGAAATAAAATGTTATGAATCAAGTAGTTACTTAAATTAGAATAAAAAGAATGCCATTATTTATTTTATTCATTTTTTTTATACTCACAAATATCAACTATCACTTTATCATGATCAGACACCTACACCAACATACACTGATCAGCCATAACATTAAAACCACCTCCTTGTTTCTACACTCACTGTCCATTTTATCAGCTCCACTTACCATATAGAAGCACTTTGTAGTTCTACAATTACTGACTGTAGTCCATCTGTTTCTCTGCATGCTTTTTTATCCTGCGTTCACCCTGTTTTTTAATGGTTAGGACCACCAGGTATTATTTAGGTGGTGGATCATTCTCAACACTGCAGTGACAATGACATGGTGGTGGTGTGTTAGTGTGTGTGGTGCTGGTATGAGTTGGTCCACCTAGTTGGTCCACCTTGTAGTTGTAAAGTCAGAGACGATTGCTCATCTATTGCTGCTGTTTGAGTTGACCTTCATCAGTGGTCACAGGATGCTGCCTATGGGGTGTTGTTGGCTGGATATCTTTGGTTGGTGGACTATTCTCAGTCCTGCAGTGACAGTGAGGTGTTAAAAACTCCAGCAGCGCTGCTGTGTCTGATCCACTCATACACGCACAACACACACTAACACACCACCGCCATGTCAGTGTCACTGCAGTGCTGAGAATGATCTACCACCTAAATAACACCGGCTCTGTGGTGGTCCTGAAGAGTCCTGACCATTGAAGAACAGCATGAACGGGGGCTAACAAAGCATGCAGAGAAACAGATAAACTACAGTCAGTAATTGTAGAACTACAAAGTGCTTCTATATGGTAAGTGGAGCTGATAAAATGTACAGTGAGTGTAGAAACAAGGAGGTGGTTTTAATGTTATGGCTGATCGGTGTATAATGGGTTACCTTTTGTTAGTAGTTATAAGTGCAACAGTTCCATTTACATTAGATTTTTTCTATAATTTAGAAGAACCAAAACACCACTGTTTCATTTTAATCAAATCTGTAAAATATTAATTTAATTCATCTTGAACATGATTATCAAATTTATAGATTCTACGGAAGCACTATGTTATTGTCTAATAATATTCCAGAAAAGCCAAGAAATAAATAAATAAATCTGTCTGGAATCCACTGATAATTGTCTAGTAGCTCAGCACCAACTAATCCAGGCATTTACCAAAGATCTGAAGAACTGCAGTTGTTAAGCCTCAGCTTAGGTCAGAATACAAACCCCCAAAGTAGAAAATTGATTCATGCAAGAATAGCAAATAGCCAACAACTGCTAACCAAGGGAAAGCTTAGTGCTTCTCGGACATTTACCAAATAATCCTGGATGATACCAAAACATTTTAGGATCATTTTCTATGAACAGACTTGAAAGAATTAAAGCTCTGATGTGGCCTGTATGATGAGATGCTAGAAGTGCTCTGGAAAGACCTAAAATGAATGTTGTTTTTCATTAAAAAAAAAACAAAAAAAAAACAGCAGCAATAGATGAGCGATCGTCTCTGACTTTACATCTACAAGGTGGACCAACTAGGTAGGAGTGTCTAATAGAGTGGATAGTGAGTGGACACGGTATTTAAAAACTCCAGCAGCACTGCTGTGTCTGATCCACTCATACCAGCACAACACACACTAACACACCACCGCCATGTCAGTGTCACTGCAGTGCTGAGAATGATCCACCACCTAAATAATACCTGCTCTGTGATGGTCCTGTGGGGGTCCTGACCATTGACGAAAAGTAAAAGCAGGTTAAAAAAGTATGCAGAGAAACAGATGGACTACAGTCAGTAATTGTAGAACTACAAAGTGCATCTATATGGTAAGTGGAGCTGATAAAATGGACAGTGAGTGTACAACTACAAGGTGGACCAACTAGGTGGACCAACTCATACCAGCACCACACACACTAACACACCACCACCATGTCATTGTCACTGCAGTGTTGAGAATGATCCACCACCTAAATAATACCTGGTGGTCCTAACCATTAAAAAACAGGGTGAACGCAGGATAAAAAAGCATGTAGAGAAACAGATGGACTACAGTCAGTAATTGTAGAACTACAAAGTGCATCTATATGGTAAGTGGAGCTGATAAAATGGACAGTGAGTGTAGAAACAAGGAGGTGGTTTTAATGTTATGGCTGATCAGTGTAGTCTTTAGTTGTATTGTTGCTAAAGATGGGGCAACAAGATATATCGAACCGGGGCAATTCTTTTTTTCACACCTTACCTGAGATGGTGTATTCATTGCTGTGACTTTCACTGATCCGAACAAGGAAGGAACCTGTTTTATTCTGCGCAGCCAAGAGCAGCTTCTCAGCTTTCTGTCTGTTTATGTTCCCATAGTACCACCTAACACACAAACACACAGATGAAATCAGCTTAATGTGTATTAACAGCTTACAGTTGCAGAAAAAGTTTGTGAACCCCTTTAATTTACCCACATTTCTGCATTAATTACTTATAAAATCTAATCTTCATGAAACCATTAATATACCAAAAGTAGTAACACATTAGTAGTTTCTTTATTAAACACATTGATTAAATATGTATCCTGTATTTCATTATTTTCTGTTTTACACCTTTATGGGACTTCATGACCACAGAATCTGACTTGGGTTAAAGTGTGGACTGAGTCACATTTGGTGTGTAATTAGGGCAGAGTAGACCAATTGGAACAACTGACTATTGAAAATGTTATTAACCTAAAGGTTCCCATACTTCTTTTAGCCTGAATAGTGAATGATACGTTTGCTTGAACTAATTAAAATAATTTTGGGGTTATTAGTCAAGGCAGAATGTTGCAATACAACCTCTGATGAATGAAGTAATTCTAAGGTAATTCTAAATAATTTTCCTCCCAGAAAGCATACATAAAGCATGAATAATCCATATCTGAAAATTCAACTGGGTTTGTCTGGTGCACAAACATTTTATTGTGCCTGTAGTTGCAAAGGTTTAATGACAAACAAAGCCTGAAGAACAAAATAAGCCTGGGTGAGGCCACACGCTGACTTACTTGTGTGTGATTACGTTGTATGGTTTCAGTAAAAGCGTGACAGGTTTCAGGTACATGTGGTTCTAGCAGCAAGAATATCAACCTACACTGTACTTACCTATCAACTTCTACAGCTCTTTGTTTGGCTTCAGATAACAAAGCAAACAGAGCATGCTCATTTAAAGCTAATGTGACTAAGGACAAAGCTGTAAAATGTCAGGAATGACTGAAATGCAAACTCTAAAAACACATACGATGAAGTTAATGTGATGTAATTATTATATGGTAACAGTTTTTATTATAGATTTAACTAGGTTCACGTGTTTATGACTTAATTGTATCATGATCTAATATGTTCTAGACTTAGATAAAGATAGAATGCTACACAACTTATTTTATATGATATAAGTACACTCCTACAAATTCCTGGCATTTCATAAAAATGACACAGGAAAATCAACATAGTAAAGGATGTCCTAGAGAGCAAAGTTGCCCTTTTTAAACGATATGAACTCTTACATTTGGTTTACATTCAACAATACACTGTTTTTACTGTTTGAATTTCAAATCCTTATTCAACTACCAACAGGTTATAGTTAAAAACCACTTCAGTTAGTCTAGACACAGATTCAACAAGTCTCTCTACTTAGATTTTGATTGTGCCAGTGTTAAGAACTGTGTAAAAATGTTAATCATCAATATATGTTTAATAAATACTGGGCATGCTGTAGCCTAGTGGTTAAGGTACTGGGCTAGTAATCGAAAGGTTGCCGGTTCAAACCCCACCACTGCCAGGTTGCCACTGTTGGGCCCTTGAGCGAGGCCCTTAACCAGCCCCGGTTCTGGACTGCTTTGCTTGGGGGGGCAGTAAAACCTAATGAGGGGGCATGTTGATAGTCATGTTTTTGAAGCCAGAAATATATTCAAGGCTTGATTTGTGCATGAATGATGACAGCCAAGCTATTGATACTGGCTTAAAGTGATGTATGAGGTAAAGAAATAAAAATGCATGTTTTCGAACTTAAACTTAAAACCCAATGATTAAAAAATACATGTTGATTATGTAAATGGAGAAAAAAGATTATCTAATTGTATTTCATTTTAATACGCCCCCTTAATTAAATTGCCATTAGTTCATTAGCCTAACCGCTAACGGCTAATAAAATAATTTAAGCAACACCTATGTAAGAGGTAAGTAACATTAAAGCAACGAAAAACCACAGTTAAGCAAATATTACCATGTGGAAGTCAGTTTAAACTCAGAAGAGTGTTTACCAGTATACCTGCCTCTCGCTCACACTAACAGAACATATACTGCCGAACTGAACTGTTTGGGGCAGTCTGCCGATTTTTATATGACTCAAAGAGCCAATCAGGAATAAGCAAGGAAATATCTTCACACTGTAAAACAAAATGCATTTTTGTGATTGGTTCAGAGATAATTTTAAAAATAGCCGTTGCTTGCATTGTGCTTGGGGGGGCAAAGACACAATTTGGGGGGGCAATGCCCCCCTCAGCCCCCCCCCCCCCTAGCGCCGGCCCTGCCCTTAACCCTCAATTGCTTAGACAATATACTGTCACAGTACTAAGTAAGTCGCTTTTGGATAAATGCATCTGCTAAATGCTGTAAATGTAAATAAATGTTTGCATTAAGATTCGATGTAAATCAGTGCATGATATATGATGAAATGAGAAAATGAGAAAATGTTATTTTCGACAAAACAAAGTGACCCCTTGTGCCCTGAGGATGAAATTATTACCATCTTTAAAGAGACCAGTCTTAACAAGACCAAATGTTCCATCCTATCAGAATAATTTACAAATGAATTAATATTGTATTAAGTAATAATTCACTTGACTATATTACTTTTTGTCATATCTTTAATTAAGGTGTTACTTCACTGCTATATCACTTTTGAAAGTGCAAAGTATTTGTCTTATCTCTATCTTTTTTTATTTTTGTGTATTCGTACCATTAACATAGTTTTTAAATGATCATTTTAATTTTTGTATGGAAATACTGCTGGTTAACACACTATTTTTAAAATTAATAACACGATGTGCCAGAAACTAATTGCTTCCGATAACTAGGGATGTAATGATGCACCAGAAGACGGTTAAAAATCGGTGCACATGTGCCTCGAATCGGTTATTCATTTAAGATGAATCGATATTCACTTTAAACAGCAGAGGGCATTGGCACTATTCACTCGCCTGGTTGACGGCACTTCACAAAGTTGCCAGGTAGGGGATTTTCCAGCCAAATGTATTTATGTGAGGATACTTTCTTCATTTGTATTATGAATTTATTTACATAATGTTGGATTTGTTTTAAAATATCATTTCAGTTTTTTTTCACAATAAGCATTATTTGGCGTAGTTTGTACCTACCTCAGAAATAAAAGGGCATTCATTATTTAGATTTTTTTTAAAGAGAAATAATAAAAGGAAACTTTGTCATAATTTGTCTTTAATTTCATTAAAAAAAAAAAAAACGAGGAAAAAACGTATCGTGAACCCAGTATCGTGAATCGTATCGCATCATGGGTAGAGTGTATCGTTACATCCCTACCGATACCTGGATATCAGTTTTTCACATCAGTTTAAAGGAATTTTGGCCCACTGTTTTTTGTAGAATGGGTTAATTTCAGCCACATTCATTCCTGTTAAAGGTTAAATGATGACTAGGCCTTTCATTTAGACAGTAGACTAATGACCAGATATTTTTTCTGTAGGATTTTCTTGTAGAAAGCAGAATCCACTAGGTCTGTCACTTATAACAAATAACTCAGACCCTAAAGCAACAACACATCCCCACATCATCACACTACCACCACCATCTGACTGTTGTCCTTATGTGGGATGCTATGTGGGCCTACGCAACAGTACACACGTCTTCCACATAGTTTCACTGTTTACTCATCAGTCAACAAAACATTGTTCCAAAATGACAAGGTGTTTTGGCAAATGTGAGACCAGAACTGTTTTTCATGGTTAGTGGTGGTTTTCGCTGTGCAACTGTCCCATGAAAGAGATATTTGCCAAGTATCTTTATTAATGGCAAAATCATGGGCACTGACCTTATTTTGGGTAAGCAAGCCCTTCCAATTATTTATTTTATGATTTACGTCTTGGATGTTTTCTGGATAGGTTGCTGCTTTCTTGATTTTTGTGTAGTCAGCTGAGTTTAAAAATATTCACCACTGTTGCAAGTTTTTGAATATAATCCCCTGGTCCTCAGAGCCTTAGAAACTGCTTTGTGATCCTTACCAGACTATTATACTAACTAACTTGTTTATATTACAATAATACCTTATTTATATTACAGTGTACTGTGCTGCTTGTTGAGAACTCATCCTACACATTGCTGAAAAGGTTCTGTTTAAGTGAGACTTATATTTAACAAGGCTAATCATGACTGGATGTGTTTGGTCTAATTGACCCATTTTTTTTTACAATTTGTGTGTCCACAATAATTTTCCCAGTAATGCACAGTGGGGGCTGTAAATTCTGTAAGTCTAAGACCCCTAATAAAATGCTTTAATTTTGCTTTTTCTCTCATTTCTTCTAATGTTTTTCTATCACACAATGGAAATGATCTTTTATTCCAAATATTATCAAAAATCTACCATTTTTAGAAGCACAATGACTAAAAAATACACTTATTAACCTTATAAAATGATTTTTTTTTTTAATCCTGGTGCGCCAATTTTGTTGGCCCCCTATAAACTCTTACAAGTAAAATCTAGCAGAATTATATTTAAATATATTCATTCATTGGACAAAAGGCAGGAAACACAATAGAATTTGAATGACAGATCAAAAGGATAACTGTTCAGACACATGCGCTCTATAAAGTTCCAGCAGATATTAGATCAGAACCAAACGTGGACATCGGAATCTGAAGAATCTGGAGAGGTTCCGTATGGAGGAAGAGACTGATCTTTTGACATGTGTTCTCCAGTCTCGTTAAGCAGTTTAGGAGAAGACTCTGAGCTGTTGGCAATGGGAGGCTGAACAAAATACTAAATAAAGAACACAGATCAGGGAAAGATCCGCAGTCACTGCACTTCTAATAAAGGGAAGTGTTGGATAATGTAATTTGAATGAAAGATCAAAAATTTAAACAATGACGAATGTTTTTCAGGGGTGCCAATGTTTGTGAAGAGGGCTGTACATCTGTACAATTTCTAACCACATATTTAATCAAAGGTTTTTTAATTAAAGTACATAAATTACATCTAAGCTCTGTTGAAGATTTCAGGTTATCAGTCTTTGTAATTGAAGCTTCTGCCATATGTGCCCATATAAAGAACCTTTATTTGAAGGCTTAAATAAAGTGGTACGGGACAGTAGTAGCCTAGTGGGTAGAGCTATGGGCTATCAACTGAAAGGCTGAGAGTTCGAATCCCTTAACTCTCTTTGCTCCAGGGGCACCGTACAATGGCTGACCCCGGCTTCCAAAACAAGCTGGGATAAGTGACGTAAGAATTTCGTTGTACTGTACATCTGTATGTGTATATACTGTATGACAAAATAAAGGCATTCTATTCTATTCTAAAGATTTTTTACTTGCCATCTAGATTCATCATAGATTGTGGATTGGTTAAATGTCAGACATAATTACCTGCACTTACAGTGGACCCTTGGGTAACGAACAGTTTACCATACGAACATTTCGGGTTACGAACGATCTTTTTCAACTTAACGTACGAACAAATTTCGGATTACGAACCGAAATTCATGAAACACGTGACAAGTTAACTCCGATCGTCTCTCTCTCTCTCTCTATATATATATATATACAGTGAGCGGACTGTGTTTTTTCGGTGTTTTCTTTATATTTTGTAAAATTCAATATTACAATGGCCTCAAAGAAGGTGCAGAGGAAGCGTAGTGCTGAGAAAATGAACAAATCTATTACTATTTGTTGTTGTATAATTACTCCTGCCAGTAGCTGTCACTGTGTATCAGACAGAGGGGACAGTGAGTGAGAGAGAAGAAGGAATTCGGCTCAGTAAAGTATTCTTTCTTTCGTGCAATTACACCTACAATATAAAAACAACACTATTGAAATAAAGTAGGAAATAATAAAGAAATATGAGAGTTATTGTTGTTTCTGGTAGATACATTTTATTAAAAAAAAAGAAGAAGGACATTTATTATGGTGTATGGTACAGCACACGTACTGTACTGAAATGTGATGTGTTTTATGTACAGTACAGTACTACTGTGTATTGTTTATTATTAGTTATTACAGGAATGTCTATTCTATCATTTAAGATTTAAGGGAAATATACTTGTATTTATAACAAAAAAGAGCATTTAAGACATTAGAAAGGTTAGGTAAGTGGGTTGTTTGGGGGGTCTGGCACGGATTAATACTATTTACATGATTTCTTATGGGACTTAGGAACAGCCCCTCGGAACCGATGAAATTTGTAAGTCAAGGGTCTACTGTATATGCAATTATTCTTCCATTTAACTTGTCATTTGTCTGTATTTTATATAGTTTAGTTTATGTCCTCTTGTGTATATTTATGTAATGTGTTTTTGTTGGGTAACACCGAGTCCCATTTAGGAATTGGATGCTGTCCTGTATTCTTGTGTTCTTTGTGTATATGAATGAACTGTTTTGAGCAGCGTATTGTGATTCTTTGGTGTGTTTATGTGGTAAATCAGCGTCGAGACAAATAAGCTTTATAATTATAAGGATAACATTTCTTGACAAAAACAAATCTCATATTTTGATGTTATTTTTAATGAGGAAAACACGGTTAGTATGAATTGTTAGGATGAATCGACTCCGCTGGTGTATTATTATTAATACGATAATAACACATTCAGAATGAATCAGCTTCAGTGAGTCGGTTCAGTGTGAGCACTAGTGCTAGCAGCAGAGCTCTGTGTTCATCCCGCAGTATTTTCCTTCACTTACTTACTTGTATTTGGCGAATTCATCTTGTAGCAGAGCCACGTAGTTTGCGGGTACCAGTCCAGATTCGAGGCTCCCTGTGAGTTTTTTGGCCAGCACGTATTCCCCTCGTTTTTCTATCACCGACAGCTTGTCGCCCTCTTTGACCGACAGTTCCTCCTCGCTGCGGGCTTCGAAGTCGTACAGGGCTGCGTAGAGCTGCGCAGGCCGCCGCTTCGGCTCCGGAACGCGCAGGTCTCCCGACACCGTGCGGATCTCTGCCGCCGGAGTGGCGCTCGGGTAGTACAGTTCGGGCCATATCCAGTTCCACAAGC
The DNA here is from genome assembly GCF_030014385.1 of Trichomycterus rosablanca. Classification (NCBI taxonomy): domain Eukaryota; kingdom Metazoa; phylum Chordata; class Actinopteri; order Siluriformes; family Trichomycteridae; genus Trichomycterus; species Trichomycterus rosablanca. The sequence goes on along the minus strand of NC_086006.1, from coordinate 19,254,782 downwards.
GGTTCAGACACGGCATGCACGCCCGACAACAATCCTCCATACCCCCCTCTGTCTGTCCGTCTTTATTCCGCCTCGATCTCCAGTTTAGAACGCTCCAGCGACCACAATAAACCGCAGCCTAGTGCGCATAAGGTCCCAGACCCCGCGACTCCCTACTGTTCATTCAGGTTCTCGAGCTCCCCAGCAGGTCCCGCGTCGTGGTGGTGGTGGTGGTGGTGGTGCAGTCAGTCAGTCAGCGCTATGCGAACCAGCAGCAGTAAGAAGCGGCGGATCAGGTGAAACCGGTTTGCAGTAGACATGGATCAGCAGCGCAAAAACGAGCGCGCTTTGGGAACGCGGAACCATAGCGGCGCACAGGAGCCGCACTAAGAGCGCAGATGAGTAGTGAGCGCAGTTTAGAACGCGCAAAGAGCATCCTACTGCGCGATGTGAGAGATAGATCACCGTCCTGCAGGACCATCGCTGCGAACACGGCCTGTGCTGCTGCGGGTAATGATGAGGATAGTGCGCAGCATCAGTTGCCTTTTCTCACAAGGGAACGTGTGCATGGGTTTTGCTATTTGGCACCTTGCCAAATGTTCTTTTTTAATAAAATAACTAGTTTATAATATGTTTTTATATTAGGAACATTAGTGCATTATTTGCTTAATATATTTATAAATAAATATAGCATGCTGCACTCTAATGTAGCTTCTAGTTGTTTTCTACAATAGAAAGTATTTTATGGCATGTATAATGTACACTGCCTGGCCAAAAAAAAAGGTCACACACTCTAATATTTGGTTGGACCGCCGTTAGCTTTGATTACGGCACGCATTCGCTGTGGCATCGTTTCCACAAGCTTCTGCAATGTCACAACATTTATTCCTGTCCAGAGTTGCATTAATTTTTTCCCAAGATCTTGTATTGATGATGGGAGATTTGGACCACTGCGCAAAGTCTTCTCCAGCACATCCCAAAGATTCTCAATGGGGTTCAGGTCTGGACTCAGTGGTGGCCAATCCATGTGTGAAAATGATATCTCATGCTCCCTGAACCACTGAATCCTGGCATTGTCATCTCGGGATACGCCCGTGCCATCAGGGAAGAAAAAATCCATTGATGGAATAACCTGGTGGTTCAGTATATTCAGGTAGTCAGCTGACCTCATTCTTTGTGCACATAACGTTGCTGAACCTAGACCTGACCGACTGCAGCAACCCCAGATCATAAGCACTGCCCCCACAGGCTTGTACGGTAGGCACTAGGCATGATGGGTGCATCACTTCAGCCGCCTCTCTTCTTACCCTGATGCGCCCATCACTCTGGAACTGGGTAAATCTGGACTCATCAGACCACATGACCTCCTTCCATTGCTCCAGAGTCCAATCTTTATGCTCCCTAGCAAATTCAAGCCGTTTTTGTCGGTTAGCCTCACTGACAAGTGGTTTTCTTAAGGCTACACAGCTGTTTAGTCCCAATCCCTTGAGTTCCCTTCGCATTGTGCGTGTGGAAATGCTCTTACTTTCACTATTAAACATATCCCTGAGTTATCCAGTGGGAGGCTCTTACCTATTTGCTTAGTTAAATCCAGGTGGTGACTTTTTTTTTGGCCAGGCAGTGTATATCTAATCAACTAATTAAACTACATTGTTAAAATATAGTAATTAATACAAAACAAAACACCTGGAATTGTTTGCGAATGCACCATATGAACAAAAGTATTGAGACACCTTCACATTACACCTACATTACCTTTTATGACATCACATTCTAAATCTATGTGCATTAATATGCATTTGGTTCCACTTTGTCTGTAGGAAAAAGGAAGAGCATTTGTGAGGTCAGACACTGATTTTGGATGAGAGGGTCAGGCTCGCAGTCTTCATTCTAGTTTATCCCAAAGGTGTTCATTGGGGTTGAGGTCGGGGCTTTCTGCAGGCCAGTCAGGTTCTTCCACACCAAACTCACCCAGTCATGCCTGCCTTTATGGACCTTGCTTTGTGCATGCAGGAACAGAAGAGGGCCTTCCCCAAACTGGTCATACGAAGTTGGAAGCATACCATTGTCCAAAATGTCTTATGATGCATTAAGATATGAAAACGAACCTATAGCATTATCTCTCCTCCACCAAACTTTACAGCTGCACAATGCAGTCAGGCAGGTATCATTCTCCTGGCATTGGCCAAACCCACACCGTCAGACCAGTCCATCAGACTGGCAGATAGAAAGCATGATTAGTCACGCCACAGAATGCATTTCCAGAGTCCAGTGGTGGTGTGCTTTACACCATCTCATCCCATGCTTAGCATTGTGCTTGGTGATGGAGGGCCTGGTGCACAGTTTTTGTGCTGATGTTAATGCCAGAAAAGGTTTGGAACGCTTAAGTTATTGAGTCATCAGTGTGTTGGTGACTTCTGTGCAATATTATTAGTCATTGTAATAAACACTGCATTTTTTATTTGAATTTTCCATACTGTCCCAACTTTTTCTGATTGTTCTTGCTCTTAATTTGAATACATTGTTTTAACAACTGTTGCAGTAGAAAAAAACAATTAAGTATTGACCAGTGCACTTAAATTAATCAGGGATAAACTGACACATTAACGAATTTGTGTCAAAGCTTCAAAACGTTAAAATGAAATGAATCGATACTTACTTTACTGAATAATTATCATTGCGTCATAAACAATGTATCTAAAGGTGTATTGAATCATTAATTATAATCTTTAACTTATGTTTATCTTGCTCCTATCAGTTTTAGCCATCTAATTGATAAATAACTAATTATTTAATAAGAACTGAAAATCATCATTAAAATCCTGACAAACTACTTAGGTGGATTTACAAGAGTAACTCCGTTCTAAATGACAAATTATACCCTGTCCCACTTTACCGCTAACACTCGTGCCATTTCACCTGGAATACCCCATTCCACTTCACATGAAATAATTTCCACCTTATTGGTAATACCCATTCCAGTTTCTATTCCCAAATAAAGTGCTAATGGCCACACAGCTGTTTATTTCCAATCCTTTGAGTTGTTGTCACATTGTGCGTCTAGAAATACTCAATGTTAAACATAGGTGTGAAGTCTATCGTCAATTTGTGATCTCTGATCATAAACATTTAAGATTTCTTCTATAAAGTTGACAGTTCACCACAATTCGTTAAGGTTATAATAATGCATTACAGTTCTTTACCCGATTTTAGTAACTTTTCTTTGTCATTTACTTTGCTATGATGCAGGCTTTTCTGTAACACAGTAATATCTTTTCCATGACTCTGGATATTTGTATATATAAGTGAAGAGATACTATCAGTTAGAGGTAAAACTTGTTGCCAGCCTAATCACTGTAGTAATTTATGGCTCTTAAATATTTGCTTATTTTAATACAAACTTTTGTCCAGGTGATGCACTTTTCAAAAGTAGAACTAAAAGAATTCAACTGCTCAAGTTTAAGCACTACAAGAGGATCAAGCTCAAGTGTCACACTTAGTATAGTGGTCTGTTTTCCAACACAATTTTGAAAAATAAGCCCTGACAGTATTTAGATGCACTGAAGTTTGCCATAATTGCAGATTTGAATTTAAATGTATTCACCATTTATCATTTTTCTTATTTCTCATTAATCATTCATTCAAATTTAATAACCCCTGGCACCATGGAAGCACTGACTCACACCTAGGGATAATTTCAAATAGATAATTCAACTACCAATGTGGTTGGGAATTAGGGAAAAATTAATGGATGTGGATGGAATCCACAAGGATGGGTAAGCACATACAAAATTTCACAGGCAGTAATTACAGACAAGGGTAGAACCTGGTCTCTGGAGCTGCCCTCTGGCCTATGTGCTGCCCACCTTAATGTTTTGAGCAAATTATCATTCATATTAAACTCAATCATAGAATCATTTTTAACCTAATTCGGCGATATGAGAACTACCTACAGTGTAAATAAACAAAACTGTTACTTTAAGAAGTCTATTAACTTTTAAAAAGCACAAAATAATAACAAACTGTGCACACTTTGATGAAATACTGTTTTTCACAGAAGTGATTCCCTCTGTCTACATTCTATTTGACCTGTAGAACAAATACAACATGTTCACTGAATTTGATATATAGCACACCGTTTTATTAGCATATTTAGCTTTGACATACAGCTTGGGAGGAAAAAAATAAAGTCACAATGTCATGTTTGAAGACATTTTACCTGCAGTGACAACCCACTGGAAAAAGCTTCATTTCAAATCATTGGTTTTCTTTAATCAAAGTGATATGTTAGGAGCCACCCATGCTGTTTCTCATTAAACAAACAGAAATTGATTTTTTTTTACTTTCATCTTTGTCATATATATCATTTTTAACACTTTTCTAAAGAATTAAAATATTTAGCCACATGTACTGGGAAAAAAAGAGTATCAAGTGTTACGTAGAACACAATAAATATAAAAAAAGAATAATTAATTATTTAATATAATTTATGTGGTATTAAAGAGGGAAATTGGCTGCCAGTAGGAATTACAATTACATAAATAGTAGTCATTTACCTGAGGTTTTCAGTCCGCTTTCGTGATTTAATACTTGTTGCGAGCCCATAGAGAGGCATGGAAATGGCTTTTAATTGCAAAGGAATAGACTGCTATGTACTGGCTTGCAGTCAGAATTAGGTCATTTTACAGTGAGCCATCAGTGCCCTGTTTTCCTGCAGTCAGCGATTTGAGAGGAATCAGACTTGTCTTGAATCAAAAACAGGACTCGCTTAAAGAATCATTTAAAAAAAATCAACACAAAGCTTAATCTGACACAGTTCCATTTCCCATCAGTAAACAAGGAATCAAGATGAAATTAATAAAGCATGGGAACGACAAGAAAAATACTTTCAATTAACCAGAGCAGTGAGAAAACGAGCGCAGAACAAATTCAAAAATCTGTACATGTAAACATCACACTTCCACTGAGTCCAAAATGAAGAGAGTTTCCCATTGGTATAAAGTACGACCCCAAATCAGAGCTCAAATCGGTCGCTCTGAAAGGGTCAAGCAGAACAAAGGAAACTTGGAAAAGAAAATTCTTAAGCACCACATGATCGTAGAAAACAGACTATGTGGGGGAAACCAGGCTTTGACTGTTGCTGTATTATATCTTGCACATATCTTGCAGAATGAACGTTGTCACTGAATGTGAAAACTGCAAACAATGTCACAATGCCATTGAGAGGTCACATGACTACCGGACGCCCAACATTTAGGTTAAGATCTAGCAGTGCGTCAATTTCAGCCAGATAATAAACTGAAGCCTGAAGGCCATTTTTAGTGTATCTTGGCATATTTAAAAAGCAAACGAGCACAGGGCTTGTATTTGTTCACTTAGTAAAGGTGTAACAATACACACAAACTCAAGTTTACATACACTGATCTGCCATAACATTAAAACCACCTCCATGTTTCTACACTCACTGTCCATTTTATCAGCTCCACTTACCATATAGAAGCACTTTGTAGTTCTACAATTACTGACTGTAGTCCATCTGTTTCTATACATACTTTTTTAGCCTGCTTTCACCCTATTTTTTAATGGTCAGGACCACTACAGAGCAGGTTTTATTTAGGTGGTGGATCATTCTCAGCACTGCAGTGACACTGACATGGTGGTGGTGTGTTAGTGTGTGTTGTGCTGGCTTGAATGGATAAGACACAGCAGCGCTGCTGGAGTTTTTAAACACTTTACTGTCACTGCTGGACTAAGAATAGTCCGTGGGCAGCGTCCTATGACCACTGATGAATGAAGGTCATATGAATGAAGATGACCAACTCAAACAGCAGCAATAGATGAGCGATCGTCTCTGACTAGGTCTATAAGGTGGACCAACTAGGTAGGAGTGTCTAATAGAGTGGACAGTGAGTGGACACGATATTTAAAAACTCCAGCAGCGCTGCTGTGTCTGATCCACTCATACCAGTACAACACACACTAACACACCACCACCATGTCAGTGTCACTGCAGTGCTGAGAATGATCCACCACCTAAATAATAACACCTAAATCTCTGTGGTGGTCCTGACCATTGAAGAACAGCATGAAAGGGGGCATAACAAAGCATGCAGAAAAACAGATGGACTACAGTTAGTAGTTGTAGAACTACAAAGTGCTTCTATATGGTAAGTGGAGCTGATAACATGGAGAATGTGTGTAGAAACAAGGAGGTGGTTTTAATGTTATGGCTGATCGGTGTATGTATGTTTGAGGTTAAAAATACAGCCTCTTAAAACCCTGTGAATTTACTGTCTGTATACATGCAATACCAACTTATTACCTGCAGATGGGGCCAGATCAATGAAGTACAATGCCATCTCAAGTTTTCAATAATTCGTTTGAATTTAGACAGTTTTGTGTCATAAGTTATAAGAGCTACTAATTTGTTTGTATTTGTTTTACAGTTTTGATACCCCGCATTGTTACACCTTTAACACTCACAATTGACGCCCGTCATTAAAAAAAAAGTAGATGCTAATCACAATAAGCTTAGCTCCTTGAAGGCAAAGTGCACTTTCATGGGGAAAACATAAAATATACAGAGTAATAATTGGGTTTATTACTCAAGAAAAAGATTCAAACTTAAAAAAAAAAACAAGTGATTAACACACATTGTTATGCTTCTCCAAGACCAGTTCTGAGGAAGCATGGTAATTATACATACACATGTATATTAATGGGTGCACACTTGTTGCCTTTGAGTTGATTTCTAATTAGGGCTTCAGGTAATTGAGAGCACTTGGGTGGGCCGTTATTCGCGTATTCGCGCTCAGCGGCTCCACATAGACATCATTCCTCGGAATGTATAGGCAAAACAGCATAACTTGACTTGAGATGTTAATGGTGTACAAAACCGTGTTGTAAACAGTTCTAAAAAAGACGTGTTTGTAATACAAAAGGAATTTGTATCTACAGAACGTGATAATTAAATAAGAATTCATCTGATAAGGAGTGGACAGTGGAGTACTTGGAGTCCTCTGCAGGTAGGGAGATGTCAGAGATGTCCCAGATGTCAGAGATGCTCAGGTTATGGCTAAAAACTCTCTCCCATACACACTGTAAACAATAGCTGCACACAGAGAACACGGAAAAAAGAAACCCACCCAAACAAATTGCTCCTTATTCAAGATTGTCGTTTGCCTTGTTTTTTTGTTTTAGAGTTTGTATCCGTAAAGATGCTGTCCATGAGAGATCAAGTAGAAAAAAATCTCCAGATGAGCATGTGGGTGGTCTGGGAGCTTTCAGTGAGAGCCTCTTTGCCTTAATAGTCTTCAGAACTTCTCCACAAGTACACAATGTTAGCAGTTTCTTATCTATATAACAAATGCATGACGGGGATCAGTATTCAAGCGTTCGTAGCGGAGCTCAGTGGCATGTAAGGTTGGTGTAAATTTAGCAGTGTTCGAGAGAATTTAGTAAGCAGTGGGACCCATCCCTCTGTCAGGCTGACCCGGTGAGACATGGAGAAAGGAAAGTACCTAGTCTATCCATCTTTAGTGCTTTGATCAGGAATATCACACTTCAGTCACAGAGCTTCACAGCACTGCAAGATTTAAGCATTACACCTACATACACGGCAAGTTCATGATCAACTAAACACAGTGTGTGTGTGTGTGTGGGGGGGGGGGTCCTGACAAGGAACAGTGATGAAGTACAACATAGTCCTGTGATTAGCTGTAAAAGAAAAATTAAGATTGGTTTAAAGAAACTGGGCTGTTTAACTATTGCAAATGGCTTCTGAGCTTTCAAAACTGAATTCCATTGTACTGAGAACTTGGGAACGTACAAACTCAACTACAAAAAATTGACCTAGGGCTCTGAATCAGGTAGCTAGAACCAGAACCATTGACTGTAGAACACTCAAACTTAAAATGTTCTTGTATGGTCTCACAGATCCTTGGTGGTCCTATTGACCTGACTTGGCAGACACACAGGCACAACTGGCTGTGCCTGAGGGGAAAAGGTCAACAGGGGTTCACTGCCACTGTACAATAGTGACCTCTGTGGTCTAATTAAGATGCACACACTAGTGGTGTGGTATTCGCTGAGCCTGACAGATACCCCAGACACAATGACTGGGACATTTCTGGGATGTTTTAAGGGCTTTAAGGATATATTTCTTTAAAGCTGTACCACAAAACAGCATCTTAGTCTTGCCTAGTGTGTTTCTCTTTAAGAAAGGTCTTAAACTAATTTTGGAGCATTATCTAGAACTGGCACAGCCAATAAATTGAAGAGCAAGAAGGATGGGTCCCCTAAATTGACAGATATTAAACAGAAAGCATGCAGCCACGATAAAAGATTAGCACAGTGAGGAGAGGACTGGTTATCTTGCATATTTTCTTATTGATGTTACTACCATTCCTTTATTTAATCATCAGTCAACGATTCAGAGAGAGCATAAAAGTGCAGTCTACCAAGATGTAGAGATATATAGAACAGTCATGCTGTAACAACAGCGCTAGATTTGGAGAGTCACAACGATTGCAGACGGAAGTGGGAAGCAGGATGAAAACTGTTCTTCACCTAACTAAATAACATATATAGAGGCTGACATTTCAGAAGCTCAAAAAAGCTTTAGATTCCAGTATAGAAATGCACAGGACGAGCTGTACAGCTACTGTAGTAGCAGTCTTCTTTATTCTAATCTCTAGGAGCCTTGTGATCTAGTAATGAGAATCCACGTCTGTAGAACCATGTGAGGGATGTGACAATTACATGAAAAAAGATCATTATTAGTGTGGAAACAAAAGTTATAAACTGATCTTGTAAAGGTGGAGCTATCACCATCAATAACAGGGTTGCCTTATATGTAAGGTCGCAGTCAAATGCTTAAATGGGCTTTTTTAACTGTTCTGACTGACAAGTCAGCCTGTTACTATGGAGAACAGCCAGCATGGCTGGATTAGACCTCAGTTTTGCACGAAGGTGGGAGTCATGTGAAGATTAAATGCATGTAAAAATGATTAGAAACTAAGAGGTAACTTGTTCATTAATGTTTTGGATTCACACCCACAGAGGTTAAAGGAATGTGAATATGAAGCTGGCGTTTTGGTGCTGTGGGTCTAGTGGCATCCAGAAACACTCACTCACACCTAGATGCAATTTAGAGCAGCCAATCAGTATGTTTTCTGTATGTTATTGGCAGGATATTCTTTAGCAATATACATAGATACAATAGAGGGATCCAAATATTGATACCATAATAATATAATCATTGTGACACGCCTGCTACTGCCTTTTGAAAGAAATTAGCCAGATGTGTGTTCACATCATAAATCACATCTGTCCTGAAAATACTACCGTCCCCTGCAGTTCCCCCGTTGTAGCATCCACACATCTTGGTAGTATCCACATATCAGACTCTCTCTTTTAAGATTAGGAATGCGTTTGATTATCTTCTGCATTGTGATTCCGTTAAGCTTGCTCCTCACTAGCAGTGCAAACTCAAGCTTCGACACAGAGCTCTACATAAACACACTACCACTGCCTCGGTGTGCAGAGAGAAGCAAAATACAGCGACACTCGGGTCGGCCAGCTCTCACACAAGCTTGCCTTGTTAACAAAACCTGCATGCAATTTCTCTTTGCTCCGTCAAAAATGTACGATTCCCAGAGACTGCACACGTAGGGGAGTGTGTGAGCCCTTGTGCCGCAGCTAAAGCAGCTAATCTGTATTGATCTTTGCTACAAAGCACATGCTAAAGCACTTGAACTGTAAGATACACAAAAAGGAAGGGGGGGGGGGGGTCCTCAAAAATGAACAAAACGTTACGAATACAATGCAAACTGTAAGAAAACGGAATGGCAGTATTTTCTCGCTCTGTTAAGAAGTCAAATCAATACAGGCTCTCCTGGTCCATTTCAGGTCCTTTTTTTTTTGCGTTCACGTTGGTCGTTTTCTTTTATTTTATTTTGAGGTGCTCTGGTTGTGCAGGAGGCTTGAGGTTTCAGGTCTGTGGCGTATAGTCCAAGTCCTTAGCAGCAGAGAGGAATTAATGGCCTTAGAGAAAAGTCAACAGGTAAAAAGTCTAACAGATTTTCTTTCTCCATCCCTAAATCTCTCCCTCAGTGCTGTGTATGAAAGAGAAAGAGATGGTTTAAGAAGAAGGCTAGAGGAACCAAAAAGGAATGACCCATAGGAAGGTTTGGTGTGAAGTTGGCATCTATAGGTGAAATGTTTTGAGCGAGGGCTCAGCCAAAAGACTAGGGCAGAGATTTTTCCCCTCATCAAAACACTTCATCAAGTCTTCTAGTTTAATTCCAGTGTGTTTTTTAATCAATACAATCGGACTGATTTGAATATGTACATCACATTGTAGAAGCCAAAAATTCCAATTAAACAACAACAGAAGGAAAGAAATCCCACGCCTCTTATGTACGGCCTCGTTCAGGTCATGAAGAGGCACTCGACACACAAGGTAGAGGAGAAGGAACCGTTCTTCTCCCTTGGACTACAAAAAGCAAGGGTCGGGACACAAAGTTCTGACAGGCTGAGGTATATTCAGGTGAGCACCACCTGTTTTCGTATGCATAAGTTATACAATTTTCTCCCCACAGCAAAAGCATTGTTAGGGAGCAGAGGTCGGAGCGAGTGGAAAAAAAAGTGCTTCAGAACATAGAGCGAATATTTACAGCAAAGGTCTCGTTTCTTTCTTTTTATTCTGTTTTCTTTCTCGGGGCATCTTAGCCTGAACTCAGTCATGCCTTCATTTAACGATAAACCAAAACACTGGCACTATATAATGCCTCCTTTTAAGCAGGTTAGAAACAAACAAAAAGAAGTGGCTTTCAAAGCAGGGGGCAGAAAGAGAAATGATTAAAGAAAGTTTTAGTAAATAAGCTTTAGGGCATTGAGGTGAAAGGGAGTGAATCAGCAAGCTAGCTCACAGCACAGACAGCCAACCGCTGTACGACGCCGATTTGCTCTTCTTCCCCCATGCAGCACTGCGGCACCTCGTTCTTCTTCCTTGTCTTTGCTTTTCTACCTGGTCCTCCAGTCAAAGTAATAACACATCAGTTAAAGCTTCACCATCTCCCCTGCTATCCTCAAGTGCGTAGATGTAGATGATGGCTAGCGATGTCTTTAGTTGTGAGGAGGGTGAAGGTGAGGCTAGCAAACGGAGACCTGAGGCGATCGAGTAAAAGATAAAGGTAAACACAGAGCGGTGAGGAGAGGAGAGAGCGCGCGCGCTCTAGTTTTGTTGTAGTATGAGGTTCTCCAGCTCGTCGGCCGAGCGCAGCAAGAAGGCCGCCGATTCGCGGTACCCGGCGATCAGCTGACGCACGGCTGCCACCTCTGTATGGCTGAGCTGAGTCCCTCCTGCGCTCCTCCCCAGACTGTTGGTGCTCGATGATGAAGAGTTTGAAGCCATAGACTTCATACTGAGATCAGTAGGTCCTGAAAAAGAGTGAGAAAGAGTGATGAGAGCTGGAGAACTCGCCCAAATCTGATCATTTTTTCATGTTTCCAGTTAATTATATTGCAATATCTGATATATGGAAATGTGACAGGCGCACAGGTAGCATTACACCCCAGGTTAGAATCTCAAGTGATGCTGTCTGCCAGCCAGGTGTCTACACAAACATGACTGGCTATTAGGGGTGGGTTTCGATTCGAATCGATCTTTATTTGAACGATCCGATATCGATTCATATAAACGCGAGATCGATCTTTTAAATACACCCCTTTTTACGGTGCACACGGAAATCTGTTACCCCCTTTAATTTCGCGTGACCAGCCAGTGTTTTTTCATGCAACGAGATCTGACCTGCACATCAGTTTAGCATGGCAGAAGCTCAAGTTATGACCACCACACAACTTTTTGCACTGATTTTCGCTCGGCGACGGGTCGGTGCTGGATTCGGGAGGAACTCGGTGTTCGCTCTGCGATCAAAACTCGGCTCTCAATCAATGTGAGAAACAGCGAGGGGAAACACAGGGGAGAGGTTGTAAACAGGTGGAGCGCAATATAGTTTCTATCAGAATACATCAGCACACGAGTTTTACAGTATTTCTGACCTGATCGTTCTCTACAAAACAAAATATTTATTAACCTCCAACTCACTATAGAACAAGCCATGCTGCTCGTGTTGCCAAATCCACTCAGATTCATTTATTTCATCAGCGCACACACTTTAATCACTCGCTACTTGTTGATGTGCATGTTTGGACGTGGTATCGTTAAACCTTTCATCACTTCTCACGTGTATTTTCGTGACAAAACGTAGTTTTGGAGAGCAGAGAAGCTCGCCTGTGATTCCCCCTGGTGATAGATGGTGTAGTGTAAAACCCCCCATCGCCGATCAGTCGTGTAGTGTGAACATTACAGCGACCAGGTGTTGATCAGAGTGTCGTGTACTGTAAACTTGGCATAAGCTGTTCAACAGCCAGGTGTATGTTTACATTACATTTACAATGTTGTAGCGTGTCAGACATATAAAATAATAATAAAAAATGAATGTTACTGTTTTCTGTTTTGGATTAATTATTTATGTAAACAAAATACACAAATATTTTTAATAATGAGTGTTCTTTGTACAATTATCACATTCGTTCTCTGAACATCTGTACATATTTAAACAAAACCTGTTAATGTAACTCAAATATGCCTAACTGTGTTGAATCGAAATCGAATCGGGACCTTGTGAATCGAATCGATCCAGGAAATTAGTGGCGATACCCAGCCCTACTGGCTATGCCTGAGTTTCAGATCAGACTGAACTTTGTAAAAACCCGAGTGTAAAAAAGTGGTAAATCTACATGATGCACAACACTTAAGGCAAGGTAAGCAGAAGAGCCTCAGGAAACAACAGCAGATTTAGTGCTAAAGTGGTTTTGTCGCATAAAGCTTCCATTTATTTTAGATCATTCTTGTATATAATGTAATGGTTAGTGCACATAATTATTTGTATGTTCAATACATGTAGTTACAATCTTCTGAAATTTACTAACAGTTTGTCACCCTCTGTCTTTATCAATCGAAAGGGACACTGACTGACCAGATGATGTTTGGGTGGTGGCAACGACACTGATGTGGTACTGACAGTGTGTGTTGTTTAGGTTCAGCAGTGTTGTTGGGATTTTTAAATGCTCTTTAAACTTTAAACACATACCCTGTTACAACGCATTGTAGCTGTACAGATGGAGACTGTAGCTTATTTTTATAATTTGGCAATTCAAATTTGTACACCATTACACTCTGGTATACCAGTACAACACACACTAGCTTGATCACGTTAGTGTAACTGTAGTGCTGATAACTGAATGTCTTTTTTAATTGACACCTCCATGGACAATGATGATACAATAACGTAGCTTGAAAAGCACCTGATGCTTATTCACTGCACTTGCAATCAATAGTTGAGGTGTAAATGTAACTTTACTCACCATTGGTCTGGGCAGCAGGGGTAGTTAGAGAGCCAGGGTGCTGTGTGGGACCTCCCAGGCCCCCATAAGCCCGGTAAGTGTAGGTGAGACCTCCATTGATGTACAGCTGGTCCTGGGAGTACGCAGAAGCTGCCAGAGTATATGCAGATTGGTGCAGAGGCAACGGTTCACGAGAGACAGCCTTTTCCAGCGCTATCTGATCCTCCTGAGAGATAAATAAAAATACACTTTTCGATTTTATTTTTAAATGACTAGGGGCAGATCTGCATTTATAATCAACTGTAGAATCAATAACGGGTTAGGAACAGCTTTAAATACTCAACCATATGATTCAATATACAGATTACATCATCTTTACAATGTTAAACTATTTTTGTACAGTTTAAAAGATGATGCTTACAAATACACCGATCAGCCATAACATTAAAACCACCTCCTTGTTTCTACACACACTGTCCATTTTATCAGCTCCACTTACCATATAGAAGCACTTTGTAGTTCTACAATTACTGACTGTAGTCCATCTGTTTCTCTGCATGCTATGTTATTATTTGGGTGGTGGGTCATTCCCAGTCCTGCAGTGACACTGACATGGTGGTGGTGTGTTAGTGTGTGTTGTGCTGGTATGAGTGGATCAGACACAGCAGCGCTGCTGAAGTTTTTAAACACCTCAGTGTCACTGCTAGACTGAGAATAGTCCACCAACCAAAAATATACAGCCAACAGCGCCCCGTGGGCAGCGTCCTGTGACCACTGAGGTCTACCAACTCAAACAGCAGCAACAGATGAGCGATCGTCTCTGACTTTACATCTACGAGGTGGACCAACTAGGTAGGAGTGTCTAATAGAGTGGACAGTGAGTGGAAACCATGTCAGTGTCACTGCAGTGCTGGGAATGATCCACTACCTAAATAATACCTGCTCTGTGGTGGTCCTGACCATTGAAGAACAGGATGAAAGCAGGCTAAAAAATGTATGTAGAGAAATAGATGGACTACAGTCAGTAATTGTATAACTACAAAGTGCTTTTATATGGTAAGTGGAGCTGATAAAATGGACAGTGAGTGCAAAAACAAGGAGGTGGTTTTAATGTTATGGATGATCAGTGTAAAGTCAGATTGGCTTTCTGTGTAAAATAACGACCATCTTTGAATATTATTGGGGAAAATCACAACACATTACGTAGCTTAAGTCTCTGTAAACACTGAAAAATACTGACGTGTGTTTGGTAGACATCCATCCTCATTCTCTTGGCTGCTTTTCGTGTTTCACTCTCACAGGCAGCAGCCAGAATGTTCTCTGCCATTGCTGAGGTCAGGTGTGGCGGCGTAGGCCGAGTCTAATGGAAGGTAATACAAGACACGGAGAATTACCAACAACACAAATTTCATATTCAGTTCATATCATGCTTCACAAACTGTTAGAAATGAAAGCAACAGTCCATGCACAACACTAGCATGAGCAGCATTTCATGTACAAACTTAAAGGTCAATATGATGTATAGCAAAATCACCAGAACAGAGCATTCCAACAGAGGCACAAGAAATATGATGTTTATACGTACTTACACGTACTATATACATACATACATAATAAATAAATGTATATCTTCATTTAAGTAGAGAATGGTAATTACATGGGGACAAATATTATGGCATGACATTAATGGACAAAAGGGAAGAAACATGTTTATTTCTAAACATTTGTGTACATGACGCGCAGCAATATATTAAATGTTGGGCCGTTGGTCATTACTCATATTAAACATGTTGAATAAAGCAGATATGTGTTCCTTATGGCTGGAAGAGTGGGTTGAAGTCTCTCTGAAACAGTAAGGGGTGCTTACAGGCAGCCGTGGTGAGTACCTTTTGACAGCGATCCATGGACAGACAAGGCACAAATTGTCAACATGTTGATGGGCGGCCAAATTTAACTGATGCCAAAGGACATCAATGACATTACAATGCAGGTAATTGTATACTATTAAAAGGTGAACGTGTCCCAGACTGCTGGATGTGATGGGAATGAATGATGAATTATTAAACTGCCTAGTATCTGTGCATTTAATCTAATTGTAATTTATCCAATTATCCTCTGGGTAAAACCTGGGGTTGCGACCCAGAACCAAAAAATTGGTTGCAGAGAAAAACAATAATAAATAAACCAACTATTTCTTAAAATATATAGTTTATGCATTTTTCTCCCATTTTCTGCCAATGTAGTGTAGTCAATTTGTCTTCTGCTGCTGGGGGATCCCTGATTTTGTGCAGTTGAGGTGGGTATACTGCTGCTCATGCCTCCTCCGACCCGCGCACAGCCCTTAACGGAACCCTTTTCCACCCATGCACGCTGCACAGGCGCCTCTATCCGCCAAATCAGGGTCCTTACACAGCGAGGAGTTCAGAATCTCGGCGCTGGTGTGCTAGCGGAATATCCCGCTGAGCCGCCAATCAACTCATTTTAAGACGCACAAACGTGAAATAAATTTGGACACGAACACCCAGTTTTGGAGGCTTTAGGTCACATATTGTAAACCACAGTGGGACCAGATTGCCACTATTTTTATGAATTATGTATGTTTCGTTTGTGTTTCGTTTTAATCCATTATTTGTGTTGCCTGGGTTGCAGTAAAAATATTGGACAAAACGTAGATCAAAGGAGAATGGGTTGCTGATGAGTCTTGTTCCTCTCAAGGTTCCTTCCTTATAAATGTATCCGTCATATTTAGGTATATATTGGGGGGTTTTTTTCATGCTCCTTAGAGGTTTTTGGTCCTATTTGTTAATTTGCTATGAGACAATGCAAAAATAAATACAAGTAAATTACACTTGACTTGATAAGTGTTGAGAATGGTCCAAAATCATCCAGTCAGTGGGACTTTGGGGGTCCATATGGGAGTCTATATAGTAGATGTAGCTTGTAAAATAATTAATGAATGTATGTACCTAATAAAATGCTTATCAATAAAGCTCATTCTTTGGCTAAAGGTTTAATCACAAAAACAGTGAACTATAGGATGTATTCTGTACCTCCATGCCGTTTTTCTTCATACGACGGCAGGATTTGAGGTAGGTACGGATACGTTTGCGAGCGCGTTCCTGGAATTCTGGAAACTGGCGACTACAGGACTCGATGATGGCGTGGATCTTTTCTTTCGGCTGCTTGGAGATGGGCACCATGCGGTCCAGGTTCTCATCGACAAACAGACGCACAAACATCTAGCAGAAAGAGATGACAAGAGGAACATTTTACACTGATGAGTCCATGAATAAAACATAGTATGGCCGAACTCATTCATCTATAAAAGAAAGAAAAATCACTTACATTAAATGCCTTCAGCCTCTCTGGGTCGACTCCCTCTGTGTCGATAATTTTGTCACTGTCATCATGGTCGTCGTGATCGTCGTCGTCGTCATCAGCCTGAGAGCGACTGACTGTCAGGTCCTCGGCGCACATCTCCATCTTTATGGAGTCGTAGCTGCCTGAGCCATACTGAGGAGACTGGATACACAAAGCACATCATGAATTCAGATGAGCAGAAAAAACTTGCTTCAAATGAACGCCTTTATTTGTCATATATACATATACAGGTGTACAGTACAATGTAATTATTGCTTTGCATATCCAAGCCTTTTGGATGCTGGGGGCAGAAAGGGTTAGGAGCCTTGCTCAAGGGCCCAACAGTGGCTGCATGGCAGAGCTGGGATTCAAACTCTCAACCTTTCAATTGATAGTCCAAAGCTCTACCCACTAGGTTACCACTGTCCCTGGTCAGCACAAATGTGTGGCCAGCACTTATTTCCATAGGTAGACGCTCTTTGATGTTTAATGTAATCTACACTATGTTACTATGTATTGCAAAGCACATGTCAGGAAAATATAACATCATGGGTTAATGGTAGTTACTTGGAACATTTACATTTTTCAGCATTTAGGAGACACCTTTATGCAAAGTGACTTACATTACAGTTAGAGTATACTGTACAGTCTCAGCAATTAAGGGTTAAGGGCCTTGCTCAAGGTTAGCAACTTGGAAGTGGTGGGGCTTGAACCAGCCACCTTCTGATTACTAGTCTAGTACCTTAACCACTAAGCTACAGCTTGCCCTAAAACCCATAAGGATTTACATTTTCGGCATTTAGCAGACGCTTTTATCCAAAGCGACTTACAGTAGTGTGACAGTATGTTGTCTAACCAATTGAGAATTAAGAGTCTTGCTCAAGGGCCCAACAGAGGAACCCTAGCAGTGTATAGTGGTGAGGCTTGAACCAGCGACCTTTCGATTACTAGTCCAGTACCTTAACCACTAGGCTACAACATCACACTTATGATGAATGCAAGAAAAATAAGAGGCATAAATATCTCGTTTCCACCAACAAAGTGCAGGTTCCTACGAAATAACAAACCTTTTAAGAAGGGACCCATGCTTACACTTGTTTAAGAGCCCAACGATTGTGTCCATGGATGTGGGCTTTCCATTATCCAGACAAAAAAGTCAAAAGACACTGTATGTACAACACAAACACACTTTTTTTTTTTTGCAAATTTTGCTCTGTTTTTGAGAGCATATCTAACTGTCAAGAATCATCTTTTTCAATGTCTGTGCACGGCACAAAGGGACTGTCACAGACAAAGATAGCATGCAAGATGAAAGGCAAGTGTTTTGTTTGCTTTATCTGTTTGGAGTTATTACACAGCGTGTTGCACCTACTTCTGTAACCGTCAAATTATGTGACATCAAGTGGGCACTTCAGAGATATCTATTAATGTGAACAAGCATTTTATGCATATTATGTGTGGTCACACTCATAAGGTCATGCGGCTGCACCGCTTCTTACTTTGTCTTGTATATTTTCGTAAGGACTGCGAATCAATGATGATTCATTACTGCTATAAACAACGTTACTACGGTGATGCTAGGACACCTCGTCCAACTGGCTACTTGTGTCTCAGGTTTGTTAGTTCCAGACCAGCAAGATACTGGGATTTTGAGATAGGAGCGCCATAACGTTCAGGATTTTGGGTGATAAGAGTGATTTTGATAAGAACCAAATGACTATGATCCTATACCCAGGTCACTGTATCTCTGAAACAATAAACGTTGCTCATGGGCTGCCATGGCGAATACCTAATGACAATGGTTTGAGGAGAGACAATCCACAACCCGCAGACAGTAGGTTGGGCGAGCAGGACTGCTGTGGGTCAAACAGCAGATTATTTTTATACCAGTGAAGGGGGCTGTTGTGTTACAACACACTGGGCACCAAACTCTTCTGTGTATGGAGGTGCGTAGTTGCTCTTGTCCACCGTCTATCGAAAGAGCATCATCATCCCCTGTTCTGTACACTACTGCCCACGCTGTTATCATCTTGACCATAAAGTTTCTTGTGAACTTTTCACTCTGGTTTTGCCCCTGTGCCAGCTTTTGTTTTTTTCCAGGCATAAAATTTCTATTGTTTATATATCAAAAGGCTTTAAGGTCATCAGTCATTTTTATTATGCAACACAAGCTATTATTTTATTTTTTCATTGTTTTTCTAATTGTACTTTCATCTTTTTACCACTGCTTTATTCTGGTCAGGGTCATGGTGGATCCTGTTTCCACAGAATCACTGTGCACAATGCAGTAACACACCCAGGACAGGATGCCCCCCTTCCCCTAAGGCATAGCCAATCATGTCTGTATGTAGACACCTGACCAGCCAATTGCACTGCTACATTTACACTTTATTATTTTTGAAAGTCCACTGTATACTAAATGGTTAGGTAGCAAATGCATAGTATACCATAGTATACCATAGTGTAAAAACCTCACGTAACATACAGTATGTAGATTATTATTTATACTTATTTTTATTTGTATAATTTAAATAATCTATTTTTTTTAATGTATATAATCCTTTATAAAACGTTTTTAGAGGATAAGTATGAGTGGCGATATGTGTGTGTGTGTGTGTGTGTGTGTGTGTGTGTGTGTGTGTGTGTGTGTGTGTGTGTATGCACCTTATTGTTATATTCCCTGATGTCTTGGTGAAGCCGTAGCTCTGAGGCCAGTGGTGGTTTGGGGTATTTTCGGCGAAGTTCCTCCGTGTGCTTGGGGTTAAACTTGGCTAGCATGGCTGCGGCATTGGGCAAGACCTTGCCCATCCGTTCCCTCATGTTCATCGGCTGCTGTTCCTCCGAGGACGAGGAGGATGAGGTCGTGCTGAAGTCCAGCGGCACGACTGTTCTGGTCCCGTTAAGCTGACTGTACAAGCCTGTCCCTGGTCCTGTACCTGCTCCGTCACTCACAGAAACCACACCCATTGAAGGAGGTGTCATGATGTGGATGCCGTTGCCACTCCCGCTTTCTGAGGATGAATCATCTGCAAAGAGAGACAAAACCTTGCAGATCAGACACACAAATCAACAAGTGTTTAGGTGAAAGAATAAAAGGTGAGAAACACAGGTTTTGAAGGACGCCACACGTGGTCTCTTGCCATGTAAATGTACAGTTCTAGGATGCAAGAAAAAGTGCTGCCTATAGAGGGCACTGTAAAGCAGTAAATCTCAATATGTCACACCCTTTGTACAGTATATCGTAGACCTATACTGTATACATATTTGATTTTTTTAGGGAAAAAAGTCACACCCATAGTGGGTACATCACTAGCACTCTCCCAAATAAATGTTACACCCTTGCGCCCCTAATGCGCCCCTTAAAACATGGCTTCACAGTACTATGATCTGAGCATGAACAAAACCTGACTAACACGTTGGCTAATAGATTACAATAGATAATAGATACATGTTTTTAACCAATATTACCATTTAAATATAAATGTTAGGTGCCTGATGTAAGCTGTTTTATCTTTTTTAAACTTCTGGTTTATGCTTTTGTCTTTCTAACATAAAAAAAAAAAAAATTTAATAGGTGTTCGAGTGGCACAGCAGTTGGGAGCTGCTAAAATGAGCAAGCCCACCACCGCATGGATCCAAGTTAGATTCTCAGCTCTGCTATCGGCTGGTCAGGCGTCTGTACAGACATGACTGGCTATTTCTGGGAAAGGAGTTGGCTGGATAGCCTGAAGTAGCCATTGGGGGGTGAACTTGGGACTGGCACTGACAGCTCACTGAGAAGTTGAGTCAGGAAGGGCCAAGTCAGATGTGTGAGCTGCTGTTGGATGCAGCCAAAATAAAAACATATGAACGGATGGAGCACATTTTAGTTGTGTCTATTTTACTATACTGCTGGCTTTGTGTACCTCTAAATTACTGCGTGTGTGTGTGTGTGAGAGAGAGAGAGAGAGAGAGAGAGAGAGAGAGAGAGAGAGAAAGCTGTATGTTTCAGCATTGTAATTTAGATACACTGTGAGGACCAAATTTAGCAAAACTATTAAAAACAATGATTAACTGATTTAACATGCCAGTGCTACTGCAACTGTTTTCACTTGTGCTTTATCACTACTGTCTCTGATACAGAAAAAGCATCTGTCATCCATTCTGTCTGTAAACTACAAGTTTTTAGAATAGAATAGAATAGAATAGAATGCCTTTATTGTCATTGCACAGTGCACAACGAAATTTTTTGAGCATCTCCTTGACGGTACATGTATGTACACACAGACATATATATACACATGTATTTACAAAATAAACATATACACATCTAGATACAGAAATTTTGACTCCAAATGTCACTATAATATATACATATGTTTAATAACAATCTAGCAGTTCCAAGATTATTATATTAGCTTACACAACATCGTGCGTATTGATTATACTTTCCTTTTTTAGTATAGTTAATTATGAGACAACAAGTCAATTTTGATGTTTCCACCCGTATCATTGCCTTAGTGAATAAACCAGGTTACTGTACACATGCGTATGAGTCTGGGCTGCAATAACAGTATAGTATTAGAATTATAAAAAATAAGATCTTTAAATGACCTGATGAGCTGATATAAATCCAGAAGTGAGAGTAGGATAGGAAGTCGATGTTGTACTGAGTGCTGCGGGTTGCGGAGTGTTTATAGGACTGTTTGGAAAGGAGGGGCGACCACACAGACAGATGGCAATAAAGAGTGGATGGATGTATAGAGCAAAGGTGCTGGGAGAGGAAATATAAGAATGAAAGGGGAAAGATGGAACCAGGTCAAAAGGGACGGGGGTAGCTTAAAGGTCAAAATAATAACAGTAAGAGGAAGGAACAAAGGGAATGAGTATTTGATGTGGATCCAAAAATGTTGGACTGGAAACTGTTCTTATTTCAACCAATTACGTGATTTCATTTAGGGTTTTTATAGCATAGGGGGTGAATATATATTTTAAGGTCCATAATGTAAACCCTAAATAAACATCTTTCAAATTTCCAGTTTGTACTGCAACAAAACAGGATAATTATGGGCAGGCAGCGCATACTTCCACAAGCAACTATACTGCTGTTTTGCTCCCTTCAATATATTCTGCTTGGTTTATGGAATGTTGGCAGAATATAGAGTAAATAAACATGTATGTAAATATTTATTTAGTCATTTTTAATCACAGCTTGATCCTAATTAATTCTGTGCAGGATCTGGCAGCCTTTGAAAACATCTGCACGTTAGGTTTACACGATCTACATTTGGATGTACAGCTTTCAGCTCGACGGGTGTGAATATGTATACGATGATTCTATTAACGCTACCTTGTACACGGCGTGTAGAAGCTTTTCATTGTGTAACCTTTGTATGTGTATGACACAAATTAAAACGATAAAAAAAGCCAGCCCAGATTATTTTACTGATTCACCAACACAGCCGAAAAGTCAGAAAGGACAGGAAAGGCTCAGACAGCTGCAATGTAGCCACATACAATTTTCGGGGACCCCATTTATACTACAATGTTCAACTGTGCCACCTGAAATAGCTTAAACCTCAGTATCAGAATGATGTTCTGGACAAATGTTTTAACCTCAGAGGGCCAGTGGTTCCAACAAAGAGCTAAATACACGCTCACATACACACACACACATTCTTGGGGACAGTAAAACCAACGTGGGGGGTTGGCACATGCAATTAGGCTGAGCGGAACAATGCGGATGCTGTATTACAAGGATGGGGCAAAGTGCCTTTCAGTAACCACCAAACAAGAGGTTTATGTACTGCTGCTGCAGCTAAGCTTCGAGAAACGGTCTTTACTAGAAAATAATGTTTAAATATTTAAAACCATTGAATCTGTTTTGGCTCAAATGCTATCGTTTGGTTACTTGGTACATTCTGGTCTTTCTGGTGCCAAGCGTCATGTTTAGCTTTAAGAAACAAGTGGAACACTGATATGCGTCCTTGCTTCCACATGATTTTAATAACATCAGATACAGATAAAGGTCTCATTTTAATTCCCATACACACGATCATAATATACAAACCCCACTTCCAGAAAAGTTGGGACGTTTTGTAAAACACAATAAAAAAGAATGTGATTTATTAATTAGGTACAAAGTGGTGAGCCACGCATGACCCAGCATCGCTTATGAAGACTGAGCCCTCAGCTGTTGTCAATTCACCTGCTTATTATGGAATGTTTCAAAACACTGTAGCTTTAGCTTTTACTCTTATTTTGCCTCCCAGCTTTGTGTTACAGGCTTACTGTTTTTTCTGAATAAAGAGGAACCTCGATTTAACAGACTAAAAGGGGGAGCACTGGTTCGTAAAATGCTGTTAAATCTGAAATCCGTTAAATCGAGGTTCCTCTGTACGATGAAATTGATCAGTAAAAACAATTAACCTGTCAGTTAAATAAAGATAAACGAGAAATAACAAATCACAGATTCTTCTCTTTATTGCATTTCATAGAACGTCCCAACTTTTGGAAATCGTAAATAACTACCATCCTGCTACTGCAAAGTGCTTTATATCATGGTCAAATAAAAAGGTGGACTTGTAAACCATCTACTATGTATGCCTTGGCTGTCTCGTATCTTCTGTTTGACGGTTATACAGACAGATCCCCAAAGCTGATGAGACAGTGGATGCAACACATGTCCTTTATCATATAGTTGAATATCAGTGTTTTAGTATTTTTGAGTCCATACACATTCAACTTTCACCATTATGTGCATTTTACCATTACATAATGCACTCATGGCACTCAAGTAGCACAGAGGTAAATTTGGCTAGCACACCACTGCTGGGATCTGCTATAGTTGTATGTTTTAGACATCAGGTCAGGTTGATAGTACTGCTGAGATCCAAACTCGAGAGCTTAAGCTCTTTTTGGTGGTGGGCTAATGTATTAGAGGGCTGCACCAGCCGATATAAGGTATGGTGTCAGTTGGGAGGAGGGGAGTAAATGTCACATCATTGCATGGAAATGCAATGAACAGCCATAACATTAAAACCACGTCCTTGTTTCTACACTCACTGTCCATTTTATCAGCTCTACTTACCATATAGAAGCACTTTGTAATTCTACAATTACTGACTGTAGTCCATCTGTTTCTCTGCATGCTTTGTTAGCCCCCTTTCAGGTATTATTTGGGTGGTGGATCATTCTCAGCACTGCAGTGACACTGACATGGTGGTGGTGTGTTAGTGTGTGTTGTGCTGGTATGAGTGGATCAGACACAGCAGCGCTGCTGGAGTTTTTAAATACTGCGTCCACTCTATTAGACACTCCTACCTAGTTGGTCCACCATGTAGATGTAAAGTCAGACACGATCGCTCATCTATTGCTGCTGTTTGAGTTGGTCATCTTCTAGACCTTCATCAGTGGTCACAGGATGCTGCCCACAGGGTGCTGCCCACAGGGTGCTGCTGGCTGGATATTTTTGGTTGGTGGACTATTCTCAGTCCAGCAGTGACAGCGAGGTGTTTAAAACTCAAAGCAGCGCTGCTGTGTCTGATCCACTCATCCAGCACACACATTAACGCACCACCACCATGTCAGTGTCACTGCAGTGCTGAGAATGATCCACCACCCAAATAATACCTGGTCTGTGGTGGTCCTGTAAGGGTCCTGACCATTAAAGAACAGGGTGAAAGCAGGCTAAAAAAGTATGTAGAGAAACAGATGGACTACAGTCAGTAATTGTAGAACTACAAGTGGAGCTGATAAAGTGGACAGTGAGTGTAGAAACAAGGAAGTGGCTGATTAACGTATACTTAATTACTAAAAATGAAGGTAATCTGGTCCCAATGTGGTTTACAAGATGTGACGTAAAGCCACAAGAGGTGTTTGTGTATAAGTTTATTCTGTATTCATGTGCCTGTTTTTTGGCTCGAGTGGGTTTTTCGGCTCTTAAAAACCCCTAGTCTAGGAAGATATATATTCCCTTTCCTGAACTACATTAAACTTGAGGGAAATGTACATACACTTTGCAGCTAAGTGATGGTTCTATGCATGAAGGTTTTGCTCCTGGAACAAGCACCATCATCAGCACCGGCAGCGTCAGTAGTAGGAGTAAGGACTGCGAGGTAAAAGCATTAGAGGATGAAGTGATTCCAATCTGCCGTAATTTGCACATTTTGACGGGTGCATGTCCTAAATTCCCTCTGCACTACACATTCATTGTCAGATTTGCAACCCATACAGGCGACCTTAAACGAGTCCCTGATGAGACTGTGCCAGGCCTATCACTTGCTTGGCGCTGCTGCCGCATTCCTGCGCACATGCCCGTACTGTTCCCATCCTGAAATGCAGTGCCTCTCCCCTTCCCCCTCTATACCTCCATTTGTCTACACAATAGAGACCCACTCGACATCTTTAAATGCACTCTTTCTCTTTACATTCTGCAGAAAAAAACAACAAGCCATCGTTTTCTAGACATAAAAGTTGCTATATTGTAGACAGTGCTATTCTAGATTGCATTTATGAATAAAGGCACATCATATTGATTAAACAATTTAATCAGTGGTCATTTACTGTATTTCATCATGAAAATGAAAATAAACAAATTACACGATTGAAAATCCCAATCCATGTACGGAACATGACAGGAAATAAAGAGATTTCTCAATTTACTGAACAGAAAGAGCTGACGGTGCATTTTAGCCTGTCCCCCTCTGATTCACGGACTCGCGATTACTACACCGGAGGAAGGACAACACAGAAGGGTGTGTGTGTGTGTAAAAGAGAGGGAGGGTGGTGGAATCACTAGGACGCACACACATCCACGTGCCAATACGCACACACCCGGTCGCACGCACATGTCGCTTGATTGAGTCTGGTCGAACGTTGTCAGGTTGCGTGCTTGGTTCACAGGCAGTCAATCAATGCGTTCCCATGATTCTGTGTGGGGGGGCAGACAATGGAGTGCTGCATCTGCCCCCAGTCGACTAGCTCCGGTCCGACCGACTCGCATGCAAACGTAGTTATCAGATTAAGATATTATAATTACAATTTGGTCATTACATTTCTGATCTCTGTGTTATTCTCATTAGATAGAAGAAATAATCAGTAATGTGTTCCGGATGGTATTCGGAATAAGACTCTCATTTCAGAGTGAACCATACATCGAATGTCATGCTGTCTAAACTCTTTTAATCAATATGATTTCGTCGGCAATAGGCGACTGGGTATTATAGTGTACGCAGCATAAATCAATGGTTTCATTGTAGTCTGGTCAGAGTACATTGATTTCAACTAACAGTACGGATTAAAGCTGAGCATTAATTAAGGGAATTGTTGCTTTAATGTAATGATGGGACGATAAATTACAGTTCACTTTGCCGTGTAAACAGAAC
Organism: Trichomycterus rosablanca; assembly: GCF_030014385.1. Taxonomy (NCBI): domain Eukaryota; kingdom Metazoa; phylum Chordata; class Actinopteri; order Siluriformes; family Trichomycteridae; genus Trichomycterus; species Trichomycterus rosablanca. The sequence goes on along the minus strand of NC_086006.1, from coordinate 19,228,668 downwards.
GGACTGCAGCTCTTCGGCCTGTGTGCTTGTGTTGTCACAATACAAGCATTTTGAGTTCGATACTGATACCGCATTAACACACCAGCACCAGAACTGAACACTAGGGGTGGGCGATATAATATCGTTCACGATAATACCGCTATAGTTGTAAATTCGATATGGTTTTTGCCATATCGCGATATTGTTAGCGAACGCGCGTCACTCGCTCTCAAGCGCGTAACAGTGAAATAATGGACAGAGAGTAGTACCGGAGTTAGCACCGAGACAAACTAGTCCAAAAAAGCCGAGCTACATCACTAGTGTGGAAGTTTTTCAGATACAGGAGGTCGGACAAAACGTGCAAAATACCGTGGCAACACATCAACTTTATTTCAGCACCTAAAGCAAAAGCACCCGCGCGAGTACGAGGAGTACGAGGAATAATTCAGACAAATTATTCATTGGAATCGAATCAGAAAACTGTGCTCTTATCTATGGTAAAGATTGCTCACTCTGTGGGCAAAACGACTCCGATTCAAAAGATTCAGATGTATAAACCAATCAGAGCTTCGAATTCAGATTCTCGGCGGAATTTCAAGCTCTCTTTTCATTGGTTGCTGTATAATTGACAGATATTCATTTTGCAATGACAGCAAAGCATGATCAAAAAATAATCGGGATTTTTTCGATGCTCATTTATTTGAAGTAAAACGGACAGTGTAAATGTGATTGGGAGATTCTGCTGGTTTGTTTAATATAAACGTTGTCAATATGAATACAAATACAGCCTGTAATAATACAAAACTCTGTAATTAGTCAGAATTTATCAGAACTACAATGTTTTGTGTTTTTAAGATAACTGATAACTTATAAACAATATAAGGTAAAATACGGGCGGTGGCCTGCCATTGTACTTTAAGTTTCATTATATTGTATCGTATCGTATCGTATATAGCCACTTCTCAAAAGCATATGGAGAGATGAGTTTTTTTAGCCATATCGCCCAGCCCTACTGGAAGTGATGCTTAATTTAATGTACATTAAGTAACATTTGTACCTTAGATTCCCTGACTGTCTGCAAAACAAAAGTGTTTTTAAAATAATTTTTTTAAAGTAGTGTTCTTTTATATCGCTAGTGAATATCGTTATCGCAAAAATATCCCAAAATATCGTGATATTATTTAAAGGCCGTATCGCCCACCCCTACTGAACACACACTTGCACTACGGAACTCATCATTGACTTCAGGAGACAACGTGAGAACCTCACTCCCTTAAACATCAAATGAGAAGAAGTGGAAAGAGTCTCCAGCTTCTAGTTTCTGGGGACACACATCACAGAGGACCTCACCTGGACCACAAACACCACCGCTCTGGTCAACAAAGCTCAACTGCAGCTATATTTTCTGAGAACACTCAGGAAAAACAACCTGAACATGGAGCTTTTGGTGATTCTACTGCTCCACTGCTCTGTGGAGAGCATAGTGACCTACTGCATTAATGCATGGTATGCCAACTGCATTGTAGCAGACAGGAAAGCCCTCCCAAGGTTTTATACACACTGCCCAAACAATTATTGGTCACTCCCTGCACACACTGGAGGACACAGAGCCTGTCTAAACAGAGCCAGAGGGATTCTGAAAGATGCAACTCACCCTGAACACAATCTCGTTTCTCTTTTACCGTCTGGAAGACGTTATAGGACTTTAAGGACACACACTTTTCCAAGTGCCATTGTTGCTTTAAATAAATAATGCCCTCCTACCGCTTCCACCCACCTCACCTCCATTGTAAACTGAAGTGCAATAACTTGTGCAATAATACTGTTATTTAACATGTGCAATACTGCTACACTTCTTCATACATACTTTATATACTTCATATATTTTATATACTTCTTAAATGTTTTTTAGACCTTAATATTTAAGGACTTAATTGTTGTGTATTTTATTTGCACCGTTTTAGTGTGTGTGTGTGACAGCGTATGTTTCTTGGAGTATTTTTTAATACAATGACAATAATGACATTGTAACACACACAACACACACAAACACAATCAACACACTTGTTCCCTGGACTCTACAACTCCAATACACAACTACCTACTGACTATATTACTTGCATCTTTGCACAATATTGTATCCTTTTTTGTACCTTACTCTTTATTATCTGCTGCTATATAAACCCTATGCTGCTAACTGTATATCAGAACAGTGGAGGCCTAGTGGGTAAAGCTTTGGTTAAGAGTTTGAATCCCAATAGTTTGAATCCCATGTAGCCACTGTTGTTTTAATATTGTAATATTATTTATTAAATGAAATTCCTTGATGTAAACAAATGCATTCAGGACCATGTATAAAGTAAATCACATACGCACACACACACACACACAGCCACATGCAATTTATTTATAAGGGTCTTGTTAATTTAATGTAAAAAAAAAAGGGGGTCATATATGTAATACAATCATTTGCTCTCCCTCTCGAATACTACAGACACACATTCAGCCCTGACTGACAGCTGCACACACTTATGCATACATGCATAAATATACACGCCGGCTTTTACCTACGAAACATACATGTATGAAAACTATGCTAGCCCACTACTACAGAAATTCAACCCCCTATAGACCTGCCTGGCTTCTACACAAATGTAATTGGCTATGTTAATGGAGCATTTGGAGGTACACTCTCGGTGACAGTCCCATGAAATGGAATGACATGCATTCAGTAGGGAAGTGTTGAATAAAGATAAATGGAGAAATGTTACTTTGCACTGAAATCCGAAAAGCATTCTATATAATCAGGCTCTGGCTCTAAGTACCACCTGGGCATTGTACGGCCCCTGGACCACATCCGACCCTTTGGCTGTCCCCAACTGGCCCACATGAGGTCAGTGATGATGAGATATAGATGTAAATAAGCGTACATCATACACAAAATATAATGGCATTGTTTTTCTTTTGAAGGGACTTATTTATTAATTTTAAATTTTCATTAGGGATGCATCAATACCATTTTTTCCCAACCGAGTACGAGTACAAGTACAGGTCCTTCTCAAAAAATTAGCATATTGTGATAAAGTTCATTATTTTCCATAATGTAATGATAAAAATTAAACTTTCATATATTTTAGATTCATTGCACACCAACTGAAATATTTCAGGTCTTTTATTGTTTTAATACTGATGATTTTGGCATACAGCTCATGAAAACCCAAAATTCCTATCTCAAAAAATTAGCATATCATGAAAAGGTTCTCTAAACGAGCTATTAACCTAATCATCTGAATCAACGAATTAACTCTAAACACCTGCAAAAGATTCCTGAGGCTTTTAAAAACTCCCAGCCTGGTTCATTACTCAAAACTGCAATCATGGGTAAGACTGCCGACCTGACTGCTGTCCAGAAGGCCATCATTGACACCCTCAAGCAAGAGGGTAAGACACAGAAAGAAATTTCTGAACGAATAGGCTGTTCCCAGAGTGCTGTATCAAGGCACCTCAGTGGGAAGTCTGTGGGAAGGAAAAAGTGTGGCAGAAAACGCTGCACAACGAGAAGAGGTGACCGGACCCTGAGGAAGATTGTGGAGAAGGGCCGATTCCAGACCTTGGGGGACCTGCGGAAGCAGTGGACTGAGTCTGGAGTAGAAACATCCAGAGCCACCGTGCACAGGCGTGTGCAGGAAATGGGCTACAGGTGCCGCATTCCCCAGGTCCAGCCACTTTTGAACCAGAAACAGCGGCAGAAGCGCCTGACCTGGGCTACAGAGAAGCAGCACTGGACTGTTGCTCAGTGGTCCAAAGTACTGTTTTCGGAAATCAAGGTGCCAGAGTCTGGAGGAAGACTGGGGAGAAGGAAATGCCAAAATGCCTGAAGTCCAGTGTCAAGTACCCACAGTCAGTGATGGTCTGGGGTGCCATGTCAGCTGCTGGTGTTGGTCCACTGTGTTTTATCAAGGGCAGGGTCAATGCAGCTAGCTATCAGGAGATTTTGGAGCACTTCATGCTTCCATCTGCTGAAAAGCTTTATGGAGATGAAGATTTCATTTTTCAGCACGACCTGGCACCTGCTTACAGTGCCAAAACCACTGGTGAATGGTTTACTGACCATGGTATTACTGTGCTCAATTGGCCTGCCAACTCTCCTGACCTGAACCCCATAGAGAATCTGTGGGATATTGTGAAGAGAAAGTTGAGAGACACAAGACCCAACACTCTGGATGAGCTTAAGGCCGCTATCGAAGCATCCTGGGCCTCCATAACACCTCAGCAGTGCCACAGGCTGATTGCCTCCATGCCACGCCGCATTGAAGCAGTCATTTCTGCAAAAGGATTCCCGACCAAGTATTGAGTGCATAACTGAACATAATTATTTGAAGGTTGACTTTTTTTGTATTAAAAACACTTTTCTTTTATTGGTCGGATGAAATATGCTAATTTTTTGAGATAGGAATTTTGGGTTTTCATGAGCTGTATGCCAAAATCATCAGTATTAAAACAATAAAAGACCTGAAATATTTTAGTTGGTGTGCAATGAATCTAAAATATATGAAAGTTTAATTTTTATCATTACATTATGGAAAATAATGAACTTTATCACAATATGCTAATTTTTTGAGAAGGACCTGTACATGTATTTTTGTACTTGCCGATACCAATACCTATTTAGAATACCGTTTTTTTTTTAAAACAAAAACACACGTGAGAAGTGACGAGAAGTTTAATGATACCACGTCCAAAAATGCACGTCAACAAGTAGCGAGTGATCAAAGTGTTTGTGCGCTGATGTGATGAAATCAAGGAGGAAAAATAAATGAATCTGAGTGGATTTGGCAACACGAATAGCATGGATTGTTCTGTAGTGAGTTGGAGGTTAATAAATATTTTTGCAATGTTGTTATGTTTTGTAGAGAACGATCAGGTCAGAAATACTGTGCTGATGTATTCTGATATAAACTATATTATCCCCCTGTCCCACCTGTTTACACTCCTCTCCTGTGTTTCCCCTCACACCGTATCCTGCGTTCTCATTGGCTGTTCGACATGTCACTCATTCCCAGTCGCACATCTCAGATCAGATATCTGACGTGCTAGAAATCCCGATCCGGTTGGCGAGCGCTCGGCGAGCCGGTCGGATCGAGTTGTTGGATAGTTCACATTAGCGATCGAGAGCCGAGTTTTGATCGCCGAGTGAACGGCGAGTTGCTCCCGAGCCGGCAAATCTAGCGCCGACCAGTCGCCGAGCGAAAATCAGGGCAAGAATCATGTAGTGTGAACCAGGCATAACGCAGCAACGTGCACTAGGCACACGGTATCGGATGTTTAGTATCGGAGCCTCGTTTGCGAGTACGAGTTAATGAGTGCGGTATCGGGCAAATACCCGATACCAGTATCGGTACTCATGCATCTCTAATTTTCATTATCTGATAGTACCATCTACTCTTAACATTAACAGTATTACTGCTTTTTTTATAAAGAGATTTCGATATTGAGCAGAATTAATTAAGTTCAGCCTATTGGACCGGCCCTCTACAACAGTCCCTGTTTCTCATGTGGCCCCTTAGAAAATGTAATTGCCCACGTCTGATCGAAGTAGTTCTGCCTCAGTTACTGTAGTTAAGCCTTAAGATTTGTTTTCTTGAATACGGTCCTGTACGTTAAAAAGATGTGGTAGAGAATTGAAAATAATAAATGCTGGTCACTGGATCTAATATCCGCTTTGTCACATGCTTGTTATTAGTTAAGCACCTCCAGCCAATCAATGATGGGCGTGCGAGTGTGGAGGGGTGCTGATGAGATGGGATAGGAGTGGACTAGGGCATGTGTGTGTGTTAGAGTTGGAGTTACCCCCTGTCGTTTTTCATATGTAGCTCAGCTATGGTCTGACAGCTCGGGCTTTTTTTTTCTGGCCTCGACGGAGCTGACCCGAGTACGAGCGGTAACAGATGCTAATTCCTTCACTCCCGCTTAGCCTGGTCGTCCCACAGGGAGCACCAGTGTGAGCACCAGTGTGCAGGGCTCTGCTTTGTGGGATTACAATGGATAATCCTGCTAAAATGCAGCACGGGCGGCTCTCCGTGCCTGGGACGGACCTGGAATTGCTATAGCAACAAGCCTGCTGCTTCTTGCTGCTGCCCCTCTGACGCATGGTGGTAGCACCTGTCCCATTTCAGAAGGAAGGAGAAGTAAATCGAGAAGAGGCGGAGGAGGAGGCGAAGAAGAGGTGGTATGGGAAGTGCATTAAGGATTTAGAGGGGAAGGGCAAAAGGGATAAGCAGCAGATGATGGTAAAAGAAGGGTTGACATGGTGAAAGAGAGACAGCCAGACGATTAGAAGACAATGTATTTTATTTATTTATTTATTTATTTATTAGTATTTTAACGTCATGTTTTACACACTTTGGTTACATTCATGACAGGACAGGTTACTGATAACACAAGAATCATCAGTTCAAGTTTTTAATGTCAAACACAGTCATGGACAATTTTGTATCTCCAAATTCACCTCACTTTCATGTCTTTGGACTGTGGGAGGAAACCGGAGATCCCGGAGGAAACCCACACAGACACAGTGAGAACATGCCAACCCTGACCACCCCACCAGGGAATCGAACCCAGGACCTTCTTGCTGTGAGGCGACGGTGCTACCCACCGAGCCTCCGTGCCACCCAAGTGTAAATAATAAATGTGTTAATACAGCATAATACAGGGGTATAGGAGGCCCCAGAGAGAGAGCACCTTTACAACCTGGTTGCTGCATCCTCTCCATCCTCTAATTCTCTCCTGTGGCTCCAAGCGCCATACCCCGGGACCTCGCCTCAGCAGGCGTGCTAAACCACGTGATGGAAAGTCAGACAAACTTGACTCCAAACCCGGGCAGACGGAGCTCGTTAGCCTTGGAGAGGAAACTCTGATGTAAAACCTACGACCCAGGGACCTCGCTGTCACCGTCCTAGCTTGCTAGGGCAGGGGTTTTCAACCTTTTTGGACATGCGCCCCCCTTCGTGTGGCAACCGCAAACTTCATACATACAATGCAAAAATATTACTTATATACGATGATTGAAAGTATTACTTAATAATACAGCCCGATCCCATCAGAGCCAATTCTATCAGCACGTTATATAAATGTGTGGTTCACTTTGGTAAACCGTAAGCGGTTCTTGCTTTTTGATGTAGATGAGAGCAGAAAACTTTACTTCACAGAGTCAAGCATAGACAAAAGTTCATCAATTACTAAGTTGGTTAGTTCGGGATCATCTGCTCGGACTGAGAGAAAACGTTTAGCTCCACAGGCAGAACGACTCTGAGTCGGTTACCGCTCTGTGGTAATAAGCAGTTTAATTAAGCCTGAGCTTTTTAAGGTAAACTAGTCACAGTTCGGTAGTAGTTGGTGTTTATTTAAAACCGCTACATTCATTAATAACAGTAAAAACGGAGAGATGACTGAGAAAAGAAACTTAAAACGAATCGACTCGAATCACTTATATCGACACTGTGAACAGAACGTCTCTCTTAAAGACAGCGGTCGTTGCTTTGGTCACCGGGTTATCTTCACTGTTCGCTCTATATTGAAGTTTTTTTTTTGCTTTTTTTTTAACCAAACTGAATAACACTAAACGTGCATGTGAGCGTGGTCAGTGAGACTAATCAAATATGTCTCCCGTGGGTGAAAAATGAATTGCTTTAGTCTTAGAAGTTAAAAAAATCTCGTAATGCCACGCCCCCCGGTCAGGCACTCGCGCCCCCCCAGACAAGTACTCCTTGAAAACCCCTGTGCTAGGCCATGGCTAATAACCTTGGGTGTAAAGATTGGGGTCAGTTCAGCGCACACTGTACTTCACCTAAAAACTCCACAGCGCAGGCTAAAGGGACATGTCCACATGTTTCTTTCAAGTCCTGCAGTGATGGGAAAGGGGCGAAACGGCAGGTGAAGATGCCACTGGAAGCCGCAGTCCCAATCCTGCATGCAGGCGGTTCAGGAATACAGCATAAAGATAAATGGTCAGAGGAGCATTCTGAATTCAGTTGGTGAGATGTAGGGTGAGAGATAGCTAGGCTATTGACAACAGGGCATGACTGAGGCTGCACTGTGAAGATGCTCGTCTACAAAAGCATTAAACCCAACAGCCTAAAGCATGAAGATTTACTGTGTCCGATTGAAGCTCATATAGAGCCCAGAGAACCTGAAGGGAGAACCTGTAGGTAGGATAAAAGGCTGTATCTCAAACAGCACACTATTTACATAGTGTGCTCAAAAATACTAATATCACCAATGGTAAAGAACATTCCAGAGAATAGCTTTTGTTAGTGTGTGATATTTATAACACGGTAACTTGTTTAGAGTGGCACTCTGTATACAGCTGTAGCATGATATGGCAAGTCAGAAGTCATTTACATAGCTGGTGTTTATTTGAAACTGCAGCATTCATTAATAACAGTAAAAACGGAGAGATGTCTGAGATGAGAAACTTCATACGAATCGACTCCTGAATCACTTATAATTATTACTAATATTGTGAACAGAGCATCTCCCATTATACACCTCTCTTAAAGACACACACACCCATGTCGTATAAGAGCAGTTATTGTTTTTGTCACCGATTTATTTTCACCTCCTTTTTTTCAGACTGAACTGGATAACATTAATTGTGCGCGTGTGCGTGGTCAGGGAGACTAATCAAATATGTCCCCTGTGGATGAAAAATGAATTGCTTTAGTTGTAAAAGTAACCCCCCCCCCCAGGTCAGTAATATTGCTGATCTTAAAACCTATTTCCAGTCTGTATGACCTAAAGTTGGGTTGCATCGGGAAAAACCATTGGGGACTAGGTAACGACTCGCTTCAGCTGTGATGTGTTATATGAAGAAAACTCAGAGATTTAAGTGTTGAAATTATGTTGCAGCCATGATGGAAACTAAGAAGCTGTCACAAAAGCTGAGAGAGAAAATAACAGAAGGGTAACGGATATAAAAAGATCTCCAAGAACGTGAACCTTTCTGGACACACCTTTGGGAGTACTGTCTGTAACTCTTAAACTTGTTGTGCTGCAGAAAACCTGCCTGGTTGAGAGAGAGAGAGCCCAAAATTCCATCCAGAGGCCTTAGCAATCTTATCAGGACGATAAAGAAATAAACCCGTGTTACTGAAAATTAGTACAGGACGACCTGATGAAGGCTGGGACAAACGTGTCAGTGGAGACTATAAGATCATCACATAACAATCAAGGCCAACTTCATGACCGGACTTCACAATGCATGTCAATCTTGACCAAGAAGCAAAGGACGAGTCATTTGGAATATACCAGAAGGAATTTGGATAGGTCTGTAGTTCTGTGCAGTTTTTGGGAGTGACAAAATGGGAACGTTTGGCTGTGTGGATCAGAGGTTTGTCTCTCATTAAAGCTTGGTGATGATTTTCCAGCAAAACAATAATCCAAAGTACATTTCCAAGTCAACCAAAGCTTGTTCAATATATCAATCCAGAAATATCCTGACCTTCTTAATCTCCACATGGAAATCAATCACATACAGAAACATAGAAGCAGTAGCAGCATGAAAGCCATCAAATCTCATTGATCAGTATGTATCTGCATGAGAAGGATGGGTGAAGATTCTTTAAGCAAGGTGTCACAAGCTTGTTAGCACTTACCAAAATAGCTTATTAGAGGTTATCAGGGCAAAAGGATGATCCACCAAGTACTGAGGTTGGGGGGTTGATTTATGTATTTAAACTTAAATTATTTTAACTTGTGTTATCAAAATTGCTTGTATGTGTCGATAAATATTTTTCCTTTGGTTCCTGAGACTTCTTGTATAGTTTTATTCAATTCTATATCATGTCTACATGTCATCATAATACCTTATAAGGTGAGCGGGTTGAATATCGCTGATTGCAACTGTACACACATTTACATTTTCGACATTTAACAGACGCCTTTATCCAAAGCGACTTACATTACAGTTACAGTATACAGCCTGAGCAATTGAGGATTAAGGGCCTTGCTCAAGGGCCCAACAGCAGCAACCTGACAGTAGTAGGGCTTGATCCAGTGACCTTCCAGTGATCCAGTGACACACAAATTACTAAAGAGGCTATTGCTAGATATATGCCAGAACACAGCTTGGTGCATATGGTGCTCCATAGCCACAGACTGGTCAGAAAGCCCATGCTGATCACCAGAATTGAAACTGTAGTTGTGCTTTTGGTGATACTGGGGGTAAAAAGTATGAAAATCGGTCTAAAATATAAGTCTATAGTTTTAAAGATACAACCGATATGACCCTACTGGACTTGGAAATGCAAGTATGAAATAGTGGTCATCAGAAATGCTAATTTAGTGTGGATGGAGCGACAACGCTGATAAACAAAGATTAATTTCAATTACACATATTCAATAATACATTAATAGGTATAGGCCTAATTATTATACATACACTGAACAGGCATAACATTATGACTACTGACAGGTGAAGTGAATAACACTGATAATCTCTTCATCACGGCACCTGTTAGTGGGTGGGATATATTAGGCAGCAAGTGAACATTTTATCCTCAAAGTTGATGTGTTAGAAGCAGGAAAAATGGACAAGCGTAAGGATTTGAGTGAGTTTGACAAGGGCCAGATTGTGATGGCTAGACGACTGGGTCAGAGCAAGACTGCAGCTCTTGTGGGGTGTTCCCGGTCTGCAAAGGTCAGTATCTATCAAAAGGGGTCCAAGGAAGGAAGAGTGGTAAACCGGCGACAAGGCTCATTGATGCACGTGGAGAGCGAAGGCTGGCCCGTGTGATCCGATCCGACAGACGAGCTACTGTAGCTCAAATTGCTGAAGAAGTTCATGCTGGTTCTGATAGAAAGGAACCAACACAATATTAGGAAGGTGGTCATTATGTTATGCCTGATCGGTGTATGCTCAAATCATTCTCCACTTAGATGGACTGAGGTACAATCAAACAGCTCATCTAATATAGGTTCTGATTCATATCTGCTCCAGCCTGTTTGCAAGAAAAATAGTTGCTAAGCGAGAGTACCTGCCCTCTATTGTGGCCTAAGCATTCTGGTTTGTAGGAGTTACTGCGGCCAGTTTAGGAGTTTGTCCATATGAGTGCTTCGGCCATACTGTACAGTCTGTATGAAGAGTGTGTGTGTGTGTGTGTGTGTGGGCTGATTAGGTGGGGATTGTAAAAGTGCTTGAAATCCAGGAGAAGCATTAGGAATATGGGCCGAGCAGCCAGGCTGAAAGGCTGAAATGCGGCCAGTGGTTCTGCTGGTAATAGGATGCGAGTAGACAGAGTGCTGTCTGACCGACAACCCCCCCCCACCCCACCACCACCTCACGCACTCCTCTTTAACCTAATTCCTTCTGTGTGTGTGAGATACATGGAAGTATATAAAGCCTTAGCTTTAGTAACTATGTTCTGAAGGCCCAGCTTTCTATAACGAAGGTACTTCTCAATCATCATAAAATACAAATCTTATTAATTTTATACATTTTTTACAACCAGATTGTCCCTTTTCAGTACAATGTTTAAAAGCAAAACACAAGATACTATTACTATTTGATTAAACTGAAATAATCAATGAATACAATGGCTCATTATGTATTACAACAAAACAGCAGTTGTTTTAATTGAAAACAAATTGTTTTATCACAGTTTAAACATTAGACATTTAAATAAAAACCCTGAACTCCTTTTTTTTCAAACAGGGGTGCTTGGGTGGTTTGTTTATTGTTTGTTTATTAGGATTTTAACGTCATGTTTTACACTTTGGTTACATTCATGACAGGAACGGTAGTTACTCATTACACAAGGTTCATCAGTTCAAACATAGTCCTGCACAATTTAGTATCTCCAATTTACCTCACTTGCATGTCTTTGGACTGTGGGACGAAACCGGAGCACCTGGAGGAAACCCATGCAGACGGGAGAACATGCAAACTCCACACAGAAAGGACCCGGACCGTCTTGCTGTGAGGCGACAGTGCTACCCACTTAGCCACCGGTGCTTGGGTGGCACAGCAGTAAAAATCACACTAGCCCACTACCACTAAGATCTAAGTTTCAAATCACAGAGGTGCTCTGCAGTGCGTGAGTAAGACTGGGGTTCAGCCTAGACACTGGGAGGTACAATCGTCAGTGTGCTGTCAGTACCGGTTCCAAGCCCGGATTAAAATAAGGAGGGTTGCATCAGGGAAGCCATCTGGTGTAAAAACTGTGCCAAGTTCAGAATGATCCACTAAGGCATCCCCTAAATACAGGGGCAGTCAAAACCAAAAAGTTAACCACAATATAATAATGTAGTGAATAAACCTACTGCATCAAGTGCTTTTCATCTTCTGTCTTCTGCAAAACAGTTTATACATAATTGTGGAAGCACTAGCTATGGTCGATTATGAGATTTTTACAGGCTGACTGTAAATTATTCCATAAAAACATAACTAAATGCTTGGCAATTAGTCAAAATGCGGGGCTCTCTAGGTTGGACTGTTATTTTTAGTTGCAAAGCATGTAAAAATGTATATCTAGAGTTGATTTGGTCTTCAAAACAAAGCAGGCAAAAGCAGATTTTACTTTTGAATGGCAATTTAGGCACAGTTACTATATGGGAAGCCTCTGATCATCCACATGCACAAATAATCACTGAGTTTCAACAACTCACACATGCTTTACTGATTAAAAAAAAAAAAAAGAATAAAGTAGTGAATGGGGAAGTTCGGTTGTACTTGCACCCAAGTGGTGGAACAAACTTCCCATCTGTCTGAACATCCGAGTCTCTCACTGTCAAAAGACGATTATAAATCCACCTATTTACTAAGCACTTAAGCTGCGAACTAACACTAACACCAACACTACATTAGTGTCGTCATGATAGTGTCATCATGAGAGTTTTATATATATATACACACACTGACCAGGCATAACATTATTACCACTGACAGGTGAAGTGAATAACACTGATTATCTCTTCATCACGGCACCTGTTAGTGGGTGGGATATATTAGGCAGCAAGCGGAGGCAGTGTGATGCTTTGGGCAACGTTCTTCTGGGAAACCTTGGGTCCTTCCATCCATGTGGATGTTACTTTGACACGTACCACCTACCCTGCATTGCTGCCGACCATGTACACCCTTTCATGGAAGCGGTATTCTCTGATGACTGTGGCCTCTTTCAGCAGGATAATGCGCCCTGCCACAAAGCAAACATGCTTCAGGAATGGTTTGAGGAGCACAACAACGAGTTTGAGGTGTTCACTTGGCCTCCAAATTCCCCAGATCTCAATCCAATCGAGCATCTGTGGGATGTGCTGGACAAACAAGTCCGATCCATGGAGTTACAGGATCTGCTGCTAACATCTTGGTGCCACAGCCCATCTTCAGAGGTGTAGTGGAGTCCGTGCCTTGACGGTGGTCATAATGTTATGCCTGATTGGTGTGTGTATGTATATATATATATATATATATATATATATATATATATATATATATATACAGTGTATCACAAAAGTGAGTACACCCCTCACATTTCTGCAGATATTTAAGTATATCTTTTCATGGGACAACACTGACAAAATGAAAATTTGACACAATGAAAAGTAGTCTGTGTGCAGCTTATATAACAGTGTAAATTTATTCTTCCCTCAAAATAACTCAAAATACAGCCATTAATGTCTAAACCACCGGCAACAAAAGTGAGTACACCCCTAAGAGACTACACCCCTAAATGTCCAAATTGAGCACTGCTTGTCATTTTCCCTCCAAAATGTCATGTGATTTGTTAGTGTTACTAGGTCTCAGGTATGCATAGGGAGCAGGTGTGTTCAATTTAGTAGTACAGCTCTCACACTCTCTCATACTGGTCACTGAAAGTTCCAACATGGCACCTCATGGCAAAGAACTCTCTGAGGATCTTAAAAGACGAATTGTTGCGCTACATGAAGATGGCCAAGGCTACAAGAAGATTGCCAACACCCTGAAACTGAGCTGCAGCACAGTGGCCAAGATCATCCAGCGTTTTAAAAGAGCAGGGTCCACTCAGAACAGACCTCGCGTTGGTCGTCCAAAGAAGCTGAGTGCACGTGCTCAGCGTCACATCCAACTGCTGTCTTTGAAAGATAGGTGCAGGAGTGCTGTCAGCATTGCTGCAGAGATTGAAAAGGTGGGGGGTCAGCCTGTCAGTGCTCAGACCATACGCCGCACACTACATCAAATTGGTCTGCATGGCTGTCACCCCAGAAGGAAGCCTCTTCTGAAGTCTTTACACAAGAAAGCCCGCAAACAGTTTGCTGAAGACATGTCAACAAAGGACATGGATTACTGGAACCATGTCCTATGGTCTGATGAGACCAAGATTAATTTGTTTGGTTCAGATGGTCTCAAGCATGTGTGGTGGCAATCAGGTGAGAAGTACAAAGATAAGTGTGTCATGCCTACAGTCAAGCATGGTGGTGGGAATGCCATGGTCTGGGGCTGCATGAGTGCAGCAGGTGTTAGGGAGTTACATTTCATTGAGGGACACATGAACTCCAATATGTACTGTGAAATACTGAAGCAGAGCATGATCCCCTCCCTCCGGAAACTGGGTCGCAGGGCAGTGTTCCAGCATGATAATGACCCCAAACACACCTCTAAGACGACCACTGCTTTATTGAAGAGGCTGAGGGTAAAGGTGATGGACTGGCCAAGCATGTCTCCAGACCTAAACCCAATAGAACATCTTTGGGGCATCCTCAAGCGGAAGGTGGAGGAGCGCAAAGTCTCGAATATCCGCCAGCTCCGTGATGTCGTCATGGAGGAGTGGAAAAGCATTCCAGTGGCAACCTGTGAAGCTCTGGTAAACTCCATGCCCAGGAGAGTTAAGGCAGTTCTGGGAAATAATGGTGGCCACACAAAATATTGACACTTCAGGAACTTTCACTAAGAAGTGTACTCACTTTTGTTGCCGGTGGTTTAGACATTAATGGCTGTATATTGAGTTATTTTGAGGGAAGAATAAATTTACACTGTTATATAAGCTGCACACAGACTACTTTTCATTGTGTCAAAGTGACATTTTGCCAGTGTTGTCCCATGAAAAGATATACTTAAATATTTGCAGAAATGTGAGGGGTGTACTCACTTTTGTGATACACTGTATATATATATACACACAGTGGAACCTTGACTTAAGAGTGACCCAACTTACGAATTTTCCGAGATACGAGCTGTCACTTGGTCGATTTTTTGCTTTTTTGATACGAGCCGAGATCCGAGTTACGAGCGAGCGAGCTTACGCCACCCGCCACTAGGTAGCCCAGTGAGCGTTCAGTTCACCTGGTTATCTTGCCGTACAAGCAAATAAAAAGCGAGGAACGTGTGGCGAAAAAGCCAAAAGTCAGTGAAGAAGATTAAGTGAAGTGAAAAAATATATATATATTTTTTAAAAGTAGCAATTAAGTTTAGCGATAAAGTGTAGCATAGTGTGTAAGTTAAATTTAGCAATATACGGTAGCATTAAGTGTGTAGCGAGTAAGTTAAGTAATAGAGCACAAAATGAAACACTCCCCCAACTTCCTCCGCCAATCTCCACCTTCACCAGCATCTTCGTCTGATTTTCAAGGTAAATACACTTAATAAAACCAGTTTATTTCTTTACATTCTCTTCTATTATGTATTATTATTGTTTTTATACATTATTTGTTATTTATTAAGTACATTTTTCTTATTTAATCGGTGTGGTTTTTCGGGGGCTGGAATGGACTAATAGCGTTTCAATTCATTTTAATGGGGAAATTTGATTTGATATATGAGCAAATTGAGTTACGAGCTTGGTCACAGAACGAATTAAACTGGTAAAAAAGAGTCTAGTCTTTCCTCTCTTATCAACTATTTCTACTGCTTCTTTTTTAACTGTGGATGCTCGTTCACTCACAGCTTTTGAACTCATTGTGCCGCTAATATCCACCGTGTTGTAGCGGAGTGTAATCAGAGCGGGAACGCTGAGCACTGGCTTCGTGCCTGTGGTGTACGTCATCACGCACTGACGTATGCATATCGATCGAATTTGTTTAAAAATCATATCACCGTTATTGAAACATCTATCGCGATATATATCGATATCGAATTATTGTCCAGCACTTATATATATATATATATATACACATAAATATATAATACAAAAAGATGAACTTAAAGCTTTACATCAGTTGCTGAGCTACAACTTCTTCACCCATAAGGCTGACCCTTGTGTGGCTGAGCAAAAATTTACATAAGCTGTTCGAGTACCAACATTACCCCTGCGGTTGAACTACAACTATATGTGTGGTCGAGCTACGACTTTTCACCTGCAGTTGAGCTATGACTTTATACGTGTGGCTTTGTCATAATCTTTTATTGTTCCTCCAGATTTCTTTACTTTCCCATCTTCCGCATTATGCATTTTAAATATCACTTGAATGTAAATGGGTTTGTTTAAATTACAGACTTGGCAAAGAAGCAATAAAGAGGCAGCCGGGCCAAAGAGTGTGGATGTGTGTGGGAGTAATGAAGAGACAAACACATACAGAGATGTTTGCATGTGTGGAGGAATAAGATAATGAGGACTCAAAAGGGGGGAGTGGGAGTGAGCACACAGAACCGGTCCCAAAGAGAAAAAAGTCGAACTCATGAATAGATATGATTGTATTTAGGGGTTCCAAGGGACAAAAGACTGTTTAACTGTGTGGACAGGGCACGGTCCAGCACAGCAGAGGAGAAGAGAGGTTTTATTTAAGGGGATGACAAAATTGCACACTACAGAGTGTGTACACACTTTAAAAGATGTTAATTACTGATTTTTTCAAAGTATTTTAAAGTTGAATCTAAATTACAGTGGCAGTGTAGCAATTTTTGGCTGCTCTGTATATACACACATTGTAAATAATGAAAGACAATGGTTCTGATTGTGTGTGTGTGTGTGTGTGTGTGTGTGTGTGTGAAAGATTGCGTGTGTTTTATTCAGTGTGTGTGTAAGATTGCTGAGTCCACCAGTAAACACACACAATTTCTGACACACACACACACAATCATACATACACTGAATAAAACACATAGGTTCTCTCTCTCTCTCTCGCTCTCTCTCTCTCTCACACACACACACACACACACACACACACACACAGTGTGATCTTGCTTACATACACAATCATACACACACTGAATAAAACACATGTACTTTCTCTTTCACACACGCAATCATACAGACACTGAATACAACACATGTACACAATCACACAGAATAAAATGCATATATAATCTCTCAGACACACACGATCATACACATGTAATCATACTCACACAACTATACAAAATAAAACACACACAATCTCTCAGACTCACACACGCTCACCATTATACACACAATCACACAAAATAAAACACAGATGTTATTTCTCTTACACACGTAATCAAACACACACACACCATTACACAGACTTAAACATACATGCAGTTACAGTCCCACAATAATACACACACTGAATAAAACATATATGGAATCTCATACACACATGTATACAATACACACAATCACACAAGATGTGTACAAAATCTCTCAGACACACAATTATACACATGTAATCACACACACACACACACACACACACACACACACACACACACACACACACAATCACACAGAATAAAACAGACGCAATTTCTCACATGCATGCATACACAATTACACAAAATATAACACATACATAATCTTTCACACACACACACACAATCACACACACACAGACATAATAACAGACTTAAACATACATGCAGTTATACCCACTCCCACACAATCATAGACACACTGAATAAAATACATATGTAATCTCTCTCCCACACACACACACAATACACATGTAGTACAGACAACCAAACAAATTAAACATGATGTCTCTTACACACACAGTTATGCAGGATGCACATTATATATATATATATATACAGTGTATCACAAAAGTGAGTACACCCCTCACATTTCTGCAGATATTTAAGTATATCTTTTCATGGGACAACACTGACAAAATGACACTTTGACACAATGAAAAGTAGTCTGTGTGCAGCTTATATAACAGTGTAAATTTATTCTTCCCTCAAAATAACTCAATATACAGCCATTAATGTCTAAACCACCGGCAACAAAAGTGAGTACACCCCTAAGAGACTACACCCCTAAATGTCCAAATTGAGCACTGCTGGTCATTTTCCCTCCAAAATGTCATGTGATTTGTTAGTGTTACTAGGTCTCAGGTGTGCATAGGGAGCAGGTGTGTTCAATTTAGTAGTACAGCTCTCACACTCTCTCATACTGGTCACTGAAAGTTCCAACATGGCACCTCATGGCAAAGAACTCTCTGAGGATCTTAAAAGACGAATTGTTGCGCTACATGAAGATGGCCAAGGCTACAAGAAGATTGCCAACACCCTGAAACTGAGCTGCAGCACAGTGGCCAAGATCATCCAGCGTTTTAAAAGAGCAGGGTCCACTCAGAACAGACCTCGCGTTGGTCGTCCAAAGAAGCTGAGTGCACGTGCTCAGCGTCACATCCAACTGCTGTCTTTGAAAGATAGGCGCAGGAGTGCTGTCAGCATTGCTGCAGAGATTGAAAAGGTGGGGGGTCAGCCTGTCAGTGCTCAGACCATACGCCGCACACTACATCAAATTGGTCTGCATGGCTGTCACCCCAGAAGGAAGCCTCTTCTGAAGTCTCTACACAAGAAAGCCCGCAAACAGTTTGCTGAAGACATGTCAACAAAGGACATGGATTACTGGAACCATGTCCTATGGTCTGATGAGACCAAGATTAATTTGTTTGGTTCAGATGGTCTCAAGCATGTGTGGCGGCAATCAGGTGAGGAGTACAAAGATAAGTGTGTCATGCCTACAGTCAAGCATGGTGGTGGGAATGCCATGGTCTGGGGCTGCATGAGTGCAGCAGGTGTTGGGGAGTTACATTTCATTGAGGGACACATGAACTCCAATATGTACTGTGAAATACTGAGCAGAGCATGATCCCCTCCCTCCGGAAACTGGGTCGCAGGGCAGTGTTCCAGCATGATAATGACCCCAAACACACCTCTAAGACGACCACTGCTTTATTGAAGAGGCTGAAGGGTAAAGGTGATGGACTGGCCAAGCATGTCTCCAGACATAAACCCAATAGAACATCTTTGGGGCATCCTCAAGCGGAAGGTGGAGGAGTGCAAAGTCTCGAATGTCCGCCAGCTCCGTGATGTCGTCATGGAGGAGTGGAAAAGCATTCCAGTGGCAACCTGTGAAGCTCTGGTAAACTCCATGCCCAGGAGAGTTAAGGCAGTTCTGGGAAATAATGGTGGCCACACAAAATATTGACACTTCAGGAACTTTCACTAAGGGGTGTACTCACTTTTGTTGCCGGTGGTTTAGACATTAATGGCTGTATATTGAGTTATTTTGAGGGAAGAATAAATTTACACTGTTATATAAGCTGCACACAGACTACTTTTCATTGTGTCAAAGTGTCATTTTGTCAGTGTTGTCCCATGAAAAGATATACTTAAATATCTGCAGAAATGTGAGGGGTGTACTCACTTTTGTGATACACTGTATATATATATACAGTGTATCACAAAAGTGAGTACACCCCTCACATTTCTGCAAATATTTTATTATATCTTTTCATGGGACAACACTATAGAAATGAAATGTCAGTGTACAACTTGTATAGCAGTGTAGATTTACTGTCTTCTGAAAATAACTCAACACACAGCCATTAATGTCTAAATGGCTGGCAACATAAGTGAGTACACCCCACAGTGAACATGTCCAAATTGTGCCCAAAGTGTCAATATTTTGTGTGACCACCATTATTATCCAGCACTGCCTTAACCCTCCTGGGCATGGAATTCACCAGAGCTGCACAGGTTGCTACTGGAATCCTCTTCCACTCCTCCATGAGGAGGACATCACGGAGCTGGTGGATGTTAGACACCTTGAACTCCTCCACCTTCCACTTGAGGATGCGCCACTGGTGCTCAATTGGGTTTAGTCCATCACCTTTACCTTCAGCTTCCTCAGCAAGGCAGTTGTCATCTTGGAGGTTGTGTTTGGGGTCGTTATCCTGTTGGAAAACTGCCATGAGGCCCAGTTTTCGAAGGGAGGGGATCATGCTCTGTTTCAGAATGTCACAGTACATGTTGGAATTCATGTTTCCCTCAATGAACTGCAGCTCCCCAGTGCCAGCAACACTCATGCAGCCCAAGACCATGATGCTACCACCACCATGCTTGACTGTAGGCAAGATACAGTTGTCTTGGTACTTCTCACCAGGGTGCCGCCACACATGCTGGACACCATCTGAGCCAAACAAGTTTATCTTGGTCTCGTCAGACCACAGGGCATTCCTGTAATCCATGTTCTTGGACTGCTTGTCTTCAGCAAACTGTTTGCTGGCTTTCTTGTGCGTCAGCTTCCTTCTGGGATGACGACCATGCAGACCGAGTTGATGCAGTGTGCGGCGTATGGTCTGAGCACTGACAGGCTGACCTCCCACGTCTTCAACCTCTGCAGCAATGCTGGCAGCACTCATGTGTCTATTTTTTAAAGCCAACCTCTGGATATGACGCCGAACACGTGGACTCAACTTCTTTGGTCGACCCTGGCGAAGCCTGTTCCGAGTGGAACCTGTCCTGGAAAACCGCTGTATGACCTTGGCCACCATGCTGTAGCTCAGTTTCAGGGTGTTAGCAATCTTCTTATAGCCCAGGCCATCTTTGTGGAGAGCAACAATTCTATTTCTCACATCCTCAGATAGTTCTTTGCCATGAGGTGCCATGTTGAATATCCAGTGGCCAGTATGAGAGAATTGTACCCAAAACACCAAATTTAACAGCCCTGCTCCCCATTTACACCTGGGACCTTGACACATGACACCAGGGAGGGACAACGACACATTTGGGCACAATTTGGACATGTTCACTGTGGGGTGTACTCACTTATGTTGCAAGCTATTTAGACATTAATGGCTGTGTGTTGAGTTATTTTCAGAAGACAGTAAATCTACACTGCTATACAAGCTGTACACTGACTACTCTAAATTATATCCAAGTTTCATGTTTATAGTGTTGTCCCATGAAAAGATATAATGAAATATTTGCAGAAATGTGAGGGGTGTACTCACTTTTGTGATACACTGTATATATATACAGGGGTTGGACAAAATAACTGAAACACCTGTCATTTTAGTGTGGGAGGTTTCATGGCTAAATTGGACCAGTCTGGTGGCCAATCTTCATTAATTGCACATTGCACCAGTAAGAGCAGAGTGTGAAGGTTCAATTAGCAGGGTAAGAGCACAGTTTTGCTCAAAATATTGCAATGCACACAACATTATGGGTGACATACCAGAGTTCAAAAGAGGACAAATTGTTGGTGCACGTCTTGCTGGCGCATCTGTGACCAAGACAGCAAGTCTTTGTGATGTATCAAGAGCCACGGTATCCAGGGTAATGTCAGCATACCACCAAGAAGGACAAACCACATCCAACAGGATTAACTGTGGACGCAAGAGGAAGCTGTCTGAAAGGGATGTTCGGGTGCTAACCCGGATTGTTTCCAAAAAACATAAAACCACGGCTGCCCAAATCACGGCAGAATTAAATGTGCACCTCAACTCTCCTGTTTCCACCAGAACTGTCCGTCGGGAGCTCCACAGGGTCAATATACACGGCCGGGCTGCTATAGCCAAACCTTTGGTCACTCGTGCCGATGCCAAACGTCGGTTTCAATGGTGCAAGGAGCGCAAATCTTGGGCTGTGGACAATGTGAAACATGTATTGTTCTCTGATGAGTCCACCTTTACTGTTTTCCCCACATCCGGGAGAGTTACGGTGTGGAGAAGCCCCAAAGAAGCGTACCACCCAGACTGTTGCATGCCCAGAGTGAAGCATGGGGGTGGATCAGTGATGGTTTGGGCTGCCATAACATGGCATTCCCTTGGCCCAATACTTGTGCTAGATGGGCGCGTCACTGCCAAGGACTACCGAACCATTCTGGAGGACCATGTGCATCCAATGGCGGTGCCGTGTATCAGGATGACAATGAACCAATACACACAGCAAGACTGGTGAAAGATTGGTTTGATGAACATGAAAGTGAAGTTGAACATCTCCCATGGCCTGCACAGTCACCAGATCTAAATATTATTGAGCCACTTTGGGGTGTTTTGGAGAAGCGAGTCAGGAAACGTTTTCCTCCACCAGCATCACGTAGTGACCTGGCCACTATCCTGCAAGAAGAATGGCTTAAAATCCCTCTGACCACTGTGCAGGACTTGTATATGTCATTTCCAAGACGAATTGACGCTGTATTGGCCGCAAAAGGAGGCCCTACAGTGTTTCAGTTATTTTGTCCAACCCCTGTATATACTACATACATATATACAGTGCCTTGCAAAAGTATTCAGCCCCCTTGAACTTTTCAACCTTTTGCCACATTTCAGGCTTCAAACATAACGATATGAAATTGTAATTTTTTGTGAAGAATCAACAACAAGTGCGACACAATCGTGAAGTAGAACGAAATTTATTGGATATTTTAAACTTTTTTTAGAAATAAAAAACTAAAAAGTGGGGCGTGCAATATTATTCAGCCCCTTTACTTTCAGTGCAGCAAACTCACTCCAGAAGTTCAGTGAGGATCTCTGAATGATCCAATGTTGACCTAAATGACTGATGGTGATAAATAGAATCCACCTGTGTGTAATCAAGTCTCCGTATAAATGCACCTGCTCTGTGATAGTCTCAGAGTTCTGTTTAAAGCGCAGAGAGCATCATGAAGACCAAGGAACACACCAGGCAGGTCCGAGATACTGTTGTGGAGAAGTTTAAAGCCGGATTTGGATACAAAAAGATTTCCCAAGCTTTAAACATCTCAAGGAGCACTGTGCAAGCGATCATATTGAAATGAAAGGAGTATCAGACCACTGCAAATCTACCAAGACCCGGCCGTCCCTCTAAACTTTCAGCTCAAACAAGGAGAAGACTGATCAGAGATGCAGCCAAGAGGCCCATGATCACTCTGAATGAACTGCAGAGATCTACAGCTGAGGTGGGAGACTCTGTCCATAGGACACAATCAGTCGTACACTGCACAAATCTGGCCTTTATGGAAGAGTGGCAAGAAGAAAGCCATTTCTCAAAGATATCTATAAAAAGCCACCTGGGAGACACACCAAACATGTGGAAGAAGGTGCTCTGGTCAGATGAAACCAAAATCGAACTTTTTGGCCACAATGCAAAACGTTATGTTTGGCGTAAAAGCAACACAGCTCATCACCCTGAACACACCATCCCCACTGTCAAACATGGTGGTGGCAGCATCATGGTTTGGGCCTGCTTTTCTTCAGCAGGGACAGGGAAGATGGTTAAAATTGATGGGAAGATGGATGGAGCCAAATACAGGACCATTCTGGAAGAAAACCTGTTGCAGTCTGCAAAAGACCTGAGACTGGGACGGAGATTTATCTTCCAACAAGACAATGATCCAAAACATAAAGCAAAATCTACAATGGAATGGTTCACAAATAAACGTATCCAGGTGTTAGAATGGCCAAGTCAAAGTCCAGACCTAAATCCCATCGAGAATCTGTGGAAAGAGCTGAAAACTGCTGTTCACAAACGCTCTCCATCCAACCTCACTGAGCTCGAGCTGTTTTGCAAGGAAGAATGGGCAAAAATTTCTGTCTCTCGATGTGCAAAACTGATAGAGACATACCCCAAGCGACTTGCAGCTGTAATCGCAGCAAAAGGTGGCGCTACAAAGTATTAACGCAAGGGGGCTGAATAATATTGCACGCCCCACTTTTCAGTTTTTTATTTCAAAAAAAAGTTTAAAATATCCAATAAATTTCGTTCTACTTCACGATTGTGTCCCACTTGTTGTTGATTCTTCACAAAAAATTACAATTTCATATCGTTATGTTTGAAGCCTGAAATGTGGCAAAAGGTTGAAAAGTTCAAGGGGGCTGAATACTTTTGCAAGGCACTGTATACAGTATATACAATTACACAGAATAAAACACATACATAATCTTTCACACACACACAATCATACACACACTCACTATCAAACACTATCGCACACACAAACACACAACTCTCTCATACGAATCTTTTTTAAAACTTTTGTCCCTGTCTAACAAATAAACCATAAGAGGATTTGCTTGTGAGAAAAATGCAGCAGCTATAACAGACATTCTCACACACATCACACAAGTATTCTTCACAGTTCACACAACTATTCATATTCTTCTATCCCTGCTCTCTCGCGACATTTCAGGAAGCTCGGCTTCTATCCTCTGTCAACACAGTAAAGCTGGCTGATATGAACAAAGTCAAACATTAAGCTAAATATCCTGATGACTACTATGTGGCAATCACAGACAATGCTTGGACCTGTCCATGCTTCAGGCACAGTCAATTGAGCACTAACAGTGTTCAGTGGGGGGTGAGGGGTGTTGAGATGCACCCCAGTAACCTTATATATATATACAGTGTATCACAAAAGTGAGTACACCCCTCACATTTCTGCAAATATTTCATTATATCTTTTCATGGGACAACACTATAGACATGAAACTTAGATATAACTTAGAGTAGTCAGTGTACAGCTTGTATAGCAGTGTAGATTTACTGTCTTCTGAAAATAACTCAACACACAGCCATTAATGTCTAAATAGCTGGCAACATAAGTGAGTACACCCCACAGTGAACATGTCCAAATTGTGCCCAAAGTGTCAATATTTTGTGTGACCACCATTATTATCCAGCACTGCCTTAACCCTCCTGGGCATGGAGTTCACCAGAGCTGCACAGGTTGCTACTGGAATCCTCTTCCACTCCTCCATGATGACATCACGGAGCTGGTGGATGTTAGACACCTTGAACTCCTCCACCTTCCACTTGAGGATGCGCCACAGGTGCTCAATTGGGTTTAGTCCATCACCTTTACCTTCAGCTTCCTCAGCAAGGCAGTTGTCATCTTGGAGGTTGTGTTTGGGGTCGTTATCCTGTTGGAAAACTGCCATGAGGCCCAGTTTTTGAAGGGAGGGGATCATGCTCTGTTTCAGAATGTCACAGTACATGTTGAAATTCATGTTTCCCTCAATGAACTGCAGCTCCCCAGTGCCAGCAACACTCATGCAGCCCAAGACCATGATGCTACCACCACCATGCTTGACTGTAGGCAAGATACAGTTGTCTTGGTACTTCTCACCAGGGCGTCGCCACACATGCTGGACACCATCTGAGCCAAACAAGTTTATCTTGGTCTCGTCAGACCACAGGGCATTCCAGTAATCCATGTTCTTGGACTGCTTGGTTTCAGCAAACTGTTTGCTGGCTTTCTTGTGCGTCAGCTTCCTTCTGGGATGACGACCATGCAGACCGAGTTGATGCAGTGTGCGGCGTATGGTCTGAGCACTGACAGGCTGACCTCCCACGTCTTCAACCTCTGCAGCAATGCTGGCAGCACTCATGTGTCTATTTTTTAAAGCCAACCTCTGGATATGACGCCGAACACGTGGACTCAACTTCTTTGGTCGACCCTGGCGAAGCCTGTTCCGAGTGGAACCTGTCCTGGAAAACCGCTGTATGACCTTGGCCACCATGCTGTAGCTCAGTTTCAGGGTGTTAGCAATCTTCTTATAGCCCAGGCCATCTTTGTGGAGAGCAACAATTCTATTTCTCACATCCTCAGAGAGTTCTTTGCCATGAGGTGCCATGTTGAATATCCAGTGGCCAGTATGAGAGAATTGTACCCAAAACACCAAATTTAACAGCCCTGCTCCCCATTTACACCTGGGACCTTGACACATGACACCAGGGAGGGACAACGACACATTTGGGCACAATTTGGACATGTTCACTGTGGGGTGTACTCACTTATGTTGCCAGCTATTTAGACATTAATGGCTGTGTGTTGAGTTATTTTCAGAAGACAGTAAATCTACACTGCTATACAAGCTGTACACTGACTACTCTAAGTTATATCCAAGTTTCATGTCTATAGTGTTGTCCCATGAAAAGATATAATGAAATATTTGCTGAAATGTGAGGGGTGTACTCACTTTTGTGATACACTGTATATATAGGGCATCATAAGTAAATATTTGGAAAAATACAAAAGCTAAATTATAGGTAATGTAACGCAGGTGGCATGTGACCTAACAGCAAGTCGCTAATAATGGTCGCTAACTTACCTGTCCCTCATGGCCTCAACAAACCCCATTTCCAGAAATACTGGGATGTTTTTATTAACTTAATTGTAAACTTATTAACTTTATTATATTTTGTAAATAGAAACACATTTAGAATTCGATGCCTGAAACACACTCAAAAAAAGTCCATGTCCGTATAGATGCCCAACCAGCTGAGGGAGCGCCTCTGAGATTTGAACACCAGATCTCAGCGGTAGTGAGCTAGCATATTTTACCTCTGTGCCACCTGAGAACAATCATGTTGGACAAAAAAGTCTGGCTGTTCCAATTCATCTCAAAGGTCAGGCCTGTGTGTAGGTCACTGGAGTCTTTATGGTTGAAAACCAAACTCAAAAATTAAGAGAGTGTCCACATACTTTTGGCCCCACAATGTTCCTGACAAGCCGCAGTCCATGGCAAGGTGTCGCTATAGGAGCGAATGGAAGTTTGGCGAGTTAGCTGGCAGAGAGCCAAAAATGCCAGGTCCCACAGGAAATGGAAGGGGCAGAGGAGCGAGAGCATAGACGCTGGGCAGTATACAGACGCGAGCTGGAGACGGTTGGGGATGGGAACGGGGGGTGGACAACAATGGCGTGCAATCTATAATGGAGAGAGGAACTGAAGGAAGGATTGAATGGGTGGTGGCAGAGGTGTGGGGGAAGGGAAGGACAAGAGGAGCCACATGTGTACAGAGTTAAACCCACAAGGGTGTGGAGAGAGGAGAGTACCAAGGAACGACTTGAGAGATGGAGAGAGAGAAGGAATGAGTGGACAAAGACCAGCAGTGAAATACAGGCGGTTAAGGAGGGAGAAACAATAAAGCCCCAACAGACGCGAGAGTGAAAATTAAAAAGAAACAGCAAATGTCTCTATTGGCAGCTCTCGACTAATATTTTCACAGGCTGAAGTATGACCTATTGTGGAAAAGATTGGAAAGCTTTGTGCCACCTCTTCCATTTTCCTCCTCACCATTCACCCAGCTGTAGGAACAGCCAATACATAAACACTACAATTCCAGACTGAATGCACACAAACCAATATTACTCAGAGTCGAATTCCTGTCTTTAAACAGCTAAGAAAGTCTGTGTAACTGTCATATAAAATAAAAACCTGTAAACCCAGTATTCAAGAAAAAAAAGGCCTTAAAATCAGACTACTGGGCACTTAAGTGGTGCTGCGGTCTGATGCACTAGCTAGTCCACTGCTGGGAATGGGATCTTGAGCTCTCTTGAGTTTGAATCCTTGCTGTGAGACTGAAACGGCAGGTGCCTATAGATACATGACTGGCTGTGTGACTGCAAGTAAAGTCAATGGTCAAGGCAGGGTTCCTACACTCGAGACAGCTGATTCTTTGTCAAGTGAAAAATAGTGATCAGTAGCTGACCAGGTGTCAGAGTGGGTGTGTGACAACGATAGCTCTCCTTGATCAGGGAAGGGCACGTGGAGCCAACAGTGGCAGCTTGGACGTGGAGAAGCTTGAACAGTGGCGGCTCCTGTTAAATCTCTCAGAGGGGAAATTGTTGCGATGATGGCCAAGGTGACCCGTTCAATGGGTAAATTAAAGCTTGAACAATTAACATCTTAAGTCATCTGTCAGTTTGTCCTCACAAATAACTTTGAACATGGAGAGAGAGCAGCTTTACCATTAATCATAAAATTAAGTAAAGCCTTCACGCTAACAATTTAATTCAGTCTTCATAAGATAGCATTTTATTTTAGGTGCAGCAGATCCAGAATAAAGATTGGCATCGGGGCTGATGTGCAATGAATAAAGAAGTACAATTAAACAATCGGGGAGATACAATAAGTGCAATCACAATTCACAATTTACAAATGACATTACTTACTTGTAATTTATTTTTAACTTATATGATTTTCCCCCCTTTGTAGATACTTGATGTTTAAATTTGGTCTGGGTGGCCCTAATTCTTAAGTTGCTAATTTATCCTGATTACTATGATGACTGAATGGCATTTCCCTTAATGACACGATGGAGTTGCTCCGAACTGGGGGTGATGGTAGTCATCAGGTTACATCAGGTTACGTGTGACGCAAGCACGTAAGTGCGAGCCCTCCCGAAAGCCATTCAGATTGTATTGCAGTGCCTGCAGTTCGAAAAAAAGAGCCTTAACATGAGAGTCTATAAGCGCAATCCGGGGCGATTTTCAGTCAGACTGAAATCGCCCCAAAAGGGGCGGTACTGTACGGAACACAACTCGACGCTGATTGGACTACGATATTTCGAGGCAAGACAGACTGTCCAGAACAGTCACAGCTGTGACAGAAAAATGTCTTCGCTTTCGCCCTTTGGTGGTGCGTCGCCCGATCGCCCTAAGGAACGAGCCGCCCCTGGGCTTTAACCCTCTGTTCTCTGATAACTGGTAGCACCTTAACCACTGAGCCATCAATGCCCTCTAAAGCTTTGGCAGAGCTGTAAATTCAAAGATAGGATTTGAATTTACAATCTTCCAACTGTAGTCTGAATCCTTAAACGCTATGCTACTTACTGCAGTTTATGCAATTTTTTAGGTATACCTAGACACTCCCAACAACTATGCTGCACCTGCTTTACCTATTTATTTATTATGGTTTTAACGTCATGTTTTGCACACTTCGGTTACATTCATGACAGAAACGATAGTTACTCATTACACAAGATTCATCAGTTCACAAGTCATAGACAATTTTGTATCTCCAATTCACCTCACTAGCATGTCTTGACTGTGGGAGGAAACCGGAGCTCCCGGAGAAAACCCACGCAGACACGGGGAGAACATGCAAACTCCACACAGAAAGGACCCGGACCGCCCCACCTGAGGTTCGAACCTAGGACCTTCTTGCTGTGAGGCGACGGTGCTACCCACTGAGCCACCGTGCCCCCCCCCCCACCTGCTTTGCCTAAACACACAGTACCACATTAGTGTCCATGCAGTGCTTAAAATAGTCCCCCACCCAAACATGGGGGTCCCTTTTAAATGATGAACGAGGTACGGGGGGGTGACGGTGTACAAAGCAACAGATGGGTTGCAGTTAGTAATTGTATACCCAGGTATTCTAAATGGCTTAGAAAATAAACTATGAATGAACATACCTGATAGGTGTACCTAATAAATTGGCCAGTGAGTGTTTGATGATGTGTGAATGCAATGTTTGTTCTTTGGCTGTGCCATTGTTTCTAATGGAGTGAGGTGGCGCCGCTCTGAGCATCACGCTCCTCCCAGTTTTAGCGCTTTGTCACTCAGTTTTTACTGCTTGCTGCTGCACTCAAAGTTCAATCTGATTGAAAAGGTCTGTAGGAAACTGGGTCTAAGGTCAAAGTGTCACTATTGAGACAAAGTAGAGTTTATATGACAGACAGAAGCAAAGCACAGACATGGTGGAGAAAATTGGATTCTCAACGTTTCCTTAAAGCCCTGATCAATTTAAATTCAAAGCATGGCATTGTGAGAAAACAACAGCTAGTGTTTGCATTTTAGGGAGACTGAGCTTCCTCAACCTGTAATTGCTTGCTGTGGCTTCAGAGCTCTTTAATAAGATTTAATTTACCCTTTAATTGAAGAAGTAACGTTTCATTAACCAATTTCTTTTTTATTTTCTCACATCTTTAAATGACGAGCACTGCCAGAGCTTCCATGTTGTAAACTAAAATACATTTTATAACAAACTGCATATGAATAAACTGTCAGTAGTCAGTCAACACTGTCAGACGTGTACTGTTTTTAAGCTGGCTGCTCAAATGCAGCATCAAAATGCTCCCAGCATCACTGTGAACAAAGCGCTCTTATCATGTCAAAGTGGCCTAAGAGAATAAAGGAGACAGAATATCACCACATATCTGCAGGACCTGAACGGGAACTGCAGTGTAGCAACGCTGCAGACAACTGGCACGTGCGAGAAGGCACTTGCTCCCTGCTGCTAAGCATCAGAAGCTGTTAGCCTGTATTAAGAAAATCTGTTTAGTTACGTAGGTCCAGGGGAGCTGTATTACCGGCAAATAAATGCCTTAAGTTCTTCCACACCTACGTACCCAGACGCAGACGGACCCAGCGGTAGGCTGATGAAGGTTGATTGTGTGGGGGAGAGAGGCTAAGGCTACCTGCAGTCAGTGCGTTTTGAGAGTGACTCATCGGGGCCCTATTTCAAGATGCCACCCTCTCTTTTCTCTTTCTGTATCAGCACCTGGCCAAAAGGAACCCGAGGACAGATCTTCACAGGGATGAGACTGCAGGTGGAAAGAAATGAAAAACTAACATTATGATAACTACAATACCATTACAGTTTTTGGTGTATCAAAGTCTGCGTCACCCATGTGTCAGATGTACCAGGTGGCTTAATACAGTTAGTTTATTAGGATTTTTTTCTATTTTATTTATGCATTTTCTCCCAATTTAGCGTAGTCAATCTGTCTTCCACTGCTGAAGGATCCCTGATTGCAGTCGAGGTGGTTATATTGCTGCTCACGCCTCCTCCGATCTGCGCTCACCCCTCAGTGGAACTCTTTTTCACCCATGCGTTCTGCACAGACATCTCTCTATCTGCTAACTGAGCGAAAGTACAGATGCAGTTCAGATGCAATGTACGATGGATCTTCAAAAAGTTTCTGCACTTTTATATTTTCATTAGAATCGATGAGGGTGGGAGGAGTAGTAATCGGTCGTGTGTGAGAGACTGAAAGAGAGCTTATAGTCCGGATTTAGCGGCATCCGATTTCCACTTTTTTGGAGCAGGGAAGCTTTAAGGGAAAGAAGATTTTCATGTGATGATGATGTGGAAGCAGCGGTGAACCAAAAAAAGGTTTTGCTAATGGCATTAAAAAGTTGGTACGATGCTGGGAAAGATGCTTCGGAAAGGAAGGTGACTGTAGAAAAGAAAAGTAATGTCATTTGTTTTTAAAATTCTTAATAAATTAAGTTTTAAAAAGTGCGGAGACTTTTTGAAGAACCCTCATAACTGTCATAACACTCCCAAACATATTTACTTTATGACCCAAATGACATTTTATCATACCAGTCCTGTAGCTGTGTTTAATTTTAACATGTCAAAGCAGACTCATGGCATTGAGAGAGAGCATCAGCTCCACTGTTCTTCAGTATACGTACACTGATCAGCCATAACATTAAAAGCACCTCCTTGTTTCTACACTCAACTTACCATATAGGAGCATTTTGTAGTTCTACGATTACTGACTGTAGTCCATCTGTTTCTCTACATGTCTTTTTTAGCCTGCTTTCACTCTGTTCTTCAATGGTCAGGACCCCCACAGGACCACTACAGAGTAGGTATTATTTGGGTGGTGTGTTAGTGTGTGTTGTGCTGGTATGAGTGGCACCTCACTGTCACTGCTGGACTGAGAATAGTCCACCAACCAAAAATATATCCAGTCGACAGCGCCCCGTGGACAGCGTCCTGTGACCACTGATGAAGGTCTAGAAGATGACCAACTCAAACGGCAGCAATAGATGAGCGATCGTCTCTGACTTTACATCTACATGGTGGACCAACTAGCTAAGAGTGGACAGTGAGTGGACACGGTATTTAAAAACTCCAGCAGCGCAACTCATACCAGCACAACTCACACTAACACACCACCACCATGTCAGTGTCACTGCAGTGCTGAGAATGATCCACTACCTAAATAATACCTGCTCTGTGGTGGTCTTGTGAGGGTCCTGACCATTGAAGAACAGGGTAAAGCCAGGCTAAAAAGGTATGTAGAATGTAGAGCTACAAAGTGCTTCTGTATGGAAAGCTGAGCTGATAAAATGGACAGCGAGTAAAGAAACAAGGAGGTGGTTTTAATGTTATGGCTGATCAGTGTATATTTGCTTTTTAAACACTTTGATGGCAGATTCCTGTCATTGTAATGTAATGCATTGTTAAGCTCATCTGTGTGGTCATATTAAAAAAGTCGATTCTTTGAAATCCTTGAGAATACGTTTATATATACACGTTTTCCTGGAAATTTGTACTGCTGTCAAACCCTACATTTGTACCACGCTGAACGACAGCATTTCCTTGGCTACAAACTGTGTCACACTGTCTGTTAATGTGTGCCATCTGGTACTGTCGCATTGATATTTACATCATCGCCTTTAAAAAAGCAAGCCTCAGGAATCTGTGGCTGCAGCTGGCTTTCCAAGTTGGGTGAACTGGCGGATCCGCAGATGGCTTTTCAGATGTTATATTTCAGCCCCCATTTCATTGCGAATCCTCCAAGCTTATAGCATTTAGCTTTTCATTTGGCTTGAAATAAAACGTCTCCACATCAGTATGTTGTGTTTGGCTTTGCAACTAGGTCCAATTTTTTTTTGCTCTTTAAAAAACAGTTTGCTTGTTCACAGAATAATTCATATTCTGTTTGTTGGCTTAGAATTATAACTACTGTATACACACTGATCAGCCATAACATTAAAACCACCTCCTTGTTTCTATACTCACTGTCCATTTTATCAGCTCCACTTACCATATAGGAGCACTTTGTAGTTCTACAATTACTGACTGTAGTCCATCTGTTTCTTTACATGCTTTGTTAGCCCCCTTTCATGCTGTTCTTCAATAATCAGGACCCCCCACAGGACCACTACAGAGCAGATATTATTTGGGTGGTGGGTCATTCTCAGCACTGCAGTGACACTGACATGGTGGTGGTGTGTTAGTGTGTGTTGTGCTGGTATGAGTGGTTAAGAGTTTTTAAACACCTCACTGTCACTGCTGGACTGAGTATAGTCCACCAACCAAAAACATCCAGCCAACAGTCTAGAAGGTCTAGAACAGGGGTGGGTAACATTTTATCCACCGAGGGCCAGATTAATAATTACATATCTGGTCACGGGCCACATACTACAATGATGCAACACACAGCCAAATAATACAGGCTTTATAAATTATGCTGATGGCATGTAGTGCTTATATTTGATCTCAGACTTACCTTATCATCATTTCAATGTGACGGTAGTGAACTCACCACATAACTCACCTCAGTCACACTGTCCAGTTCCTTTCTGGGTCGTGTGAAGGAAGTTCGCTGTGCAATCAAATTATGTTTGAGCACCTTTATTTCCTCCGCTCGTTCCGATCCCTGCAGAGTGCTATACTTTGCGTGTTTGGTGGTATGATGTCTTTCAATATTATTTTTCTTTAGAACAGCGAGAGATTCTCCACAAATTAAACATACTGGTTTTCCTTTCACTTCTACAAAAAAGAAATCCGTTGTCCTTTTTTCTTGAAAGACTCGACATTCATCATCAACTTTCCTGCGCTTCGACATTTTTACAAACTTAAACCAGAAAGACGCAGCTAACCGGACGAACCTACAGTCACGGTTGTCGCAGCTCATTGGTTAATTTGATATACGCGTCATCATTAATTGCGGAGACAGAGACGCCTGGGCGGCTTTGTTTACCTTGTTGCTACGCGACACTGAAACGGATTATGCGGAACAGATGATTATGATGATTAATAAATTAGTAAATTAGTAAATTAAAAACAATAACATGTAGGAAATATATGGCGGGGGGCCATATACGGCCCGCGGGCCGGAGGTTCCCCACCCCTGGTCTAGAAGATGACCAACTCAACTCAAACAGCAGCAATAGATGAGCGATCGTCTCTGACTTTACATCTACAAGGTGGACCAACTAGGTAGAAGTGTCTAATAGAGTGGACAGTGAGTGGACACAGTATTTAAAAACTCCTTGAATGATCCACCACCTAAATAATACCTGCTCTGTGGGAGTCCTGACCATTGAAGAACAGCATGAAAGGGGGCTAACAAAGCATGCAGAGAAACAGATGAACTACAGTCAGTAATTGTTAAACTACAAAAAGCTTCTATATGGTAAGTGGAGCTGACAAAATGGACAGTGAGTGTAGAAACAAAGAGGTGGTTTTAATGTTATGGCTGCTATGTTATGGATATAATGTTATGGATCGCGTGAAATGAGCCGTTTCCCGTGTACTATGTAATTTGCTGTAAAATTCAAAAATGAACGTTTGTGTTTAGTGATTAACCATTTTTCATTTGCATAGCATTCGAGTGTCTCATGTTTACTAGTTAATTTGCACTACGAGGCGGTCCTAGCAATCCTACGGCAATTCAGTTAGCAATCGATTAGTCAAAATGTCCAAGATGTCGAATTCTAAAGCAGCTAAAAACACGACTCGGGTAAATAAGTTTGAAAACCTCCCAACCAATTCTGTGGACGCAGAGGGGGGGGGTCAAAACACGGATGCGAATTTTTGTATTAGAGACGGAGCCTTGCATCGCTGAATGTTCCAGGTTTAGATTTAACTATTAAGGTAGACTGTGCTGTGTATTGTAGCTTCAATTCATTCTATCATTCAATTTATAAGTGTTATTAATTCCACTTTCCTCTGAATTAAGTAGACCCCTACCTATATTCCATCTAGTTTTAGCACTGATATTATGAGCCAATATAGAGGAAATCTCACAAATCTATAAACCTCTTATAAGAGGAAATAATACAGCTCAGGAAACCTCTCGCAAGACTGTCCCATCCGATAGGTCTCCAGCTAGTCTTCTGTAGATGTAGGTTATATAATTAGAGTTAAGCAGTGTGTGTCTGCTCGTGCTGCTCTCAGCGGGATTCGACACTCAGCTGACCTTCATTGAGAGCAGCATGGGGTTGAGGGGGAAAGAGGGGGAGCTTCTAGCGGCATGGCTATGGAAGCCAGAATGTAAAGAACACCACCACCACCATCCTTATTATTAACATAATTACTGCATGGAAATAGCATACAATTAACATGTTTTTACAACATGCTGCTTCTATTTACAGAAGGGTAGGGGGATTGGGATAGAATTTCACACCATCAATTAATATTCCATGGCGATGCGTTTCTTTCCCGAGATTACCAGGCAGCTCAGTCCATAAACATGATCACATGAAGTTACAAGTTGTCTTGAGTTATTTTTGCTATATTATGAAAAACAACATGCAATATACACTGATCAGGCATAACATTATGACCACTTTCCTAATATTGTGTTGGTTCCCCTTTTGCAATTGTGATTCACTGTGTATTCTGACACCTTTCTATCAGAACCAGCATTAACTTCTTCAGCAATTTGAGCTACAGTAGCTCGTCTGTTGGATCGGTGGACCAACTAGGTAGGAGTGTCTAACAGAGTGGACAGTGAGTGGACACGGTATTTAAAAACTCCAGCAGCGCTGCTGTGTCTGATCCACTCATACCAGCACAACACACACTAACACACCACCACCATGTCATTGTCACTGTAGTGCTGAGAATCATCCACCACCCAAATAATACCTACTCTGTGGTGGTCCTGTGGGGGTCCTGACCATTGAAGAACAGCATGAAAGAAGGCTAAATAGGTATGTAGAGAAACCGATGACTACAGTCAGTAATTGTGGAACTACAAAGTGCTTCTATATGGTAAGTGGAGCTGATAAAATGGACAGTGGTTTTAATGTCATGGCTGATCAGTGTATACATTTTTTGGCATTTAGCAGACTGTGGCAGTATACTGTCTAAGCAATGGGCCCAACAGTGACAACCTGGCAGTGGTGGGGCTTGAACCAGTGACCTTTTGATTACTAGTCCAATACCTTAAACGCTAGACGACTAATAAATAAATAAAAAACAGTGAAAAATCCGTCTTACTGATAATCAAAAAACCACCTCCAAAAACTCGATTGCTCCAGGCTTTGCGCTTAGCCCCCTCTATTCTGCACCACACTAAATTAAATTTGCTCCAATTTTTGTTCCCCATAAAAGATTTAGCAGAAAGGTATCTCGATCTGGGTCACTGACATTCTGTCTCTGTTCCACTCCAAAGAATGTCATTAGGATTCTCATTATGTTTAATATTCAGCCTCACTCTTACCTCACACGTATGCATGAATACACACAGGGAGAAAAAAAAAAAAAAATCACACACACGGGCCACAGTCTGAATTAGGTTTAATTCTCTTTATTAATGTGTCTTCTTTCTTCTCTGTGCACTTCCTCCTTTATGCACTACTATGTTAACGTTAATGTACACACACAGTACCTTCCGATCATCCTTCCAACCCCCCTCTTGCCGAAATCCTATAATACATCCTTGCTTCCGCCCTTAATTCCACCACCCCCTTCTATGCTTTTAGTATAGTGATTGTCAGGCAGTATGGTACATTCTGTTTCACTCCCCCTCCGTGGCCTTGAGAGGGGCTCTTAGCTACCCCTCCTCCCTTTGGTTTCTCCAACGCCTGCTCTCAAGGAGCCACAAAGGCATCCATCTATCATGTCCATTTCAGACCTCTGTTCTCCCAAGGAAAAGACCTATTTAACAGTCATATTCAACTAGATAGCAGTAAACCTAGTAGAACCAGAGCTGTACTTTGACCAGCATGCACCCAGTGTCCTTATGAAGTGGGTGGGAAAATGTTAGTACGTTTTTATAAGAATGTGCAGGTTAAGTCTGAAGGTTAGAAAGTCATCGAGTAAGAATCAGACAGTATAGAAATTCTTCTCCGAGCACAATCAGATACTGTACAATGTGGCGTGGGCGGCACATCATGGTGGGTGGATTCACACATTTAGGAGGAACCATGTGCTAGCCTTCACACCTCTACTGGTAATATACCGACAGCAGTAAAACAAGACACATAACAGGTAAAGATCTGAAGAAACACATGGCATGCTGGGAGACATGGCTAAAGTGTAATACTGTCATATGGCACAAGTATGTGGGGCCAAAAAGAAGTGGCTTTGGTGCTGACCACAGATGAAGGTCTAGAAGATGACCAACTCAAACAGCAGCAATAGATGAGCGATCGTGTCTGACTTTACATCTACAAGGTGGAACAACTAGGTAGGAGTGTCTAACAGAGTGGACAGTGAGTGGACACGGTATTTTAAAAACTCCAGCAGCGCTGCTGTGTCTGATCCACTCATACCAGCACAACACACACTAACACACCACCACCATGTCAGTGTCACTGCGGTGCTGAGAATGATCCACCACCTAAATAATACCTGCTCTGTGGTGGTCCTGACCATTGAAGAACAGGGTGAAAGAAGGTTCGAAAACTTTGCTGCCTTACTGACTACCGAGGCAGCTGCCTAAGTAGAAAGGATTCTAATAAGACATCGAACTTATAGAGCAGGTCAGTAGGCAGCATTTTAAGGCATCTAAGAATTCAGACAGGCTTCTTCTCGGGAGCGCACACAGGATGACGTACAATGCTGTCTCTATGTAGAGAGCTCACTAGGTTTTCGAACAGACCCTTGGTGTGTGGTTTTCCCATGGGTACCACCTAGGTAGATGGATTGGCTTCTCTGTGTTGCCCCTAAATGTGATGTATGGGTGAGTGTGTAATGTCCTGTCCTGCCTCGAGAAGCAATGTCAGTACAAGAACTGCTCATTGGGAGTTTCACTGCAGAGGTTTCCCACTTGATCAGCCACTATTCATGCCTAAGATGACCACGAGCAGTACCAATGATGTGGTGTAAAGCACGTTGCCATTAAACTCTGGAGTAGTTGAACCACATTCAGTTGGGGGGTTGGTAAATGCCATAAGAATGCTATAGCCGTGTCAACTCTAAAATATTAGAACAGAGGATAGATATTGATCTAAACTTACAGCAGAAGTAATGATCCAAAGTCTTTCTTAAAAAATAAAGGCTGTCACAGTATTAAAGTATAAAGAATTGGTTGGGTCCACAATCTGACTTTATTAGTTGAATGCTTTTCTTAAAGGTTCAACAGCTTCTTTTACGACCTCTCAGTACTTGACCCGCAGCTGATGTATATCTTTCTTACTCTCCGCTCTCCAGATCTGCCGGAGTCCTTGCTCGATGCAGCTGTGTGGATGTGTGGCTGAGCAGCACGCCGTAAGAGCAGCCCACGTAGATGTTGGGTTCACAAAAAAAGGCCAGACGCACCCGGGGGCTGCGAGCTCTCTCGGTAAATAAGCAAGTAAAGACGGAAACCTGGAGGAGGTAGAGTGTGGCCTGTAGCGTCAACCCAGTCTCGCCCACTTCTTCTTCTGCATCCCTGCAGTTATGTTTCCACGGGCTCTGCAACGCTCTCACACTGGGGCACATCAGCAGGCCAGGCTTTGAGGCAGCTCTAGTCATTGTTTTTTTTTTTTTATTTGAACTATTTCACACTCTTCAGCTGTGAACAGCTAGGCAGGGATAAACGAACACCATATGCAGGGTGTCTGCGTATACCGTCGTCCGATGGAATTAAATATAGGCACGAACAGACATGGGTCTTTGTAGCCAGCCTCTGCCCACCATCTGTTTGATGAATATATGCAGAATGCATTGTGTGTGGCATCGCAGAATAGTCTGGAGGTCTGTGATTAGGGGCAGGGTTGTGCGGCAATAGATGCAAGGATGGGGGAAGGAAGGCAGGGGTACTGAAAGACAGGAGGAGGTTGTGCTGTTGGTTATTGATAAAGCTCTGTGAAGGATGAGACGATGAATAGGAAGAGAACAATCAAAAAGACTGCAACCGTGCAGAGTCCAGGTTACCGATCTGTCTTCTATTAATACGCCTTTGATACTAATACGGCAAATATGCTTACCGTAGCTGCTGATCAGACACGTGCAACAGAAAGGACACATTTTTAACACTGTCCAGCCCTCATTAAGGTCATGCTAGACCATCTCAACCGAGTTGGCTGAACTCGACCACTCATGTTTAGGGTCAGTCTTAACGTAGCATCAGGTGATTAAGCACCCCCCTGTCTTTGAGGTTATGTTTACTCTAGATGAGTCTTACTGCATCATTCATCTACTATTTTAGCTTTAATCTCATAGGAAAGCAGGTGCAAGGTGGCTAAATCCAATACAGATGGATTAAAATTTGGAAAACAGTGCTGACAAGAAGCACTTTTTCATTACCTGAGCAATCAGAATGCAGTTTATAAAGCTGAAAAATGAATGGTTCGA
Source organism: Trichomycterus rosablanca (assembly GCF_030014385.1). Taxonomy (NCBI): domain Eukaryota; kingdom Metazoa; phylum Chordata; class Actinopteri; order Siluriformes; family Trichomycteridae; genus Trichomycterus; species Trichomycterus rosablanca. The sequence goes on along the minus strand of NC_086006.1, from coordinate 19,189,512 downwards.
AAACCTAGTGAGCCACCTTGATGTCTTACTGCCTACACAGGCAGCTGTCTAAGTACACAGGATTCTAATAAGTCATCGACTTATAAGTCAGGTTATTCGAACGCCCTATTTAGACAGCGATTCCATCAGTTTTCGCTTACTAAGCTAACACAGTTAGCCTCATGCCATTCAAACCAATGGGATAATGTAGCATGTCAACTAACCTCCCTCTGTGTACAGAAAACGGTTACATTTGCTGACGAGCCTGAATTTGCAAATAAAATTAGTGGCTGGTCAGGTGGCGCAGCGGTAAAAACACACGCTGGAAGCAGAGCTGGGATCTCGAATACATCGTCTCGAATCTCAGCTCTGCCTGCCGGCTAAGGCTGAGCGGCCACATGAGCAACGATTGGCCTGTTGTTCAGATATGGGCGGGACTAAGCCGGATGGGGTCTCTCTCCCATGACTGGTGCAATTACGACCTCTGCTGGCTGATTGATGGAACCTGCACAGAGACGAGAAAAGAGTGCTCTCAGGGTGTGTCTCTCCGTACACAGTGCTAATCTGAACTGCACTCGTTAAAGTGTAGGTGACAAGATGCATACGGCATGCTGCCTACGTGTCGGAGAAGGCGTGGGTTAGCTTTGTTCTCCTCAATCAGAGCAGGGATAAGCATCGGTGGAGAGGAAGCATGACGCAATAGGGCAATTGGACGCGCTAAAAATGAGAAAAAGGGGAGAAAATGCATGAAAAAAAAGAAAAGATCTCCGTTTGTGGCTTTGCCTTCGTCCGCCATATTTGTCATTTTTTGTGAGAAAAAGTTGTGCCGAACTGAATGCTGGAAATAGTGTTTCAACAGTGTTGCACAATTTTTCCATATATCGGTCACAATTCTAGAAACCTTTCTTATACATTGCTCACTATTTTTGCATTGTAAGTAATACTTGGTGTGATTTTTGCAAGATGTCCAGTCATAGGGAAATTAGAAACAGTACTATATTTTTTCTGTTGGTAGACAATTAGGAGGATTTAAGAACACCCACATCTTCAGAAATTATTTAGCATTACATATACATATCTATAATCCGTTAAGACTTGGCCATAACAACAGCCATAACATTAAAACCACCTCCTTGTTTCTACACTCACTGTCCATTTTATCAGCTCCACTTACCATATAGAAGCACTTTGTAGTTCTACAATTACTGACTGTAGTACATCTGTTTCTCTACATGTTTTGTTAGCCTGCTTTCACCCTGTTCTTCAATGGTCAGGACCCCCACAGGACCACCACAGAGCAGGTATTATTTGGGTGGTGGATCATTCTCAGCACTGCAGTGACACTGACATGGTGGTGGTGTGTTAGTGTGTGTTGTGCTGGTATGAGTGGATAAGACACAGCAGCACTGCTGTAGTTTTAAACACCTCACTGTCACTGCTGGACTGAGAATAGTCCACCAACCAAAAATATCCAGCCTACAGCGCCCCGTGGGCAGCATCCTGTGACCACTGATGAAGGTCTAGAAGATGACCAACTCAAACAGCAGCAGTAGATGAGCGATCATCTCTGACTTTACATCTACATGGTGGACCAACTAGGTAGGAGTGTCTACTAGAGTGGACAGTGAGTGGACACGGTATTTAAAAACTCCAGCAGCGCTGCTGTGTCTGATCCACTCATACCAGCACAACACACACTAACACACTAACACACCACCACCATGTCAGTGTCACTGCAGTGCTGAGAATGACCCACCATCTAAATAATACCTGCTCTGTGGTGGTCCTGTGGGGGTCCTGACCATTGAAGAACAGCATGAAAGGGGGCTAAAAAAGTATGCAGAGAAACAGATGGACTACAGTCAGTAATTGTAGAACTGAGTGGAGCTGATAAAATGGACAGTGTGTGTAGCAACAAGGAGGTGGTATGTTTCAAGGGCAACACCCAATTTTAATTAGATCTCAGATGCTATTAAATCACAGGTTAAATAAATTAAAATAAATTTATCACAACCAAAAACTGTCATTACTTTTACTTCAAGCAAATTGTAATTGGAGTTTAAATGTTTATTAATGGCAAAGTACACAAGCATGTACCAGACTGATAGGACCAATATAAAAACATTACATCCCATCATCCACATACGTCCCTTATGCATTTATCAGTTCCGCCTTAACAGGCTTAACTACGTTTACGCACAACGAGAGAGACAGTGGCAAGAAAGAAACACATTCACACAAAGGCCTCATGCTGCAGCGAGACTATCCAATTGCAAATGGGTATTAAAGCCGGCTGAGTATTGCCGGGGTGTGTGTGCACTGGGTTGGACGTCTAAAAGTGTATAATGTGTGAGGGAGAACTGTGGTGAAGGAGCAGTAGGTGAAGTATACAGCCGTTATTTTGGCTCCTCATGCTCCATTACCTTCAGCACACTCATAGTAGCTTTACTGCAGCTATCCTCTATCCATCACTTATTATAAACCCTTTATGACCTGCTATAAAGCCACACAGACAGAACAGACCGCAGATTTCTATTAGCTAAAGACAAAATGGGATGTATTTATATGAATTCGTACACTGGTATACTAGGTATGAATCTGTATGAGCGTGTTAAATAATACTACACCGATTAGTCATAACCTTAAAACCACCTCCTTGTTTCTACACACACTGTCCATTCTATCAGCTCCACTTACCATATAGAAGCACTTTGTAGTTCTACAATTACTGACTGTAGTCCATCTATTTTTCTACATACCTTTTTAACCTGCTTTCACCCTGTTCTTCAATGGTCAGGACCCCCACAGAGCAGGTACTATTTAGGTGGTGGATCATTCTCAGCACTGCAGTGACACTGACATGGTGGTGGTGTGTTAGTGTGTGTTGTGCTGGTATGAGTGGATCAGACACAGCAGCGCTGCTGGAGTTCTGGACTTTTTAAATACCGTGTCCACTCACTGTCCACTCTATTAGACACTCCTACCTAGTTGGTCCACCTTGTAGATGTAAAGTCAGAGACGATCGCTCATCTATTGCTGCTGTTTGAGTTGGTCATCTTCTAGACCTTCATCAGTGGTGTGCTGTTGGCTGGATATATTTTTTGGTTGGTGGACTATTCTCAGTCCAGCACAACACACACTAACACACCACCACCATATCAGTGTCACTGCAGTGCTCTGAATGATCCACCACCTAAATAATACCTGCTCTGTGGTGGTCCTGGGAGAATCCTGACCATTGAAGAACAGCATGAAAGGGAGCTAACAAAGCATGTAGGGAAACAGATGGACTACAGTCAGTAATTGTAGAACTACAAAGTGCTTCTATATGGTAAGTTGAGCTGATAAAATGGACAGTGAGTGTAGAAACAAGGAGGTGGTTTTAATGTTATGGCTGATCGGTGTATATTTATTATGTGCTGTTAAGCTGATTCCAGTTCCTCTTATATAACCATATGGATAGTGTTTCTCCAGAATATCTTGTCTGCTCTTTGGGTCTTTGGGCTTCTAATTGTATCCATTAATCTCATTGCTGGCTGTCCTCTTTCTCTTTTACCTTTAACTCTTCCAAGCCTTGTCGTTTGTTCCAATGAATTGGTTTATCTAATAATGTGTCCAAAATAAGAGCTTTAGTTTGCTTATCTGGGCTTCAAGTGAGAGGTTAGATTTGATCTAGTCGTGGATCAATGTGTTTGTCTTCTTTGCCAAGGTGCTCTTAAAAGTCTTTGGCAGCGAGTTCAAAGGCATCAATACTCTTCCTGTTCCTGTCCTTACCTTGAATAAGACCACTGCATAGACAATCCTGATTTTTGGAGAGACAAATTGTTACATCGTAAGATCTTTTCCAATTCCTTCATTCTTGTTCCGCCAAGTGCCAGTCTGTGTCATATTTCCTGACCGCTGGATCCTTCGCTGTTAATAATTGATCCAAGTAGGTAAAAGCTGTCCACCACTTTCACATTATCTTCATTAGTGGTAAAGTTTTTGGTCTTTCCTATTGCCATGACTTTAGTCTTCTTTATATTGAGCTAAAGCCTTTTTTTTAATCTCTCGGTCTGATTTTTTGCTATGAGCGCTGTCAGCCACCCATCAAATATCGCTATAAACATACTAAAACACCATCAAATGTGTTATGTTTTTAATTCTACTGTGAATTCTTATACACCAATCAGCCATAACATTAAAACCACCTCTTTGTTTCTACACACAGTCCATTTTATCAGCTCTACTTACCATATACAGTAGAAGCACTTTGTAGTTCGACAATTACTGACTGAAGTCCATCGGTTTCTGTGCATGCTTTGTTAGCCCCCTTTCATGCTGTTCCTCAATGGTCAGGACTCTCCCAGGACCACTAGAGAGCAGGTATTATTTAGGTGGTGGATCATTCTCAGCACTGCAGTGATACTGACATGGTGGTGGTGTGTTAGTGTGTGTTGTGCTGGTATGAGTGGATAAGACACAGCAGCACTGCTGGAGTTTTAAACACCTCACTGTCACTGCTGGACTAAGAATAGTCCACCAACCAAAAATATCCAGCCTACAGCGCCCCGTGGGCAGCGTCCTGTTACCACTGATGAAGGTCTAGAAGATGACCAACTCAAACAGCAGCAATAGATGAGCGATCGTCTCTGACTTAACATCTTCAAGGTGGACCAACTAGGTAGGAGTGTCTAATAGAGTGGACAGTGAGTGGACACGGTATTGAAAAACTCCAGCAGCGCTGCTGTCTGATCCACTCATACCAGCACAACACACACAAACACACCACCATGTCCGTGTCACTTCAGTGCTGAGAATGATCCACCACCTAAATAATACCTGCTCTGTGGTGGTCCTGGGAGAGTCCTGACCATTGAAGAACAGGGTGAAAGCAGGCTAAAAAGGTATGTAGAGAAACAGATGGACTACAGTCAGTAATTGTAGAACTACAAAGTGCTTCTATATGGTAAGTGGAGCTGATAAAATGGACAGTGAGTGTAGAAACAAAGAGGTGGTTTTAATGTTATGGATGATCGGTTTATATATCAATTGGTTTATATTAGTTTATGCAATGCTATTCCAACAAATATGATAAGTTGGCTTTTATATTGATTAAATTTATTAACTGCACTGTGTGTGTTTGTGGATGGGGAGGGGGGGGGTGTTTGAGGCTTTAATAATGAATGCCCAACTGACTGGGATGAATAAATACTCATCATCCAACCAAATAGGTTTTTTCTTTCTTTCGATCTGAACTTTGACCCTGTTTACTGCTGACCTTTTCAAAGCACCGCTAATGAGACAAATAGTTTACATGACGTAGACAGAAGTGAAGCGCAGACATGGCGGAGAGAAACAGTTTCTCACAAACCCTGTTGTATTCCACTTTGAATTAGAACCATGACATTGAGAGACAAATACACCATGGCGACTAGTGAGCTGTAAAATAAAGAGTCCGGGTTTGCATTTTCATCCTGCAGTTGTGTGTTTTGGCGTCGTAGCTCTTTAATAATAATTAATGCGCCCATTAATTGAAGTTTCATTACTTGCAGCATGTAAAATCCTCCTAACATTGATGAATTTTCACACCAATTTGCAAAACATTTGCAGACTGCCACAATTATACTTTACAATCGTATTAACTGTTAGAAAAGTGGCCGCGATGAGCTGAACTGAGTGACCTGAGGTTCATTAAACAAACAGATATACACCGATCAGGCATAACATTATGAACACCTCCTTGTTTCTACACTCACTATCCATTTTATCAGCTCCACTTACCATATAGAAGTACTTTGTAGTTCTACAATTACTGACTGTAGTCCATCTGTTTTTCTACATACCTTTTAGGACACAGGACCACTACAGAGCAGGTATTATTTAGGTGGTGGATCATTCTCAGCACTGCAGTGACACTGACATGGTGGTGGTTTGTTCGTGTGTGTTGTGCTGGTATGAGTGGATCAGACACAGCAGCGCTGCTGGAGTTTTTAAACACCTCACTCACTCTCACTGCTGGACTGAGTATAGTCCACCAACCAAAAACATCCAGCCAACAGCGCCCCGTGGGCAGCGTCCTGTGACCACCGATGAAGGTCTAGAAGATGACCAACTCAAACAGCAGCAATAGATGAGCGATCGTCTCTGACTTTACATCTACAAGGTGGACCAACTAGGTAGGAGTGTCTAATAGAGTGGACAGTAAGTGGACACAGTATTTAAAAACTCCAGCAGCGCTGCTGTGTCTGATCCACTCATACCAGCACAACACACACTAACACACCACCACCATGTCAGTGTCACTGCAGTGCTGAGAATGATCCACCACCTAAATAATACCTGCTCTGTGGTGGTCCTGTGGGGTCCTGACCATTGAAAAACAGAGTGAAAGCAGGTTAAAAAGGTATGTAGAGATATAGTAGATGGACTACAGTCAGTAATTGTGGAACTATAAAGTGCTTCTTTATGGTAAGTGGAGCTGATAAAATGGACAGTGAGTGTAGAAACAAAGAGGTAGCACTGTCTTTTTTATATTTGTATGGTGAGATTTATTTTACTAGATTTTGAGGGGCATAAAATAAAATATTAGGATTTCTTGTCTGTATACAGCTCCAGTCATTTTTATATTTCCATGAAAGTGTCTACAACGACAAATATAATGACAAAAACCTTCAGCTTTACTACCCACACTGACCATACACAACTTAACCAAAGACATTAGCAGAAAATCTTCTTGTAAATATACTGTATATATATATATATACTGTATATATAAATGCATTGTATAGGATCCTTTTTCTTCTTCTAGAGAAAGAGCAAAACTGCCTATAACCTCAAGGCTACTAGGAACATAAACTGGATGAAGGGAAAAAAAGAAAAGACTCTCAGGGTCAGAGAAGTCTACCGGGTGATAAATACTGAAACGCTGTGCAGACCTTGGGTCATTCACTGTAAATTTCTTTCATTTTTATCAAGACACAATGCACTGAATTAGTACACGAAGACAGCTATATACAGAGCGAACCTTTTTTGAAATGCCGATGCCAGACCCTACACCCGTGTATCGTCATGTGTTGTTGATCTGGTTACACATGGATTGAACTCAATGTAGTATTCGGTTTTTCTCTCGCTGGACAAACACTTAGCAATATTTATCCACTCAGGATGCCGTCATGGGTCTGTAGTGAACTTGGAGGAATGGAGAGTAAATATCGTCAGTAACGTGAGTCAAGACAACATGGTCCCATCATAGCATTATCATGCCCCACTGCAGAACACTAAAGCTTAAGTTATCCATTAGTCTGGACTGGTGCGAGTGTGTGTGTAGCCTCGGATAAAGCTTTATCTGATCTCATTTCTCCAAAGCACTAAACTCCTCATCTCCTTCACAGATAAAAGGGTTGGAGGGGTGCAGCTTGCACCACTGTGTGTTTGGAGAGGGCTTAGATATCGGTGCTTTGCCAACATTGGAAGACATGAAAAGCTCTACAGCTGAAAGAAAAGAAGCTCAGTGTGTGGGGCCGGGAGGTGCAAATTAAATTTACTTTACACTCAACAACCTTTAGCACGTTCAGGTTTAAAAGTTTTCAGACACTTGTAGGGGGCATTTTTTTCCATTTATTTATGCATTTTCTGATTAGCCAATCAGTCTTCCACTGCTGGGGATCCCGATTGCTTCCGAGGAGGGTATTTTCGCCTGTCCCACACACCCCCCTGACGCATGCACAGTCCCTCGACCCCTTCCTTTTCGTCCGTGCCTCGGTGGATTCGCGCACGATCTTATTGCTCCTGCACTTCTGCACAGGCACCTTAGGCTGCTAACCAGGGTTCTTGCACAGCGTTTGAAGACCCATAAACCACTTGATGGCCAATTTTGTCTGCTGCAGGCACTGCTAATTGTGCCGACCGGGGAGTTCAGAATCTCATGGCTGGTGTGCTAGCTGGTGTTCTGCGCCACCTGGGCAGTTAGTGATTTTTGTAACTGTCATTTTCTGTGACTGAATAATTAGAACACATACATACATTCATTTGGTGGAGCAAAATCCTCTATCTTAGGTGACTTTCACAAGATACGTTTTGTGCTTCGATCACCGCAAGACTGCACACGTATTGCCACTTGCTGTGGCATTTAAGTCTTTCACATAATACACGACAAAACCGCTTTCTGCTGGCTGTACCATTGAGCACCAAGCTTAAAATAATAAACAATATTGGCAATATTGACTGACAGTATTGACAGTTCATGCACACACAGTTTTCTTTGAAATCTACTTTACTTTAAAACCATGAAGCTCTCACAAAAGAATAAGTGAGTCCATAAAATTGCATTAAAATCATACTTAAGCGCTATGAAGCCTCAACAAGCAATTCCAGGATTAGTAAAGTTGCTATCAGAAATGCAAACCTTGTCTCTAGAGATGGGACGATCGATCGGCTATGAATCGGTATCGGCCGATTTTTAATCAAAATATGCTATCGACGATATTTCCTAAAAGTAGCCGATTCGATCGTGTAATATATAAAGACCACGTTAAGTTAACAGCTCAGTGGATTGATCCAGACTTTGAGCTACGAAGCACCAACCATCACATCACCATTCATCAACCATCGTACAGAAACCATCGTGAAAGCTCTTCATGACCTAAAATAACATCATTAACGTTGTGCATCATACATACGATGTAATTTTGCTGATTGTAATATTTACTTTAAAAAGATAATTCAACCCGGTCACATCTGAGTCGATTCTATCAGCACGTTATATAAACTCCTGGTTCACTTTGGTAAATCGTAAGCGGTTCTTACTTGTGATGTAGATGAGAACAGAAGACGTTACAGAGCCAATCCGAGGCAAAAGTTTATTCATTACCAAATTCGTTAGTTCAGGATCATCTGCTGAACTTTTAGGGTAATCAGAACTTTTAGCTCCACAGACGGAACGAGTCTGACTCGGTGACCGCTCTGTGGTAATAGCGGTTTAATTAAGCTTTTTAATTAGGCTTTTTAATGTAAGAAAGTCACACAAAATGTTCTGTAGTAGCTGGTGTTTATTTAAAACCACAGCATTTATTAATAACAGTAAAAACGGAGAGAGAAACTTACGCGTCATATTCGACTCCTGAATCAGAATCATTTAAAGCGACACTGTGAACAAAGCGTTTTTTTTAAAGAAACACACACACGCTGTTGCTGTTCGGTTTATTTTCACTGTGAGGCTCTTTTTAAGTTTTTTTCAGACTAAACTGGATAACATTAAACCTGTGTGTGTGTGTGTGGTCAGTTAGACTAATAAGATATGTCTCCTGTGGGTGAAAAAAATAATTGTTTGGTTACTTTATTATTTACTGCTGATTTTGCGCTAAAAATTGCATGTCACCGCATCCCCCCCCGCCCCCCCCCGATCGAAATCGACTATCGTCCGATTGCCCTGAAAGGAGATCGGAGATCGCAATCGTTGCCAAAAACCCCGATCGTCCCATCTCTACTTGTCTCCTTATTTCACAGCTCACTAGTCACCATGCTGTATTTTTGCCCCCGCAATATCGCGCTAGATTGAATTAAACAGTTCAAGGTTAAGCAGTTCGGGTCTCTGGCAGCACTTTAAAAAGGTCAGCAGCAAACTGGGTCAAAGTTCAATTAGACTGAACTTTGAAGATAGCGACAAGCTTGGGAAAAAGGTGTCAAAGCGGTAAATGTGCACGGTTCATGATGCTCAGGGTAGCGCTGCGACAAGGTAAGCGGCACCGCCCAACTCAACCGGAAACAATAGCACAGCCAGCGCAAAATGTCTTTGCCCCGTATCAAAGGGATGCGGTTTAATTTCTTCTAAGTAATTATGAATGACTAAAGCTGGTAAATTCTTTGTGCCTATTAATTTAGGGCTAGTTTGTCTGTCCCCATTAAAATTATATGGAACAGTGGTCTTTTGTAAAACTCTGGTAAATAATAAGAAAGAATATGTGCTGGCCTACACTGCTCTAGCCCACTACTGCTGGGATTGTCCAAGCTGTGCTATCAGCCAGTTGGGTATCTACAATCTACAAACAGGCATGATTGGCTGTGTCTGAGTGGAGGAATTTCGGCATTTAGCAGACACCTTTAACCAAAGTGACTTACAGTACTGGGACAGTATGCAGTCTGAGCAATTGAGGGTTAAGGGCCTTGCTCAAGGGCCCAACAGCAGCAGCCTGGCAGTGGTGGGGCTTAAAACAGCGACCTTCTGATTACTAGTCAAGTACACTGCAATAAATTGGCATCCTGACCGGGATGCGTTACTGCATTGCACCCAGAGATTCCGGTTAAGCTAGACGCACCAAGACCCTGACCAGGACAAAGCAGTGGTAAAGTGCTAAAGATGAGTGACTGATCTGCTTAATACTTAAGCAGCACCTGAGGATCTGTGTCCTCAAGTGTTTGCTTAGATGTTTACATTTTTTATTTATTCTTTTTGGTTAACGTAGCATGTCAAGAACTATGAGACAACGATCCTGTATTTTTAAATTTCAAAGAGCAAACCGATGCTGTTTTACAGTATATTATCTTATCTCAGCCGTACAACAGGGCCTCTTGATACCTCTGTGAAAGTTGTGGGGCCGACAGTAAAAGGTCCAAATTTCAGGCCATTTTGGAGGTTTATGGCATCAACCTTTACACCACTTCTCTGAACACACACCCTACCAGCTCCCCATAAAACAATCAAAAATTGAATAGATGGCCTCTGCTCGGAGTGGGAACGCACACAAAGGTACGCACCCACCCACTTCACCCTAATTACACAAGGTGGAGTTCTGAGAAATCTCAGATACACAGATAGGACCATGGTTTTTGTGCTGAAGATGAAGAACATAACCACTTAAACAGGAGTCTTTGGTCTGATAGCGGACTAGCCATCTAATTGCTTTGACACAATGACACACACACACACACAGCAGCATGCACTGAATCACAGAAGGCCACCATTCCTGTAAACAAACCCAATCGTTAGCTATACTTTAAGCTAGCCGGGCTGTGTGTAAAATAATTTATTTAGGCTCTTCGTATTTGAGGGTGGCATGGAGGGGTGGAGGTTAATAATTAAGCAGCCGCTGGCTCTGGCACAGTGGAAACCATCCTCACAAGGCCCCAATGCTGGCACCCTACCACTGGGTACACACACACACACACACTTTGAGAGAATAACTGCATTTAATGGACTAACTCTATTTATCCACTTGAACATAATTGGCAGTAAACAGGTAGTAATAAAATTAAGAAAATATACTTTCTAACAACCGTTAATGAATAAATTACACCTCTAAGTGAAAATAACAAGCAAAGGGCAATGTATTCACGAATCACAAACACACATTGCGTACATGTTTTTAAAAAGTCCATCCGTGCAATTTATACATTACATACTAGCAGTAGGTTTTATTTATTTATTTATTTACATTTTAACGTCATATTTTACACCGCCCCACCTGGGGATCGAACCCAGGACCTTCTTGCTGTGAGGCGACAGAGCTACCCACCGAGCCACTGTGCCACCCCAGTAGGTTTTAAGATCAGCAATATTAATGTGGGGTGGAATAACTGGCATGTAAATCCTTAATTTATTCAGAAAATGTTTTTTTTTTTTTTTATTGTAACTAAGTTAATTACTAATTCTATGTCTCCGACACATTCTAAAGAGCTGGAGCAGGGGCAAGTATAAGTTTGTGGAATAAACAAGTAGTCTGTTTTATAGTTTTATGGTAAACAGGTGAATTTAACAGCTGATTCTATCATGATTTGATATAAAAAGGATTAGCAAAAGACTCATACAGTCATACAGAAGCAAGGATGGGTCGAGGTTTGTCACTGTGCAGGTTTACCATCTACAGTCCATTACATTTTATTCTGAAGAAATGTGCTCATGAAGGTCAAGGCATTTCTCTCTCCTACTAAAAACGTATGAAGCCCTATGAGACAGTACCTGACAGTGGAGACCCCAGACTGCTGAGCAAAAAGGATCTATATATGTGGTTTGTATATCACATTAATTTGGTGTTCGTATAGTTGGATTTTATCTGTGCGGTAAGCTGTGGCACAATTACCCAGCAGAAAATAATTTAAAGTAAAAAAAAAAAATGTACTGTATATATGCATAGAGAAAAATACGAAAGGTGCCCAAATAAACAAAACTATACTATATCCCAATTCCAACCTTTGGAGTAGGGTTGGGCGGTATGACGGTATTACGGTATACCGCGGTATTTAAAAATGATGAAGGTATTTAAAAATGGTGACGGTATTTAAAAAAAATGTGAAGCGCCAAATTTCTGCTTCGGGTTTACCTTAAAAACGGAGACTTTAGGACATTCGCGCATCCACAGTAAGGGAGGGGTGGGAGGGGTAGGCGGTTGGAGCTCGCTGATTGGTTGTGGAGGTGATCACTGAGGCGATAACACAAAAACTAGTGCGCGCTCTACATAGACGCGTTTTACGTCCTCCTATGCGCGCTCCCGAGAAGGAGGCTGTTTGAAACCTTAGATGCCTTAATAAGCTGTAGTTCGGTATCTTAACATTTTAAGAGCGAGTGAGCATCGGAAGTGTCCTTGGCTTAAAACATGGCTGACGGTGCGGAGAAACGGAATCATTTTCAAACGTAAATAAATGATTATTGAACTTGTATAAACTTGCACATGTGTTTTTATTTGCAAAATCGAGCTTGTGAGTTGACATGCTTGCGCACTGTGCTATCCCATCCCATTGGTTTGAATGGCAAAATGCTAACTGTTAGCTTAGTATAAGACAGCCCCGATATTAATATCAATGATGAACGATCATAAACATTTTGCTACCTTGCCTTAAATGTAGGCCTAATTCAAACAACACTTCAATGAGAAAAAAGATTTATTTTAAAAGGAAACTACAGGAAAGAGACAGAATGGTTGCATTGCATTAAGTTTCATAAAAATCCTCTCTTGTGCAGAGATGTGTTTGTGCCTGGGTTTGTTTCTGCTTTAAAACATACACGCCATGAACCAATCAGATTTAACATCATTAAACAAGTTTTTTCTCAATTATTTGTCATAATACTACTAGCGCTCTCTTTATCTTTGTGTGTGTGTGTGTGTGTGTGTGTGTGTGTGTGTGTGTCGCTCCCCGTGATAACTGCGCAGTTCTAATCGGCTGTATTTCACCCATTCCGCTTCGCATCAGTAGACGGAATTAATCAGTCATTATAAAATAAAAATATATGTAGAGAGCTCCCTAGCTTTTCGAACACACCCTATATAACAGCTCCCAGAGGCGCGACTCGGGTTCCTTTAGTTCATTTCAAAGAGCCGTTCAATAGAATCGGATCGTTCGCGAGCGACCCATCACTAACAGTGATAGACAGACACACGCACACCCCCCCCCCCTGGTAATACCGTGGTATTTTTTGAAGACGGTATGATGGTATGAAAATCGGCAATATCGCCCAACCATACTTTGGAGAGTTAATTATTAATTAATTTATAAGTCATGTTTTACACATTGGTTACATTCATGACAAGAGTATGTGTACGAAAACCAGAGCTCCAGGAGGAAACCCACACAGACACAGGGAGAACATGCAAACTCCACACAGAAAGGACCCGGACCGATCCACCTGGGAATCGAACCCAGGACCTGGGCCGCTCAGGTGGCACAGTGGTAAAACACATTTCGAACTCATCGATTCGAAACCCAGCTCTGCCATCCGGCTGGGCTGGGCGGCTACACGAACAGCGATTGGCTGTTGTTCATACAGGGTGGGGACCTCATAACTGATGCAGTTACCTCTGATGGCTAACTGATGGGGCCTGCACAGAGTCGAGGAATAATGCGCCGATCAGGGTGTGGCTCTACGTACACAAAGCTGATCCGCATATGAACTCTCCTCGTGGAGGGGGCGTGTGTCAGTCTCGCTCTCCTCAATCAGAAGTGGAGATCAGTATCAGTAGAGAGGAAGCGTAATGCAATCGGGTAATTGGATACGACTAGATTGGGAGGAAAATTGGGACCCTCTTGCTGTGAGGCGACAGTGCTACCCAATCTTTGGAGAGAAAAGAGCCAGTCTGACTTTTATTAGCTTTCATTAACATGCTTTGGTGCACACACCAGTCAGTCATTTGCTTAAATTCTGAATTAAATCAACGTGAAACCAACTAAGACTAATCCCATTCAAACTGCAGTGTTTATAAGTAATGAAATCAGGGAAAATGACTCAGGTAAAGATTCAAATGTCCCTGTTATATGGACAATGCCTTTAGAAAAATTCTTATTTTTTGTGTTCTGAATAGATGTTAATTCTGTCATGACCCAACTGTCTAACCATATGGATTAAAAAAGAAGAATGGCAGCCAATTCATTTACTATTTTCTCATAATTTGTCATTGCTATTTTTCAGTCTTTCTCTCTCCCTTTCATCTTCCCCCATCTCTCATTCTGCAACCCTCACAATAACTTTGCAAACATACTCACAATCAAATAGAATGCACACTGGGAAATGTCATATGCTAATGGCCCTGCATTTTTAATAGTATTTCCATTAGGTTATCACATGATCGTTATCCTCCGCCTCTCATCTCTCCCCCGCATGCTCTTCGGTGTCTGTGGGAACTCATTCAAGCTACGATGTTTAAGATGCGAGATGCAAAACGTTTCAATCTGTAGCACAGACTGCAGAATCGCCATCTGTTCCACATGAATTCCCGCACTGCTTTGCAGCCAAGTGCTAACCAACTGGGTGGATGTGGGAAATCGGGAGAGCTCGCCGAGCTAGCAGCTGGTGCTCGGATTAGAACAGTCCGGTGTGCTTTAAATCACAGGTTAAACTAGCAGTACCTGCTGCTGTCCAGTGGTTCTCTATCAAGTGCTTATAAAATGACAGGAAGCCAAAGGAATCACTGGTAAAGCTTTTGATTACATGGTCTTTATCAACGAGCTTCCACCGAAACAGCTTTTATCTACTTCTTAATCAATTTTCATGTGACCCTATGCCTGGCGGATTACACCCTTGCTTCCTGAGGAGGGCTCAAGACATGCCTCTAACATGCCCAATGGTATTCTTGACTTTACTTCATGAGCACATCCTGCAGAATTTGATACTCCCCAAATATAAGAACTATAGTTCTTCCAATTTTCTGCCTTTTATCGTAATCCCCAGAACTACCAGTGTTTGTAATTATGTTATATTTCTATATATTTTTATTTCTGTAGTTCATCAGCATATCTAAGATTGCTGGTTGTTTGTTCAAGCCCCACCACCGCCAGCCAACCCTCAATTGCTCAAATTCTATTCAACAATAATTGTAAGCCCCTTTGGATTAAAGCGTCTGCTAAATGCTAAAAAATTCAAATGTAATGCAATCAAGCAAATCCTTGTAGCTCCGTCCTTAGCCGTAGCCTAGTGGTTAGGGTACAGGACTAGTAATCAAAAGGTCACTGGTTCAAGCCTCACCACTGCCAGGTTGCTGCTGCTGGGCCCTTGAGCAAGGCCCTTAAGCCTCAATTGCTCAGATTGTATACTGTAACTGTACTGTAAGTCGCTTTGGATAAAGGCGTCTGCTAAATGCTGAAAATGTAAATGTATCACTTGTTCTCCAAGGATGTAAAACATGGTAAGACGTTACATCCCTGTCGACTTGCTTTCTTACCCTGAACCATGCCGATGTGTGATTTCTTTCACAGAAGTGGAATAACTGCTTGACCAGACAGCAACAGGCTAAGATGTTGAAGCATGCAGACCTCTAATGTAGTGCATGTCTGAATTGGATCATATAATCCATGTGTTTCATATGTTAAACTGATTACGAATTCCTATGCATCTGTATTTGTTCTAATGAGTTAAGCAAAATAAACTATAATGACTATTTTCATTTGAGTAAATAAGAGAAATCTATCTTGCTGTAAGACTTAGTAACTCTTATCTGTAATTCTCCGCAGTACTACTTACAGATAAGAATCACTGGCCTGATGAAACCAGAGAGAATGACCTGACATTCTCAATAAGCCTTTACCTTGCCCACATGTCACTCAGATCCACCAGTGCCCTCCCACTGGTCAACAGTCAGACTCTAGTCTTTAACATGCTTTGTTATCCATAGACCAACATGGATGTGATACTGTGCTTATTTCCATTCAGTAGTAACAGGTATTGGCCTGCATGCTGTTTTTTTCACCCCGTATGTCCTAACCTGTATGTCTTGCAGGATAAAAAAAAGCAGGCTGAAAACATCTGAGGTGATGAGCATACATATTTGTTAGATGTCTCTGCATGTCTTCAGTTTATCAGCTATTTATGTGAAGCAGCACTCCATGCTGAACCTACGGAATGACTAATAGGCAGTCTGACCTTCTACTCGAATACAAGCACAGAGTCTTCAGCTTGAACAACCAGGCGGATGTTGAACAAGCAGGCTCTCTTTATGTGCATCAGCACAACTGCGTTGTTTTATCATGTTCCTGGTTAGTATCTTAAAACATTTTGCCAGTAAGTGTCAGGGCTGTTAGAAAATAAACGTTTCATTATTTGGCTGGGGGTGAGGGATTGAGGGTTATGGCAAGCCCTGGAAATAACCACTTTAATACTGTGTATTCATACACGTACACTCATAGCCTTTCTTTAAAGTTTTAGGTAGGCCTGTCCTGTCAGTGTCGATGTTGGGAGAGAAATAGTGCTCCAACCAAAAATATAAACAGTCACCTGTGATCAGAAAATGTTTACTATTAAAAAGCAGTGGAACATCACAACACACTGTGCATGAAAAACTTACTGTACACATACAAGAAGTGCTAACTGGGTATGTATTCCTACTCTAAAAGCATAGTAAGTTTAAACAGTTTAAACTGTTTCTCCTTAATTTCCTTCGGGATTAATAAAGTATCTATCTATCTATCTATCTATCTATCTATCTATCTATCTATCTATCTATCTATCTATCTATCTATCTATCTATCTATCTATCTATCTATCTATCTAATCTATCTATCTATCTATCTATCTATCTATCTATCTATCTATCTATCTATCTATCTAATCTATCTATCTATCTATCTATCTATCTATCTATCTATCTATCTATCTATCTATCTATCTATCTATCTATCTATCTATCTATCTATCTATCTAATCTATCTATCTATCTATCTATCTATCTATCTATCTATCTATCTATCTAATCTATCTATCTATCTATCTATCTAATCTATTCGATCTAATCTATCTATCTGATCTATCTATCTATCTATCTATCTATCTATCTATCTATCTATCTAATCTATCTATCTATCTATCTATCTAATCTATCTATCTGATCTATCTATCTGATCTATCTATCTATCTATCTATCTATCTATCTATCTATCTATCTAATCTATCTATCTATCTATCTATCTATCTATCTATCTATCTATCTATCTAATCTATCTATCTATCTATCTATCTATCTATCTATCTATCTATCTATCTATCTATCTAATCTATCTATCTATCTATCTATCTAATCTATTCGATCTAATCTATCTATCTATCTATCTATCTATCTATCTATCTATCTATCTATCTATCTATCTATCTAATCTATCTATCTATCTATCTATCTATCTATCTATCTATCTATCTATCTATCTATCTAATCTATCTATCTATCTATCTATCTATCTATCTATCTAATCTATCTATCTATCTATCTATCTAATCTATTCGATCTAATCTATCTATCTGATCTATCTATCTGATCTATCTATCTATCTATCTACCTACCTACCTACCTACCTACCTACCTACCTACCTACCTACCTACCTACCTAAAAATCCCAACAACACAGCTGCACCTGATACACTCATACCAGGAAACAACACACTACAATGTCATTACCACTGCACTACCATTTGAACACATCTGGTATTTGGGAGTACCTTTTGATTGATACAAGGGGTACAGAAATAACAAAGTGTACAGAGCAACATTTGGGCTACAGTCAGTAACTATATACCCCAAAGTCATGTTCGGTATGGAAGGTGTAGCTTATAAAATAATCAACGAATGTACCAATCAGACAGATGAACCTAATAACAAGCTTAGTGAGTGAACAGTCTGGATTATTTCATAGGTTACACTGTCCAGGCAAATACATACACAGACTTGGGATCAATTTTAATTGAGATGTGACCAAAATTGACATGTTTGATTGATGTGCCCTTCTTGTAATTGTTACACTTGGGAGAACCCTGGGGCACAGCATTACTGTGCCCCTGTGCACAAAGCAAGGTCTATAAAGACATGAAGAAAAGCTCGGTTCAAGAAACCTCCAGAGGTCTGCACAGAGCCCTGACCTCAGCCCCACTACAGAGATTTGGAATGAACTGGAACATCGACTGAGGCTTTCTTGGTCCACGCCATAAGTGTGAAATTCCTTTTTAGAAAAATGGCCGTTATATCTGAGAAATCACGAAGGTCACTCTATTTGAAATGGGATGTACAACAAGCTCATGGTCAGGGGTGTGTGTGTATATATACGAGGGATCTTCAAAAAGTTTTCACACTTTTATACTTTCATTGGAAACGATGAGGGCGAGAGGAGTAGTAATTGGTCGTGCCTTAGAGACTGAGAGAGAGCTTATAGTCTGGATTTAATGGCATCTGATATTTACCTTTCTGGATGCTCAAAGAGGCTTTAAGGGGAAGAAGAATCTCATGTGATGATGTTGTGAAAGCAGCGGTCCTCATCTCAGGCTCATATATAAAATTATATTACATATAATTTACCACATATACAGGTCCTTCTCAAAAAATTAGCATATTGTGATAAAGTTCATTATTTTCCATAATGTAATGATAAAAATTAAACTTTCATATATTTTAGATTCATTGCACACCAACTGAAATATTTCAGGTCTTTTATTGTTTTAATACTGATGATTTTGGCATACAGCTCATGAAAACCCAAAAATCTCAAAAAATTAGCATATCATGAAAAGGTTCTCTAAACGAGCTATTAACCTAATCATCTGAATCAACGAATTAACTCTAAACACCTGCAAAAGATTCCTGAGGCTTTTAAAAACTCCCAGCCTGGTTCATTACTCAAAACTGCAATCATGGGTAAGACTGCCGACCTGACTGCTGTCCAGAAGGCCATCATTGACACCCTCAAGCAAGAGGGTAAGACACAGAAAGAAATTTCTGAACGAATAGGCTGTTCCCAGAGTGCTGTATCAAGGCACCTCAGTGGGAAGTCTGTGGGAAGGAAAAAGTGTGGCAGAAAACGCTGCACAACGAGAAGAGGTGACCGGACCCTGAGGAAGATTGTGGAGAAGGGCCGATTCCAGACCTTGGGGGACCTGCGGAAGCAGTGGACTGAGTCTGGAGTAGAAACATCCAGAGCCACCGTGCACAGGCGTGTGCAGGAAATGGGCTACAGGTGCCGCATTCCCCAGGTCAAGCCACTTTTGAACCAGAAACAGCGGCAGAAGCGCCTGACCTGGGCTACAGAGAAGCAGCACTGGACTGTTGCTCAGTGGTCCAAAGTACTGTTTTCGGAAATCAAGGTGCCAGAGTCTGGAGGAAGACTGGGGAGAAGGAAATGCCAAAATGCCTGAAGTCCAGTGTCAAGTACCCACAGTCAGTGATGGTCTGGGGTGCCATGTCAGCTGCTGGTGTTGGTCCACTGTGTTTTATCAAGGGCAGGGTCAATGCAGCTAGCTATCAGGAGATTTTGGAGCACTTCATGCTTCCATCTGCTGAAAAGCTTTATGGAGATGAAGATTTCATTTTTCAGCACGACCTGGCACCTGCTCACAGTGCCAAAACCACTGGTGAATGGTTTACTGACCATGGTATTACTGTGCTCAATTGGCCTGCCAACTCTCCTGACCTGAACCCCATAGAGAATCTGTGGGATATTGTGAAGAGAAAGTTGAGAGACACAAGACCCAACACTCTGGATGAGCTTAAGGCCGCTATCGAAGCATCCTGGACCTCCATAACACCTCAGCAGTGCCACAGGCTGATTGCCTCCATGCCACGCCGCATTGAAGCAGTCATTTCTGCAAAAGGATTCCCGACCAAGTATTGAGTGCATAACTGAACATAATTATTTGAAGGTTGACTTTTTTTGTATTAAAAACACTTTTCTTTTATTGGTCGGATGAAATATGCTAATTTTTTGAGATAGGAATTTTGGGTTTTCATGAGCTGTATGCCAAAATCATCAGTATTAAAACAATAAAAGACCTGAAATATTTCAGTTGGTGTGCAATGAATCTAAAATATATGAAAGTTTAATTTTTATCATTACATTATGGAAAATAATGATCTTTATCACAATATGCTAATTTTTTGAGAAGGACCTGTACATATATTTAGCATGTCTGTTACAGCAAGAAGCCATCAAACATTAATGAGCTTTACGTGAAGATTCCACAGAAAAGGTGTCAGAAACTAGTTAGCACTTACTGAAATCACTTATTCGAGGTTATCAAGGCAAATCCATATTTCTCCATAAGTACTACGGCTTGAATAATATGTACATTTGTCAGTAGAACTAGATGTTTTTCATTTAATATATCAAAGCTGTTTGAATGCATCAATAAATACTCCTCCTCTGTTTACTGAGATTTCTTGTATACTTCGTGTAAAATCAACACTACAATACCTTTTAAGGTGAGGTGGTTGTGTCCGCCGAAAGGTTATGTAAGTAAGTATAGTGATGCATGCATGATATGAGTACACAGATTCAAATGCAGACATCCCAAGTCTCCCGGAAGTTCCGGGAGTCTCCCGCATATACATAGCGGCTCCCTGATGCCCACAAGTCAGATAAAATCTCCCGGAATCTAGAACGAGCGTCCAAGAACGCGCGCGCGCACACTCTTTTTTTCCCGATCGCGTATTAAATCCGGTATCTGATATACAATCTAGCGCACTGTGTAGGGAACATGTTTAATATACTGTCTAGTGCACTATGTAGGGAACATAAATCCATTATCTGATATACAACTTAGTGCACTATGTAGGGAACATTAATGTGTTTGTGATGCAAACAGTTAGCTTAGTAGCTCAGTAAGCAGCTTCTAAAAGTTCTGTTATCACCCATATCCTTTGATGTGCGAGTTTTTTTTACCTTTTATTTATTTATTTATTTTTTTTATAGTATTTTATTTTATTATTATTATTATAATTTTTTTTTTTTTTTTTTTTTTTTTTTTTTTTTTTTAAATGGTCCGGGGTTACCTCCCAGAAATGAGTTTTTGCAACTTGGGATGTCTGCAAATGTAATGATAAGGTTATTCCTGGTGTTAATAAGTGGTGCTATTTGTTGATAATGCAGAATTGTAAAATTAAACAACTTGCTGTCACCCAACTCGAATAATTGCAATAATGTGAATGTTTAATGACTTTAGGTTATGCTACTGGTTTCAACAGTTCAGATTGGTGATACAAAGCTTTAAGAAGAATGTAAGACAAAGGGAATGTTTTGATAGCCTGAAACTATTTGAAGACAGTACCAGAGCAGAAAGATAAGCGTGATGGTAAAAGCCTGCTTCTAAAGGCACTTGTTTATCTAAATGTTGTACATTTCCTCTACAAAGGAAACAATCAGACACCTGTCATTATACAGGCAGAAAAGCCTTTCCATTGCTTTTAGCCTGGCTTTATGAATACACTTACTGCATGTACCATACACCCACAACCTGTGGTCCTCGTCTATGTGACATTTACATTAAGAGGAAAAAAATCAAGATTATGAGAAATGAAAGGCGACTGCGTCCGATAAAGACCAACCGGTGGTCAGTTTGCACCATAAATCTTTTTTATCTCACAAGTGAGCATAATGGGTGAGGTAATCATCATAACCCTGGTTTTAGCTTTTTTTTTTAACAGGCTTTTGAAGCCTTCAAATGGTTGAAAGAACACAGCAAACCGGCGAGGGTGAAGCAATGAAAGCAAGAAATCAATGTCCTCATAATGAGCACCATACTTTGCTGTTTGAGTTGCAGAGCGGTAGTGATAAATAATACATAATATTTTCTTCTTACAGACAAGCAAACGCAAAATTCCAGCTATTACTGCTACACCCGTAGTGGTAAAGATACTGATCTTGTGAGCAGAAGGTTGCTGGTTCAAGCTCCACCTCGGCCAAGTTGCCAATGTTGACCTTAACCATTAAAAGCTTGCACTGTATAGTACACTGTTGTAAGCTGCTTTGGATAAAAGTGTCAGCTAAATGCTATAAAATGTCATTCTTTAACTCCATGCTTTAATTTGCAATTTTGGCTGTTCTAGATCACTTTGTGTTAACCAAAGTTCAGCCCAGTTTGGTGATTTTCCAGATTTTTTGTTTACTTTACTGCTTGAAAAACTGCTAATGAAGTGATGAGATGGTTTGTTTGATGAGGGAACCAAACCGAGCCTCTGCAGGAACACCTCTGATTTGGAATTTTAAGATGCTGAGTGTATACACCAATCAGCCATAACATTAAAACCACCTCCTGGTTTCTACACTCACTGTCCATTTTATCAGCTCTACTTACCTTATAGAAGCACTTTGTAGTTCTACAATTACTGACTGTAGTTCATCTGTTTCTCTACATACTTTTTAACCTGCTTTCATGCTGTTCTTCAATGGTCAGGACCCCCACAGGACCACCACAGAGTAGGTATTATTTGGGTGGTGGATCATTCTCATGTGTTAGTGTGTGTTGTGCTTCTATGAGTGGATCAGACACAGCAGCGCTGCTGGAGTTTTTAAATACTGTGTCCACTCACTGTCCACTCTATTAGACACTCCTACCTAGTTGGTCCACCTTGTAGATGTAAAGTCAGAGACGATCGCTCATCTATTGCTGTTTGAGTTGGTCATCTTCTAGACCTTCATCAGTGAACACAGGACGCTGCCCACCGGGTGCTGTTGGCCGGATATTTTTGGTTAGTGGACTATTTTCAGTCCAGCAGGGACAGTGAGGTGTTTAAAAACTCCAGCAGCATTGCTGTGTCTGATCCACTCATACCAGCACAACACACACTAACACACCACCACCATGTCAGTGTCACTGCAGTGCTGAGAATCATCCACCACCCAAATAATACCTGCTCTGTAGTGGTCCTGTGGGGGTCCTGACCATTGAAGAACAGGGTGAAACCAGATAATTGTAGAACTACAAAGTGCTTCTATATGGTCAGTGGAGCTGATAAAACGGACAGTGAGTGTAGAAACTAAGAGGTGGTCATAATGTTATGCCTTGTCGGTGTATATAGGCACTAAGAAAGAACTGTGGATTTACATGTAAACATACTGCATTTTAAGATTTGATTGGGCATCTGACAATATTAAACACTGACCAATTTAAAACAATATGTGAAGACTTCAGAGCATTACAGCAGTGCTTGTTTCAGTGACCCTGGTTAGGCAGCATCATGACTACATTTGTAGGCTATAAGAACAATTTAGGACACGAGTGCACATGTCTTTATGATTTAAATACTACAAAAACATCCAAAACTACCAGTTTGCCAAACGCATTGGCGAGTCCACCGTCAAGTCATGCTTTATGCTAAGAACTTAAACTCAATCACTGTGGTCAACTAGGGCTGTCGCGGTGAAAGAATTTCCCCTTGCGATATTCAACCTGTCTCAATATCGAGGTATGCGGTGATATCGCTATTTTTTTTTTGTTTGTTTGTTTTTGAAAATTACTTAATTAATCTGGATTTTAGAGCTATATAAACAAGCTTTATTGTTAGGCTATGATTCGGTATATTATTGCTTTATAATGACAAAGATGAGACCGCTTTAAGACCAATGAAATGCGTGTTTAATGTTAAATACAGAACAGAGCAGGGATGCGCGTCTTTTCTCTATTAAAAAAGGTTTAAATTAAGCTTCTAGCCTAGGATAGATATACAGTGTGAAACGAAAAAAAAAAGTGTTTAGGCTAAATATTTTAAATGCACATCTAATCAAAATATGGTAAAAAAATTTTTAATAAAGAATAAAGTCTGTAAGAGTTTAAACCTGCGTTATCATGCGCGCTAGAAGAACCAACATGTTCACCTGATGTGGTTCCAGAGATGATCTGAGTGGGGTAGTGATGTTCCCGACGTTACCGATGTTACACTAATACACACGTGTATTGATCCTGCAGGCGACTTTACAGATCAAAGCAAATCTAGCCTGGTTATTGCGCCACTATTAACTATCTATTTAGTAGATATAATTAACATAACAATATATACTACATTTTAAGTTATTATTCGTTTCAATACATTTTTATTCAACGAAAAAATACATTTAAATCATTCCAGCAAGCCAGCAAGAGAATATTTGCAGGCTGCAATGCCATATTAACCGTCATTAAGTGTTTTAGTACGCCAAGGCTGTTTGAATATAGTCTAAATTACAAGTATTTATTGAGTGTGAACTCAATTTGATCATTAATAAACTTGCCTATAATTCCTGTTGCCATTGTTTACATTTTAAAACACAAAGCCTGACACTCAGCAACGCATGCGGGAAAATGTCGCTCCTAGCTCATTTTCATTATGAATTTATTTAACATTTATTACGCCCGATTGTAAGCGTATAAAACAAGATGGACCCTGCCAAAAAAAAAACAAAAAAAAGAGAAGAAAGAAAGAAAGAAAAAACGTGAATATCGCGGTGATGCGGTTGCTTGGCATGCCCTGCGGTTGGCTGGTCTATACCACGATATTTCAAAATTGCGGTTAGCGCGACAGCCCTATGGTCAACTGGAAGAGCCATCAATGACAGTCTGTCATTCTTTCATGGCCCACACCCACCCACACTCTTTTAAACACACAGACCAAGACCTAAGCGACAGTGACCCGGACCTGTCCCATGGGTCACTTTGCCTCCTGTGTTAAAGCCAATCCATCCTTGTAATGACAAAGGTCATTCAAAACAAATCCATCTAACACTGGATAGCAGGTGTGACTGAACTCATCCACACTTCATTTGACTCTTCCACATGCATTACGACATGATTCAATCACAGCCCCATGTTTGATCCTGCGCTCCATTTAAGGCACCTTTCTGCTAGAGGTAATCTCATTTGTGCCAATTTTCAAGCTGGTTTCAAGCTGCAGCCTAAGAAGCTTAAAAGTTGGAAATTTGGAATTGAAAAAAATGGCCCGGATCACATAGTTGCCTCAAACACACAACACTCAGGGATCGTCACCACAGACTTACTGCAGTCTGAGACACACCAATTACAGGTGCATCTTAAAAATTAGAATATCGTAAAAAAAAGTCACATTTTTAAGATTAAAAAGAATAGGACGTACAATGCAGAAATGTCTAACTTTGGACAAGTAGCTTCATTTATACACTCAATACTTGATTGGGGCTCCTTTACCACAAATTACTGCACCGGTGTGGTGTGACAAACAGTTTGTGGCATGGCTGAGATGCTATTTAGGCCCAGATTGCTTTGATAGTGGCCTTCTGCTCATCTGTATTGCTGGGTTAGGTGTCACCAGCCTCAGTCCACTCCCTGTGAAGCTCCCCCAAGTTCTTGAATCGACTTTTCTTGACAATCCTCTCAAAGTTTTAATCATCGCTGTTGCTCATGCACGTTTCTCTACCACATCCCTGTTGCTCGTGCACCTTTGAACCCTTCTAGTCAACTTTCCATTAATAAGCTTTGATACAGCACTGTGCGAACAGCTAGACTTTTTTTCAGCAGTGACCTTCTGTGGCTTGCCCACCTTGAGGAGGGTGTCGATGATCGTCTTCTGAACAACTGTCAAATCAGCAGTCTTCCCCGAGATTGAGGTTGCATGTGCTGAACTAGACTTAGACATACACAATATTTATACTGTATAAATCAACAGTTCTAATAATTTGAGATTCTTATTTTTTTCATTCTATTTTTTTAGATGTGCCCAAGAAATTAGGTACATAAAGAATCTGCAGCCCAAAATGGATAAAATGGGTAGCAGAAAAGGTATAGCAATCCTTGTCACAATATGAAAAGCTGCTCAGAGCGCCTACGACAACCCGGTTTTAGGACAAAGGAAGAAGACAAAATGCTGAACTAGGATAGAAATGCACAAGCAGCCCCCCACCCCACCAACAAGCAAAGGGCCCCGCTCTAAGAAAAAAGGCTGTCACGCCGCCTAGGTTCATTCCCTCATGATGGCAGAAAAAAGCCATGACACCAGTTAAATTTCCAGAAAGACAAAAAAGTATGCTGGTATCAAACGACAACAGAAAAACCTAACCGTATCAAGTCATGCATTGGGCGGGTAGATTGATGGATGGGGTGGGTAGATTGATGGATGGGGTGGGTGGATGGTGTGGATGGATGGATGGATGGATTGAGGTGGATGGATGGAGGTGGGTGGGTGGTTGGATGGATAGATGGACTGATGGATGGATGGATGGATGGATGAACTGATGGATGGATGAATGGATGGTTGGATGCATGGACAGATAGATAGGTGGGTGGGTGGATGGATGGATGGATGGATGGTTGGATGGACAGATAGATAGGTGGGTGGATGGATAGATGGATGGATGAACTGATGGATGGATGGATGGATGGTTGGATGGATGGTTGGATGGATGGACAGATAGATAGGTGGGTGGATGGATAGATGGATGGATGGTTGGATGGATGGATGGATGGACTGATGGATGGATGGATGGATGGATGAACTGATGGATGGATGGATGAACTGATGGATGGATGGATGGATGGTTGGATGGATGGACAGATAGATAGGTGGGTGGGTGGATGGATGGATGGATGGTTGGATGGATGGACAGATAGATAGGTGGGTGGATGGATGGATAGATGGACTGATGGATGGATGGATGGATGGATGGATGGATGAACTGATGGATGGATGGATGGATGGTTGGATGGACAGATAGATAGGTGGGTGGGTGGATGGATGGATGGATGGATGGTTGGATGGATGGACAGATAGATAGGTGGGTGGATGGATAGATGGATGGATGAACTGATGGATGGATGGATGGTTGGATGGATGGACAGATAGATAGGTGGGTGGGTGGATGGATGGATGGTTGGATGGATGGACAGATAGATAGGTGGGTGGATGGATAGATGGACTGATGGATGGATGGATGGATGGATGGATGGATGGATGGATGAACTGATGGCTGGATGGATGGTTGGATGGATGGACAGATAGATAGGTGGGTGGATGGATGGATGGATGGATGGTTGGATGGATGGACAGATAGATAGGTGGGTGGATGGATAGATGGACTGATGGATGGATGGATTAACTGATGGATGGATGGATGGATGGTTGGATGGATGGACAGATAGATAGGTGGGTGGATGGATGGATGGATGGATGGATGGTTGGATGGATGGATGGATAGGTGGGTGGATGGATGGATGGATGGAGGGATTTAGGGATGGATGGATAAGTAGCTAGGTAGGTAGTTAGATAGATAAAAAGTCCATGCTTCCATAACTAAGTCAAGTCAAGTCAACTTTATTTATATAGCGCTTTTTACAACAGACATTGTCTCAAAGCAACTTTACAAAATCCAGGACCAACAGATACAAAAATCCCTGTTGAGCAAGCCGAGGGTGACTGTGGCAAGGAAAAACTCCCTGAAAATTACAGGAAGAAACCTTGAGAGGAACCAGACTCAGCAGGGCCCATCCTTCAAGCCATGCTGTTGATATTCACGGCAGATGGGCTCTTCACAAAAACACAAACCTATTTAACAACCACTCAAGCAGTAGGAGGATTTTACATACCAACTTTGTGCAAGCTCAAAGATGTAGCTTTTCCCCCCCACTAACAATACAACCTGCTACATGCAGTGTTACCACAGTAAAATTAACATTCACATGGCACACTCATGTTAATTGATAAGGCAATTTTCTTTTCAATTTTTCAGTAAAGCTGTGCATAATGCAGAATCTCATGGCAGCTGAAATCAAGACTAGTATTAATATGCAAATAAATTAATTTACAAGTGCTTCTGTGGGAATAACAAAACAAAAGACTGAGGCTATGAAAACAGTGGGTGGGACATTTTTTTTTATAAACAGATGTATTCTGTGGGGGATTTACCAAGCCTAAAGTGATTTTAATAATTGCTTGTGTTTTTTTGCAATCTTGGTAAACAAATTTAATCTGACATACAAACTGAAACATGACATGAGAACATATTTAGTTGTAAATCAGAAAGATGTTTCCCTTGCTTTATGTAAATTCAATATTCAACTCCCTTCGTTTTAATACTTGACATACATCCAGTGCATCCATCCACTTTGAATGTACTTGCGATATGTTTTGGCTTTGTACGTAACCTAAACTGCTCAAAACATTAAGGGAACACTTAATCATCACAGTCATGTCCAGTTAGAAATCATAAGCCATTGTGAATCAATTCCAACCGCTTTGGTGAAAATGAAAGTGACAATGGGTGCACTGGAGAGACAACAGCAAGACAACCACTACAAATTAAATGGTTTTGCAAGTGGTGGCCATATATAATGATATTTACTCTGTCCTTATCCTTCCTGTCTAATTCTTCTCTGGTCTTTTATTTTGCTAGTGTCCTTTTCACTTGTAGCATGAGGCAGGACCTGCAACCCATGCCGTACAGAAGGTCCAGCTCCTTCAGGATGGCACATCCATACGTGTCATCGCAAGAAGGTTTGCTGTGTCTCCCAGCACAGTCCCAAGAGCCTGGAGTAGATACCAGGACACATTACAGAAGTGCATAAACTCAGCAGTAGAACTGCTTCTCATTCTCTTCTCATTGGTATAGGAAGAGAAGGAGCACTGCCAGGCCCCACAACATGACCTCCAGTGGAGACACCATGGTGTTATGCTGCGTGCAACATCATCCAGCATGACCGGTTGGCCAGTATAAGTGATGATCATGGGAGGCATATTCTTGAGTGGTCAGACAAACCTTCACATGATAGCTAACAGCCTGACTGCTGTAAGGTTTTTGTGATGAAATCCTCGGAGCCATTGTCAGACCTTACGCTGGTGCAGTGGAGCTCCTGGTGCAGAACAATGCCTGGCCTCAAGTAACCCTAGTAGGCAGTTACCAGAAGACAAAGGCATTGATGCCATTGACTGGCCCTCATGTTCCCCAGACCTGAATCCGATTGAGAACCTCTGGGACGTTAGGTATCAGTGCATCTGACGCCGATAAGTAGCCCCATAGACTATTCAGGAGCTCAGTGATGCCCTGATCTAGGTCTGGAGGGAAATCCCACAGGAAATCATCCAGCGTCTCATCACTCATAGAGAGCGCATAAAGGCATGTGTTGGCCATACACACTACTAAGTCACATTATAAGTTACCATGATGAAAAGTGCTCCTCTAATAAAAAATTACGGGAGTTAAGCATGTGTAACAAACATTAAATACTTGAATACACCGATCAGGCATAACATTAAAACCACCTCCTTGTTTCTACACTCACTGCCCATTTTATCAGCTCCACTTACCATATAGAAGCACTTTGTAGTTCTACAATTACTAACTGTAGTCCATCTATTTCTCTACATACTTTTTTAGCCTGCTTTCACCCTGTTCTTCAATGGTCAGGACCACCACAGGACCACCACAGAGCAGGTATTAATTGGGTGGTGGATCATTCTCAGCACTGCAGTGACACTGACATGGTGGTGGTCAGTGTGTGTTGTGCTGGTATGAGTGGATCAGACACAGCAATGCTGCTGGAGTTTTTAAACACCTCACTGTCACTGCTGGACTGAGAATAGTCCACCAACCAAAAATATCCAGCCAACAGCGCCCCGTGGGCAGCGTCCTGTGACCACTGATGAAGGTCTAGAAGATGACCAACTCAAACAGCAGCAATAGATGAGCGATCGTCTCTGACTTTACATCTACAAGGTAGGAGTGTCTAATAGAGTGGACAGTGAGTGGACACTGTATTTAAAAACTCCAGCAGCGCTGCTGTGTCTGATCCACTCATACCAGCACAACACACACTAACACACCACCACCATGTCAGTGTCACTGCAGTGCTGGGAATCATCCACCATCTAAATAATTCCTGCTCTGTAGTGGTCCTGGGCATTGAAGAACAGGGTGAAAAAGCAGGCTAAAAAAGTATGTAGAGAAATAGATGGACTACAGTCAGTAATTGTAGAACTACAAAGTGCTGATAAAATGGACAGTGTGTGTAGAAACCAGGAGGTGGTTTTAATGTTATGGCTGATCAGTGTATGTGATAATAATATGTACTTTATTGAAATAGAAAGCATCCTGAGGTATCGGCTGTGCATCCTCAGAACCAAGTGTGCTCTCCATGGTGCTGGAACCTGGTGCCCAATAGGAAGCATGCACACTGTTCCATCAGCTCAACAATGGGATAAACCATCTGTATTGATTTGCACTGCGTCACCTTCGTCTGCATATGGCAGTGAATTTATGCAGCAGGGTTCTTTTGTTTTACCTTTCGTTGTGAAATGGTCACCATGCCACTTTTAATTAATCTAATTAGCCTGGGTAGTTGCAGATCACATTCCATTTTTTCCACGCAAAGTTCAGCCGCTTTAATTGTCCATGATTAGGTGTGCTTAGACGGTGCCTACAGGCGTTTCTGAATTAATGAGGTTCGTGGCACTGGTAATTTTAGCACCGAAATAAAACACACAATCCAATTGATTCAATTAGCTATCAATTTACCACCTGCAATCCTAGTCACTCAGGCAGGCTAGGAGTTTTTCTCTGCGAAAAAGGGAAAAAAAATCACTTTTCAGCATCGGTTATTTCCCCGGCAGAAAGCTATATATTCTATAGATTCTTCTCTACCCATCCTCCTCCACTCCATCTGCCCATACCCTATCCCTCCCCCTCCTCTCTATTTCGGGCTTGTGGGCGTGGGGGAAGAGCAGAGCCTTAAGACCAAAAACCTCAGTGTCAACCTTCACACAGATTTCACAGATTTTTGTACAGCATGACTCGTTCAACATACGTACATTACAGACAAAATCATCCCAAAGGATTAATCAACTAGGTGTAAAAAAGTATGAGGGAAAAAACCTCTCTACCGTTTTTACCACGTTATAGACGGATCATCAGAGTTGTGCTGTAAACTGCCATAAACCAGTGATCTTAAATGGCAATGGTTTTATGTTCAAACATCTGGCTATAAAGTGTAACCAGACACAAATGAAAATGGTTCTATGTGAGGAACAATTCATCTCTAGGAACAATCCAGATTATTGTACTCGTTCTCTTAGAACTGATATTCTCTCGCACTCTCTCTCCACCACTCATACCCGAGCAGGTCCCAGATGATTGAAGAGTTCAAAGAGACAGGTGTGGTTGCTCACCGGAGCCTAGACCTAATCAGTTTAGCTCCAACCAGGGGAGCACAGGGAGCATTGAGAAATTCACCAATCCAGATCAATGTCATATTTATTTTTGTACAATAGTGTGCATATGACATGTACACTAGATGGCAAGAAGAAATGTGGACACTTGTCCATGACCTTGTTCGACATCCCATTTCAAAACCCTGTGTGTTAATATAAAGTTACAACTATGTCCCCACCCACATCCACATGCCTTTTCCTTCCAGTCTCAACTCCTCTGACCAGGCTTTCGCTACACCCAAAGATGTTAGACAGGGTTAAGGCCACGGCTCTTTGGAGGCCCTGAGAGTTCTGTCACATCGATCTAAATAAACCATGTCTTTATGGATCCTTGCTGTGTGTACAGAAGTAAATTCATGGCTAACAAAAAGAAGCATTTAGTGTGTTTTAAATAATTAGTTTGTACACTTGTTTATGCAAGTTTGTTTGTTTGTTTATTAGGATTTTAACATCATGTTACTTTGGTTACATTCATGACAGGAACGGTAGTTACTCATTACACAAGGTTCATCAGTTCACACAAGGTTATATTAAACACAGTCATGGACAATTTAGTGTCTCCAGTTCCCCTCACTTGCATGTCTTTGGACTGTGGGAGGAAACCAGACACTGGGAGAACATGCAAACTCCACACAGAGAGGACCCGAACTGTCCCACCTGGGGATCGAACCCAGGACCCTCTTGCTGTTAAGCGACAGTGCTACCCACCTAGCCACCGTGTCGCCCTGTTTATGCAACATACTTTTGGCTATTTAGTTTATAACACTTTTATAGATTTGAGAACAGGACACTCATTTTTTAGATCTAAATTAAAAATAATAAATTGTGTCTCTGTGTTTGTAATACACTCATTTATTCTAATTAATTACTTTATCTTGGTCAGGG
The DNA here is from genome assembly GCF_030014385.1 of Trichomycterus rosablanca. Classification (NCBI taxonomy): domain Eukaryota; kingdom Metazoa; phylum Chordata; class Actinopteri; order Siluriformes; family Trichomycteridae; genus Trichomycterus; species Trichomycterus rosablanca. Next base: position 19,157,293 of record NC_086006.1, on the reverse strand, counting down.
TTGCTCTGGATCCGGTTCCACCGCGAAACACTGGGTGCAAGACAAGAAGACATTGGACAGGGTGCCAATCTATAGCCATCCCTCCATCCTTAGACACAGCCAATGATGTCTGTGTAGATGCCCTGCCAAATTATAAGCACTGCTGAGATTTGAACCTGGATGCAGGCTAGTGTTATACAGTAGATTGATTTTCAGCAATTTTCAGTGTTTAGCAGATGATTTTATCCAAAGTGACTTACATTACAGTTACAGTCTGTGCAATTGAGGGTTAAGGGCCTTGCTCAGGGGCCCAACTGCAGCAATCTGGCAGCAGTGGGGCTTGAACCAGCAACCTTCTGATTACTAGTCCAGTACCTAGTCCAGTACCCTAACCACTAAGCTACAGCTTTATTCATATTTAACCACTCTAGCCTGTGGTCTTGATTAAAATGAATAAATGAATGAATAAATAAATAAATAAATAAATAAATAAATAAATAAATAAATAAATAAATAAATAAATAAATAAATAAATAAATAAATAAATATTTAATTCTAGCCCAGATGTCACTGTGACTCTGGATTTACTGCAACCTGGGTGGGGTGTCAAGGCAAAAATGTTGCAGTAAGATAAACAAAACAGAGCAAGAGTCGTTTACAAGAAACTAATTTTACTGTATCCGCTCACTGACTCTGTTGGGGGCTGTGAGCAGGGTATGTTGCCCTATAAAAGAACTCACACATCTGAAGCTAAGCAATATGAATAGGCTGGCTTCCTCTCTCAACACAACTGTACCCTCTTTATCCACACTCTGTCTTTCTCTGCCTTGTTCTTCCTGCTCTGCGCAGAACCTGCAGGATCTGAACGGAGGAACTGGAAGTGAAAGCTGTTTGATCAGAATCGATTTGTTCCTGCCACACCTTGGCCCTTTCACTCGGAGTATATTCTCACTCTTCAGCATACAAATGTATTTCTGCACCCACACACCAGATCATTTTATTTCAGAGTCCATCACTTTTATTTTCTCAATAGTGTGGTGCGGAGCTTCTGTTAAGATGCAGATAAGATGGAAAAGTTAGAGCCAAAGTAGGTGAAACTGAGGAAGAAAGAATGAGTGGGAGGAAATCAAAGTGAAGAAAGAAAAAAGTCATAATGGAAGGCAGCGCTGTATAATAATGATCAATACGGATCATGATTATTTTATGCAACACTGAAATAATGACTGTTTAAAAGTCAAGTAAGAAGCCGCTCAGGTGGCGCAGCGGTAAAGTACGCTAGTGCACCAGAGTTGGGTTTCTAGATACATCGTATCGAAACTCAGCTCTACCTTTCCGACTGGGTTGGGCGGCAGTATGAACAACGTTTGGCTGTTGTTCATGGGCTTAGTGGGTAGAGTCGGAGCATAGGTCCTCTTAACTGGTACAACTGCGGCCCCTGCTGGTTGGCTGACGGCGCCTGCACAGGGCTGAGGAATAACATTGAGGGGGGTGTGACCCTCCGTGCGCAGTGTCTCTCGGTGTATGAACTCGGCTCGTTCGGGTGTAAAATGCAAGTCTGTACCGATTGCGTGCCGGAGGGGGCGCAATTCGGTTGAGTGGCGTCCTCAGTCAGCGGCAAGGGGTTGAACCAGTATAGAGTACATAATCAGGGTAATTGGATATGACTAGAATGGGGATAAAAATTGGGGGAAAAAGTGGGGAAAAAAAAAAAAAAAAAAAAAGTCAAGTAAGAATTTGTGAGATCATGAAGAGGAAATCTTTTTTCGAACATGTTTAGTTTTAATTCATGGGTACAGTAAAATGACACCAAGAAACACTGCGTGCAAGGCAGAAGAAGCCAGGACAGAATGGCAACACATCACACAACTTCGGCCACCCCCTAGCACAGTGGTCCCCAACCATGGGGCCGCGGACCGGTACCGGTCCATGTCTAATTTATTACCGGGCCGCACAGAAAGAATAAATAATTAAAGATTAGAGTTACAAGAGCAATTAAATATCCAATACTCTTTGGGTGTTATTGTCCCCAATCACTACTAGGTGGGGGCAGCGTCAGGATTCACACCGATTTTCCATTATATAGTAACTATCTGCATCAGTTACTATAACTATATTATAGTTATTCTATTTTAAATCCCCCCGCCCCCACTGGTTCGTGAAATTATATCTTATATGAAACCGATCCGTGGTGCAAAAAAGGTTGGGGACCGCTGCCCTAGCAAACATAAACAACCATGTGTGTGTAAAAGCCCAGTCAGCTGATAGCACAGCTGAGATTTATTCCTGGATTTCTGCAGGAGTGGGCTGTAGACCACTGCACCATCTGAGTGTCCAGTTGAGGATAACCCAATTAACCAAATGCATCACATGGCTTCAGCCACTCCCTAAAACATAGCCAATCACGTCTGTTTAGACCTGTCGGACAAACCCAAGTGTCAATGGTGATGTGCTTGTGTAACAAGACCACTGCTCCACCAGAGCGCCCATTTAGACTGTGTGTAATAATAAAAAATAAAAATCCTATATATAACCACATGTGGATGTGTGAGTAACTTTATTTCTCACCACACATTATTCTGAATTATTCTAAAATGATACTGTGGAGACCTTCGGATTCTTGGGAACTACAATTTCCAATGACAATTTCCTTGCCACTGACGCCCTCGGCTTGCTCAATAGGGGTTTTTGGTTTGTTGGTCCTGGATTCTGTAAAGTTGATTTGAGACCATGTTTAAGGTTAAAAGCGCTATATAAACCTTTCACACCTGTGTTAATGTGACACGACAATAAAAGTGAAAGGAAAAATTTAATGAATGACCTAAAGTGGGAGATCCAACACCCACTCCATCCTCAAAAAGGCCCAGCAAAGGATGTACTTTCTGTGTCATGAGGACGGAGCTGTTGAAACAGTTCTACACCGCAGTCATTGAATCTGTCCTGTGCACATCTTTCACAGTATGGTTTGGTTCAGCCACAAAACAGGACTGATGCAGATTGCCAAGAGTTGTGGAAAGAGCAGAGATATATTATCGGTGCTCCCTTGCCCACCCTCCAGGACTTATGCAAAACAAAAACAAGGAAACCGGGCACGAACGTTTTAATCTCCTACCCTCTGGCAGGCGCTACAGAGCCCTACACACAAAATCAAATAGACACAGTAACAGTTTTTTTTTTCCAAATGCCATCTAACTTATTATTACATGCAACACTACACTTTATACATACTGTATAATACTGTAATTTCATTTTAATTGTTACTATTTATCTTATGCAATTTTGTCTGCATATGGTTTTGTGTGTATATTGTATTGTTTGTATGTTGTAGAGCAGTGGTTCTCAAACTGTGGTACGCGTACCACTGGTGTTACGTGAAGCAGCACGAGGTGGTACGGCAGATAATCTCGGAAAAGTAATTACATGCACCGAAAAAATAAATAATTTAATAATTATAAATGTAAAAAAAATTAAATTACTAATAAAATCTGTTTCAAAGTTCTTATAATTCTGTTTTAATAAAATCAGTTTAATTAAAACGAATGTGTTTTTAAAAATATTCGGGGCTACGCAGCCACCGTACTTCATTACGTCTATACTTCACGTTCGCGGTTTCCATCTCGAAATTTCAGAAAAGTTATAAGTAGTTATCAGTAGGTCTCTCGCTTTTATCAGAGCAGATCTGCGTTTGAATCTCACTGATCTCGATCCTGACATCACGAGGCTGCTCCGCTAAACAGGCGCACTCACTGAAATGATCAGTGGTAACTGCAGATATACTAGTGATGAGTCGTTCGCGAACGATCCGATTCTATTGAACGGATCTTTGAAATGAACGAAAGGAACCGAGTCTTTTATTTCTGCGCAGTTCTAGACTGTAATCCACCCATTCAGCTTCACATCAGTAGAGGGAATTAATCGTAAATTGTAATAAGAGCTGTTTATTGTCGATATTCAAATCCGAAACACTTTCAGTATCACGGAGCGCGAGACACACACACACACAGAGAGAGAGAGAGAGAGAGAGAGAGAGAGAGAGAGAGAGAGAGAGAGAGAGAGAGAGAGAGCACTTTGAACAATTATATGAGCAATTACCACCAGACGATTTTAATTCAGAACAGCAAAAAATCATAGAAAATCTAAATATATTAGAATCTACCATAAAAAACTATCAGAACCCAATTGATCACCAAATTTCACAGGAAGAATTGAATACCCAAATTAAAAAACTCAAATCCAGAAAAGCCTGCGGACCTGACAGCATCAGGACCGAGATGCTGAAGTGCAGCAGTCCTCAGCTACAGCAGGCTCTGCTCAGGTTGTTCAATATCGTTCTCCAATCCAGCTGCTTTCCTGAGATCTGGAACAGGGGGCTTATTTCCCCAATCTATAAGAGTGGAGACAAATTCGACCCCAACAACTACCGAGGCATCTGTGTGAGCAGTAACCTGGGGAAGGTGTTCTGCTGTATCATTAACGCCCAGATACAGGCCTTCCTTACCGAGCACAGTGTCCTGAGTAATGGACAGATCGGCTTTTTACCAAATCATCGCACTACTGACCATATTTACACCCTACACACCCTAATCCACCAACATCTACACAAACTAAATCATGCTAAAGTTTTTGCATGTTTTATAGATTTTAGAAAAGCATTTGATTTAATCTGGCAAGAAGGATTATATTATAAAATTATCCAAAATGGTGTAGGGGGTAAAGTCTATGACATCATTAAATCAATGTATGTCAATAATAAATGTGGAGTAAAAATTGGCAATAAAATGACTGAGGTCTTCACTCAGGGGCGTGGTGTCAGGCAGGGTTGCAGCTTGTCTCCTACTCTATTTAATATCTATATCAATGATTTAGCGGTGTTATTGGAGCAATCTGCAAATTCCGGCCTGACACTAAATAAAACGGAAGTTAAATTTCTTCTCTATGCGGATGACCTGGTGCTGCTGTCGCCCACAGAAAAGGGGCTTCAGCAGCATCTGGATCTGCTGGAGAAGTACTGTCAGACCTGGGCCCTGACGGTAAATCCTGATAAATCTAAAATCATGATCTTCCAAAAGAAAGCCAGATCTCAGGAGAGCAGGTACACTTTCAATCTAGGAGACACCGCCCTAGACCACACCCTTTCTTATGATTACCTGGGGCTCAAAATCAGCGCCTCAGGAGGCTTCGGTCTGGCAGTGGATGCACTGAAACAGAAGGCCTGCAGAGCCCTCTATTCAATTAAAAACAAATTCATTAAGATTGACATCCCAATTAGAATCTGGTTAAAGATCTTTGATAGTATAATCCTGCCCATTGCGCTATACGGTAGTGAAGTATGGGGTCCACTCAGTCATCATGACTACACTAGATGGGACAAGCATCCCACTGAAGTCCTGCATGCAGAATTCTGCAGAATGATTTTACACTTACAGAGAAAAACCCCAACCAACGCATGCAGGGCTGAATTAGGCCGATACCCATTAGTTATTAATATTAAAAAAAGAGCCCTTAAATTCTGGATGCACCTAAAATCCAGTCCCACAACAAGCCTGCAGTTTCAGGCACTCCAATCCCAAGAGCTCTACCCTGAAAAGAGTCCCCTGTGTCAGCTGGTCCAGAGACTGACCAACACACTGACCCCTAACAACCCTAACTCTCTGACCAGCACTGCTTCCCAAACACCAATCAGAATCACCCAAATTATCAAACACCTCAAAAACACTTATCTGGAACATTGGAGAACCCAAACTCAATCCCAAAACAGACTAAACTGCTATCTGACCCTAAAACATGAATACAACCTGGCCACGTATCTCCTCACTGTCCGAGATACGAAGCAGAGACAGATCCTCACCAAATACAGACTGAGTGACCACAGCCTGGCCATCGAGAGAGGCAGGTTAAAAAAGTCCTGGATCCCCAGAGAGGAGAGACTGTGTGGTCACTGCACGACAGGTGAGGTTGAGACAGAGGTGCACTTCCTTCTAAGCTGCCCAAAATACACAACAATTAGACACAAATATTTTGATCAGTTTGGAAGAGAGGTGAGCGGCTTCAGAACGCTGACAGACAGTGAAAAACTGGCCATTATATTAGGAGAGGGACCATCAGCCTCCACTGCAGCCAGATATGTACAGGAGTGTCACACACTCCGGGACAGTGAGTGAAACACCAAATAAAATATCCACCCACCCCCCGAACACACACCCCCACGCACACCCACCACACACATCGCACACCCACCACACACATCGCACACCCACCACACACACACACAATTGTTTTACTACATATTGAATATTTTCTTACAATTTTTTTTCTATGTATATACTTGTTCTTTTTTCAAATATTGATATATACTAATGTAAGCTTTGACAATACAAATATGTAAATTTGTCATGTCAATAAAGCAAATTGAATTGAATTGAATTGAGAGAGAGAGAGAGAGAGAGAGAGAAGAGAGAGAGAGAGAGAGAGAGAGACAGAGCTAGTAGTATAATGGCAAATAATTGAGAAATAAACTATAAACTTGTTTAATTGTGTTAAATCTGATTATTTCATGGCGCTTATGTTTTAAAGCAGAAACAAACACAGTCACATCTCTGCACAAGAGAGGATTGTTCTGAAACTTAATGCGATGCAACCACAGTACGTCTCTTCTCTGTAGTTTTTTTCCTTTTGAAGTAACTTTTTTTTCTCGTTTAAGTGTTGTTTGAATTAGGAATACATTTAAGGCAAGGTAGCAACATTTGATATTAATATCGGGGCTGTCTTATAGTTTACCCAGTAGCGCCTCCCGAAGAACGAAGAGCCATTTCTTTGAACGGCTCTTTAAAAGGAACCGAGCCAAAAGATCCGGCTCCCTTCAAGAAGCCATAATTCCCACCACTAATATATACACACACACCTAATTAATGTGTGCCATATGTGGTTCTGTGATGAGAAACATAGGTGGTACTTGGAAGTCTTGGTTTGATAATGGGTGGTACTTGGTCTAAAAAGTTTGAGAACCACTGTTGTAGAGAGCTAACAACAAATTCCTTGTGTGTGAACATACTTAGCAAATGAAGCTGATTCTGATTCAGATGAGCTGCCTCATGCTTCGATTCAATAAATGACAAGGTAGCTTTGAGATACCACCTGCATGCCTATTATTTAATTAATGTAATTAAATCCTACAACTGACTGCTGGTAATTCACACTGTTTTTTTCATGTAACAGTTTGTTAAACTGTTTTCTTCCCTACACCACACACCTAGCACATAAAACTCAGTTAAGAATCAACCACTGATAAATGATGGTAGATTATTATCACTGACTAAAATCCCTACATGTCGCAGCAGGGGCCAACATTTGTCATCATGAAAAATGTTCATTTACACCATCCTGAAGGAAAGGAAAACATGCTCTTACCGTCGTCCTCCTTGCGGATGTTTTGGGGACTGTGCATTCTTTCTGTGCTGGCAGGTGGGTTTAGGTCTGACAGTGCGTGATGGTGCTCAGCTGAAATCCATGTGCGGTCGCTCATATCAAACTCCTCGCTGCTTACTGAACTCTCATCCTACACATGGGCACAGCAAGACAAAGAATGTGTGCATTATTAACCTATAATGTTGAACAGTTTTAAAATAGATGCTAAACACAACAGGTATACTCTGGTTTGGGTTGCTTCGCCACAGGAGTGTTATGCGTGTCCTACAACATCAGAGCATTTTAAACATCAGTTATTGCTCAACTGAGCAATAACATTGGCAAATCAAGTAACCTTTGCACATGCCATTATGGTCAGAACTGGATGTTCTGGATCTAGCCTCTGCATTCTTTTTTCTTTCATTTCACCCTTTTGTTTATAAATTGGGTATGTACAGAATAATATAAGGATATAAGACCTGGGACACAGCAACCTTGGCAGAAACCTAGGCAAAGTGCCTGAATAAATAAATAAAGATATTAAAGTCCCTTACTGTAATTCTGGACTCTCCACATGCATCCATTTAAAAATGTTAGGGGGAAAAAACATACACGAATGACTACTTTATCAGCGCCAAACAGTTTCATGTAGCTGCAGCCTTTGTAGCCTCTGTTGTCATTTCTGTGATCATTTGTGCAGTGTGTACAGCCCAATCTCCAGCATTTTAGTAGTGTGCACTGTCCAGGGATTCAGAGTTGTATGGTGTGCACAGGGCTCAAGAGAAAACACATTCACCAATGGAGAGGTATTCTGTGTACAATGCTCAATGCTGCAGAATGTGACTGCGGGCACAGGCTGCATAGCATTATTATGAAAGAGAGATCAAAGAAACACGGTGCCACGCTTCTTGGCAATGTATTTACTACATATAATAATATTGCATTCCATTCAAAATTCCCTTTGCCATTATATGATTGAGATATGAATGACTGCATGATGTGATAATTCTAGGAAAAACTAAAAAGAGGCTTGAAATAGATATAGCAGCCCAGAAAATGTTCCAAGGGTAGCTGTATTCATAAACCAAATGCAAAAGTATAATTTAGGGATGTCCCGATCACGTTTTTTTGTTCCCGATACCGATCCCGATTATTAATTTTGATCCCGATCCGATACCGATTCTCAAACCGATACTTGAATTTTCTAGATATTGTCAAGATAAGAACTAGATAATACTGTTCACACAGTGCAAACTTCAAGTACATAACAGTTATTCAAATTAATCCAGTGTATATGTTTAACAACTAAATAGCTCTGCAGTGCTGAAGGGAAAAATGCTGCATCCAAGCTATTGCTTAATGTTTTTGTATTTTTACAAAATTAATCAAAATGAGTGAGATAATTAGTTTTACTTTAAACTTTACATTCAAAGAAAAAAAATGTTTAATGCAGTGATACACTAAAAATGAACAGAAATCTGTGTAGCAGCTTAACTTGAATATAAGAAAAAAAGTTACTTAAAAGCATTACAGTAAAACCTGAATACCAAAATAAAATGGAAAGGCTCTTTTGTTATGAAGGAAAGCCAGTTCTTAAAGTGCTTGTATTGTGACAGTGGTTTGATGGACGTTTGTACACGAAGTGAGTGTGTTTTGATCCTTTAGGCCTTCCATAGAACATGAAATAGCGTGCTTGACTCAACTGTCGGCTATTCGGTACCGCAAGAGAAGAAGTTAATAAAGTGTTCTGCTCCCGACAATATGTGAATATACTGTGCATTTATTTCTTTATTAAACGAGTGCATCACTACGTTGTTTTGTAAACCGGTGTGATCCTTAACTCACACACACTCTCACACATGAACGCAGCTCTGCTCCCACCGCCTCGTGAAACGCTCACACTGCAGACGTTACACTTCACTGTTGGACTTGTTTTACTTTTCAATTTAAAGTATTTCCACACAGCGGACATGCTGACGTAACACAAAAGATCGGGATTAAGATCGGGTTTAGTAAAGCCGATTCTGATCAATTAAAAAATGCCTTGATCGGCCCTGATCCCGATCTTTGAGTTTAGGCCTTTGCTAAAAAGCTGAAGATGAAGAGGAATTTCACTTTTTAGCATCACAACAACCAAAGAAAATGTCCACATCAACAAAAGAATGGCTTCACCAGTGGGAGATCAAAGTTTTGGAAAAGCCCAGCCAGAGCCCAGACCTGAATCCAATTGAACATCTATGGGGTGACCTAAAGAGAGCTGTGCACAGGAGATGTCCTTGCAATATTACAGATTTGAAGCATTAATGCAAGAAAGAGTGAGCACAGACTGAAAAGTCAAGATGTGCCTCCCTTGCTGATAGACTCCTACCCAACAAGACTGAATGCTGTTATCAAATCAAAAGGTTCTTCAACAAAGTATTTGATTAATGATGTGCATATGTATGCAACCAAATTATTATAATATTTTATTACAATTACATATAATTACATATTCTTATTTTTTATTCCCCATAAAATTGTTTTTACAGATTAAGGATGAAAAAAAGTTAAGAAATTATTCATCTTGGTGTCATTTTTACATCACATACAAACCTGTATTGTAACAGGGATGTGTAGACTATATTCACTGTAAAATCTGTTTTAAGCAACACAATTTGACACAGCATGCACTCTCTTGTGATTACAAAACTACAAACGACGAGTGATTAAAAAACAAAAATATCACATTTTTGTGTGACCATGGTAACCACACATGAAAACTTGCCACATCAGTGTGTACATGTGTTTCTTCCTTCTTAGTATGTCTCTCAACAGGTTTTTCCAAGAAGTTCCACCCCTTGTGCACGCCCTGAAGTGAAACACGTTCCATAAATTATTTACGTTACCTTAACCACCACAGGGAAGTAATAAAAGCATCAACAGATTTTTTTTGCTACATACTGGATTTTTTCTGGATCTGATCTGTGTGCATTCAGTGCATTGCAGCGCAGAAAAATAGGAACAGAAATAGGAACAGAAACGCTTTCAATTACTTCAAACTTCTTCTGAAAACATTAGTGTAGTTATTATAAGTTTATAAGCATGGACGGCTAATGGTTAACCTGTTAATCACAGACACCCCTAGTAAATAGACAACTGGTGCATGTGTACTGGCCATGAGTCTCGAATCGGTTCAAACTGTCTGGACTGCTTGTGTGGGACTAGTAGCTTTGCTCTCAGTTCCAAACATCACAGATAGCATAATTAAATAATGACTTCTAACCTGTGAACCATCAGCATCCCTAATTCTTATCATGCTTTACAAGGTTAAAAGATAAATAATTAAATGAAGAAAACAGCATCACAACACACCAATGATTATACAGTGGTACCTTGTAACTCAGCATCCCCTAAACTCAAAATCTTTAAAACTCGACGCCCTTCGTCGAGAAATTTGTACCCTTACTCAACATTTCCCGTAAAGTCAACGTGTTTACCTTCTTACTGGCTTGTAGTAAGACGTCATCAAAGTGCGAATATGAGACAAATCTGCATTTGTGTGAAATAACTGTCAAATTCACTCTGAAAGCACCACATGTATCTGTGTTTATCTGGATTTTCACTATTAAACTTGTGTTGTAGCTCGGGGTTCTGAACAATGGTAAGAATCCGCTTTTCTGAGAGAGTCTAAAACCCTTATCTTTCAAAAAAAAGCTTACCGTGACAATTTATTAAAATGATGACCTAGAAACACCAAACCTCTCCTAATAAGTTGTCATAAGTGCTCATAAGTTCTCTCCACTAATGAAGTTCTTCGCTCGTTTTAGTACAATAAGTCACATTAAACTTTGTGCAACAGTTATTCATTTTTAACTGTTTTCAATTGTATCTCAGTGTTTTTATATTATATTTGTGTTATTTTCAGTGTATATGTGTCAAAAACAACCCCATTATTTTACATTAGCCTAAAATATAGGCAGTTTCATGGGACCATGGAACACATTAACAGGTTTCCCATACATCCTTATGGAAAAAAATAAACCTTGAAACTCCTTTTAAACTCAACGTCATTCCCAGAACCAACTGACATCGAGTTTCAAGGTACCACTGCAATTGTAATGGCAACAATTATCAACAGTCTAACACACTCATACCAATATCGAGAATGGTAAACAAATAGTTTGGGAGATAAAGGGGAAAAATCCAGAAAAAAAATGTGACGGTCCTATTAGCATCCCAAAATTAAATGTAGAAATATGTAGTTTCATCCCTTTTTCCAGAGAAACTGAACTAAAAGTCCAAATTCAGGTCATTAAAAGTAAAAGGAGAGGTAAAAACTCATGCATTCATGCAGAAAAAGTACACAAAAAGACACAAAAAGACAGTTCAGTAACAGTATGAAAAGGCACAGGAGGGGAAAAAGTCCTCAAGGTTTTTGAGTGCTGATACACTGAATAGAAATCTGTGAAAGGAAAAAAACGTCTTCAATGGCTTTGACTTGAACCATGTGAGCATTAAAAAGCCCATTTAGCTTTTCAGCATTCAGAACATCAGAAGGCTGTGTGGGTGCACTTCACCTTGCTTGCCTGACATTGGCCATGCTTGTAAAGCCGAGCTTGGGCTACTACGTTCCAATGTTATGAAGTCTCACATGTCTCGCTGGCTGATTTATTAGATAGGCAAAAGCCACCCTTGGAACCTGACAACAACCCATGCCAATCAACTTGTGTCTATTATTAAAGAGAAGCTCAGTGACCCTGTGACCAAGTTTATCTAGACTGGCATCTAAGCAGACCTGCCAATCTTTCTGTACTCCTGGCCACCATTTCTGATTGCATTATTGCCTATTTTTCATCTTGTTTGTTTGTTTATTAGGATTTTAACGTCATGGTTTACACTACTGTACATTCATGACAAATGGTAGTCACTCATTACACAAGGTTCATCAGTTCACAAGGTTATATCAAACACAGTCATGGGCAATTTAGTGTGTCCAACTGACCTCACTTGCATGTCTTTGGACTGTGGGAGGAAACCGGAGCTCCCGGAGGAAACCCACGCAGACACGGAGAGAACATGCAAACTCCACACAAAAAGGACCCGGACCGCCCCACCTGGGGATCGAACTCAGGTTCTTCTTGCTGTGAGGCGACAGTGCTACCCACTTAGCCGTTTTTCATCTTGTCTAAATGACCAAATATTGGCACATTTGACACAAAAGAGACAATCCAGTGTTGGGCAGAGTTAAGCATGTGGAGTGACCAGGGGGCAGGGATCAAACCCAGGCACTCAGGACTCATACGCGGAGCCTGCTCTATCAGCTGCATCGTGTCACCCATCTCCTCTCCACGTATCCATGTGTATTTATGTCCTACTTGATTCTGTGGCATTTAATTATGCAGTTTTGCTTTTTATTCCATTGCCAGAGGTATCTGTGTCAAAAAGTGATCATGTGATCCTAGTAATTTTACAATGTGCACTACATCAGGACCACAAAAAGACTTCAACCTGGTGCATCATTCTAACCATGATTGTATAAGCAAGCACACCAATGACAAAACAGTATATTCGAAAATGCAATAACAACACTGGTGAGTATTTGGCTTAAATGCTATTTAATGGATAACATGGTATTTGGCACACACTAACTCATGCAGCAGCAGTACCATTGCTCATAATGCTGTTTTCATATTATACTTACATGTTTAATGCAAAATCATACACCTCCCATTCTTTAATTCTTGTTTAGGTTCTTTCATTGGCACTTCTTTTAAGCTGAAGGCTCACACTAAATAATGCAGATTCTTATACACATGCAGGACAATATTGGAGCCCTGATGGCAAAATCTGGCCACTTGAAGGGCTCACACGGCAAGCGAGCATAAATATGCATTTAGTTGCAAATCAAGTGGAGGCTTGGATGCCTGTTCTCTGGCAGTAAAAAAAATAGCAAAAAATTAAGGACTATGCACTATAGCTATTTTTACACAGTAATCGGTCAATTCCTGCATTACTCTACAAATCCATCATTCATAATAAAAGATCCTCACTTAGTAATGAGTTAACTTACATTTAAGTTAAGTTTTGATAACAAAAGAATAATAATGATAGCCAGATTGGGCGGCACGGTGGCTAAGTGGGTAGCACTGTCGCCTCACAGCAAGAAGGTCCTGAGTTCGATTCCCAGGTCGGGTGGTCCGGGTCCTTTCTGTGCAGAGTTTGCATGTTCTCCCCGTGTCCGCGTGGGTTTCCTCCGGGTGCTCCGGTTTCCTCCCACAGTCCAAAAACATGCAGTCAGGCTAATTGGACACACTGAATTGTCCTGTAGGTACCTAGCCGCTAGGATGCATGAACCAGTGCATTGTAGTGCCGGTCCCAAGCCCGGATACATAGGGAGGGTTGTGTCAGGAAGGGCATCCGGTGTAAAAACTGTGCCAAATCAATAATCTGTTTCCAGCCGGGGAAATAGATAGAGAATGTTAGCCAGATTAAGGTTAGGACTACTAAGTGTGATCACTTACATCCATAAGACCATAAGTGTAAATGAAAAGATCACTTTGTCTAACTAAAACCTGGACTAGTCCCACTCCCAACAGGTATTTAGATTTAAATGAAGCTGCTCCTCAAGAATGAAGTACATGCGCCAAGAAGTAGCCACGGCAAGCAGGCATGAGCATATGCATTTAGTTGCTAATCAAGTGGAGGCTTGGATGCCTGTTCTCTGCCAGTAGAAAATTAGCATAATTCCTGTATTACTCTACAAAGCCTTTACAGTCAGGTTTGCTTTTACAGTGAGCAAAAGTACATGTTAAAATGTTTGAGTGGTACATAAGATTGGAAATAATGGCAGTGCTACAACAGCGAGAGAGAAAGAGCTGCAAAAGTCACAGCAGTCATTAGGGTGTTATGAAAGCAAGCAGGATTCAGAAGGGTCAGGAACAAGCGGTAAGAGTCAAGTGGCTGAGTGTGACATGACTAGAGCAGAGGTGAGCAAAGAAGACTGGATATGCTGCTCTGTTGTCCACGATCTGAATCAGGTACTGTATTGCTGGTAATCGCTATTGCTTTCTTTATTAAGTGCTTTGTAAATTCCTCTGCAATACATTTTCCAATGACATTAATCACCAGGGAGCAGATCATCTAACCAAAGCTTGATTTAATCTCTTTAACTCCTTTCAATTACCATCATATGACCACACTTAACCATTCTGACTCTGTGATCTGCACAGCAAAGATGATTCAATTTAAACAACACAAGTATATCTCTCCAGTTCTGATCTCCTCTTATTCTCATAGCTTAATCTTTCTAGCCTTTTGCTAGTTTTATTGTTAATTAATCATATCGTTAATGCATACCGCTCATCTGTATGCAGATGATGGTTTTTCCCCCCTGTTAAAGAACTGCTGTCTCTGTGAAACGAGTGACCAGAGGTTTGCCCCACGTGCGCTTCGCTCGCTCATAAAACAGCCCGGCTCGCTCCCTTCATCAACAAGATTTACAGAGAGGCTGCTTCACTGAGGCAGTATTGTACCCACTGGCCTCTTTTTGTGCGGTGTGTTTTTGACTGGACCAGATAAGAGCAAGCAGCCTTTGGTTCTGTTAAGGTTTTCTTTGTGACTTTTGTTGGGAAAGATATGAAGAAAAAAAAAAAAGCACATGGTGAACAGACAACCTTGAGAGTCGCTCTTCACTTGGCCTGGACATTTATCTCCTTTTTTTTCCTCAGCCTTTCATGTTTAGTAGACTGGCACAGATTGAATTACAACCTGCACTGTGAAGAGTTGAGGGATCAGAAATAAGAAATTAAAAGCCAGACACACACAAACACACAGTTTCAAGAAAAGGTTAATTAGCAAGGCTGGCCCGCTAGTGGTGTTTATGTATTTAGAGTAATAAAAAGCAGCAGGCTAGGAGTTTCGTTTGGAAGTGAAAAAAGTCATTTTTAAATTTAACAGAGAATAACTCAATGTCCACAAATTGTTTAGGAGGACTCAGAGGCCTTGTAGCCTAGTAAAATAATAGACCACCCCACATTCATAAAAACATCCCTACTTGCATTAGGTTTAAAAAAGCATTCTCAAAATGCATGTTTTATTAATATAACAATAATAAAATAATAATATAAACGTTAGGACTACTACATGTGAGATTACTAGCGTCTAAACACATAGTTGTTTGTTTGTTTATTAGGATTTTAACGTCATGTTTTACACTTTGGTTACATTCATGACAGGAACGGTAGTTACTCATTACACAAGATTCATCAGTTCACGAGGTTATATCAAACACAGTCATGGACAATTTAGTATCTCCAATTCACCTCACTTGTATGTCTTTGGACTGTGGGAGGAAACCGGAGCACCCGGGTTGTGCTGGAGCTTATCCCAGCTTTTCAATGGGCACAAGGCACACAGTAACACCCTGGATGGGGCGCCAGTCCATCGCAGGGCAGACACACATGCACACACCCATTTACCTTTTACATTTACATTTAATTAAGTGCAAACTCCACACAGAAAGGACCCGGCCTGGGGATCGAACCTAGGACTTTCTTGCTGTGAGGCGACAGTGCTACCCACCAAGCGACCGGCACACCCTAAGCCAGGTGTGGGGAACCTCCGGCCCGCGGGCCGTATACGGCCCCCCGCTCAATCAAATGTGGCCCGCCATATATTTCCTACATGTTATTGTTTTTAATTTACTAATTTATTAATCATCATAATCATCTGTTCCGCATAATCCGTTTCAGTGTCGCGTAGCAACAAGGTAAACAAAGCCGCCCAGGCGTCTCTGTCTCCGCAATTAATGATGACGCGTATATCAAATTAACCAATGAGCTGCGACAACCGTGACTGTAGGTTCGTCCGGTTAGCTGCGTCTTTCTGGTTTAAGTTTGTAAAAATGTCGAAGCGCAGGAAAGTTGATGATGAATGTCGAGTCTTTCAAGAAAAAAGGACAACGGATTTCTTTTTTGTAGAAGTGAAAGGAAAACCAGTATGTTTAATTTGTGGAGAATCTCTCGCTGTTCTAAAGAAAAATAATATTGAAAGACATCATACCACCAAACACGCAAAGTATAGCACTCTGCAGGGATCGGAACGAGCGGAGGAAATAAAGGTGCTCAAACATAATTTGATTGCACAGCGAACTTCCTTCACACGACCCAGAAAGGAACTGGACAGTGTGACTGAGGTGAGTTATGTGGTGAGTTCACTACCGTCACATTGAAATGATGATAAGGTAAGTCTGAGATCAAATATAAGCACTACATGCCATCAGCATAATTTATAAAGCCTGTATTATTTGGCTGTGTGTTGCATCATTGTAGTATGTGGCCCGTGACCAGATATGTAATTATTAATCTGGCCCTCGGTGGATAAAAGGTTCCCCACCCCTGCCCTAAGCCTATTACTGTTACTTAAAAAAAAAAAAATCTGCTTTTTTTCTTTTTAGTATCAACTGAAGCCGTCATGATAACAATGCTGTTCCTGCTGTACTGCTGGATGAGATGGGAATCTGCAGTGATTGAACCGTTAAGAACTCACTATCAGCAGACTTCATTCCAACATAGACGGAATGAAAGGATAATTGAAGGACTTTTAATTTCTTTTATTATGCTTTTATTTCTCATAAATTATATTTTCACCTGTTTACTATCTAATTCATACAAATTATTTTCTAGGTCAGTGATTCTCAAATGGGCTAAACCAACTACATCAAACAAAATCAGACAATACTATGGTATACCTCTATTATGGATTCAGTGAATTTCCCACGAGCAAGAATTACCATTTGTTAAAAACTGACCAATCACCAACCAGCAACAGCAGACGGCAAGCTTCTATAATTTAACCCTTAAATGTTAAATGTCAAATTATAGATATTATTAAAAAATAAAAAAATAGATAAAACATTTTTTATTTTGCTAAGTTTGGCTAGTAGTGATGCCAGATAAATACTTTTCAAAATTCTTTTGTTACAGGAGCAAGAGGAGAAACAGTAAACCAGCATTTAAAATCCAATAACTTGGACCTAATTATTATTAATTCAGTAATACTGTTTTCAATGACCTGCCAAGACCCTGCAGTGCAATGGGCAGCTCATGCTGGTGTCGTTGAGGAAGCTTTCAGAGCAGCAGCCGGATCTGTGCCACGACCATTTCAGGCTAATCAAGTTAGAAAGCAAACTCTTCCTGTCTGCTTCTTCTCTAATATCTCAAACTTGGCTGCTCTTTTCCCCCTCACTCACTCTCTTTCTCAATCAGATTTACTTTGGAAAAAGTCTAAAACAAAGCTATTGGCGGGTGCAATTAAACCTGGTAAGTGTTGTATATACAGCACATTATTACTCTACAACATAATACCAATAGTGAATTTTCAATATCTATATCAAGTTCATCAAGGGATGCTAATTTTGTCTTTTTTACTGATTTAAAAACATGTCATTGTGAACGTGGCAGTAATGTGGAACAGTAATATAAACATTAACACCTTGAAGAGAATCAGTTCAGCATTTATAATGTACAGTTCATCAGTTCATCACAGGCTCTACACAGTCTTCCCGACAATATATAAGGTGATAAACAAAGTTCTATTTTTATACTAGATGTGATGCAAAATATCCACATTATTATTGAAAAAAATAGCTACACATGCACAATTTTAACACTCCACACTAACGTGAAAAGGTTTACTTTACTACAAAGGGTCAATGTTTGAATCTCAACTGTGCCACCAACCTGGCCGGGCATCCAACAGACACAATTTGTCCCGACTACAGCCTGTAGATTGTCCCGTTTGCTGCTGCATACTGCCATCCCCACCTCTGGCTGAGGTGCCGGCTGAGCTCTGGGGAGACCTAAGCGATGATTAGAGTGACTTTCCGTACTTGATAAAGCCTTGTCTGAGCCCTCACTGGTGGCCAATAAATAACAAGTAGCCGGCCATAACTGCACACATATGGGGAAGAACGTGCGACAGTCTGTGCCAATCCTGCAGCCAGAGTGGGGTGGTGCAAGCAGCAGAGGATTGTAATATGCATGGGGAATTGGAAACGAACACACACAAAAAACAGCAGTACTCAACGCTCTGAACGAGTGTGCAAACAATCGGCTGGTGCATACACACTGAGGACGGGTGAGGGTGAGTAACGAATTAGTAGTCTGAACTGTGACACTAGTGTGTGAGACCTGTACATTCGCTCTTTGTTAATGAAATAACATCCCAAATTAACACTGGGCAGGGTCTTTAAAATAAAGAATACTTCATTCTACCTACTGTTTTAACTTTTCAACTACTGTTTCAACTAGTAGGAACTATTTTCCCATTTTTATTCACATCTATAGACATTATTTCTAGTCTGTTTGCCACCTTTCTATAGTCTGCATCTCCTATTCACATATAGACTTTGGTGACTGCTGGGACACTAAAAATAGGGGAAACCAGAGTGTGCTAATTGGCTACCATGGAAACAGTCCAAGAACAAAGCTTGACGCTAACCGATCGTGGATGAGAAATAAAAATTCAAGAGAAATGTTCTATGGTATGGATTGCGATTTAATGTGAAATGATGAAGTTATTGGGTTCGTTCAGTTTAAATGTCAGATTAGGCTGCGTGATCACACACACACACACACACACGCATGGGGGCAAGTCAGGGACCGAATTTAAATGGTCTGTTCTTTTATTTCAGATCATATAATCAGTATAACAATTTGACATTTTGACTATTTGGCACCACTAAGCAAGTAAAGACATTTGTGAAACTGACCTTGACAATCCCTCTGTACAAAAAGTCAGATTTCCATGCGTCTTTTCCTTTCTATTAAGTCATGCTCAGACGACAGGTTAGGTGGATTTGATCTATTATCAGAAGCTTGTTTAAGTTGCTACATTTGAAACATAGCCCCACTTTGACTTTATAGCAGAACATTACATACTAATGTCAAGTTCACACTACCAGCTTTCCAAGTTGTCAGGTCGGTGTACAGTTCACTCTACGCAATTGGATCTCTTGTAATCGGGAGTCTTTCAAGTCGCTGTGGCTTTCACACTACATGACTGATCGGCGATAGAGGATTTCACACTACACTATGTATCGCCAACTGGAATCGCAGGCGAGCTTCTCTGGTCTCTCAAACTACCTTTTGTCACGAAAACACGCACGAGAAGTGACGAGGGGTGAGTAACTGTCTGGGGTACTAAAAACTAAAGCAATCTTTTTCACATACAAGAGACATACTTGATTAGTCTTGCTGACCACACACACATGCACGTTTAATGTTATCCAGTTCAGTCTGAGAAAAAATCCTTAAAAATAGGGTTAACTGCCGCTCAGGTGGCGCAGCGGTAAAGCGCACGCTGTTCACCAGAGCTGAGATCTCAAATACATCGTATCGAATCTCGGCTTTGCCTTGCCGGGTGAGGTTGAGTGGCTACATGAACAACGATTGGCCTGTTGTTCAGATAAGGGGCGGTACTAAAAGCCAGAGCGGGACTCTCAGACTGGTGCGATTACGACCTCTGCTGGCTGGTTGGTGGCACTTGCACGGAGATGGGGGAGGAGTGCGGTAGGGGGTGTGGCCCTCCGTGCACAGCGCTGTACCGTACTGCGTTCGTCAAGTGTGGGTGATAAGATGTTTGATTGCTGTGCACGTTTCGGAGGGGGCATGGAGCAGCCTCGTCCTCCCCAATCAGGAGCAGGGGCATTAGTGAGAGGATGATTGACGGGTAGAAACTGGATGTGTTAAAGTGGGAGAAAAAGGGAGAAAAAAAAAAGAAAAAAAAAAAGGGCTAACTGAAGATAAATAGATGACGAACACAATGACTGCTGTTATAGGTCGTGTGTGTGTCTTTAAGAGAGGTGTATAGTGGGAGATGCTCTGTTCACAGTATCGATATAAATGATTCAGGATTTGATTCATATGAAGCAAAGTGTGAGTTTCTTTTCTTAGACATCTCTCCGTTTTTGCTGTTATTAATGATGTTGCGGTTTTAAATAACACCAGCTAATGGAACATTTTGTGTGACTCGCTTACCTTAAAAAGCTCAGACTTAATTAAATTGGCTATTACCACAGAGCCATAGCCGAGTCAGACTCGTTCTGCCCATGGAGCTGAAAGTTTTCTGTCAGTCAAAGCAGAGTATCCTGAACTAACGAACTTAGCAATTGTTGTACTTTTGCCTCGGCTTGGCTCTGTGAAGTAACGTTTTCTGCTCTCATCTTCATCAAGGGTGGGGAGGGGGGTTGAGGTGCAAGTTCGAGTAGGGGGGTGGGGGGAATTTAGGGTTGGACGCACGTCCAAAAAGGTTGAAAACCCCTGCACTACACTGTTAGCCCGGAATTTATATTTAATCAAACATTTTTAGTACAACATACATAAATTATTTAAGTTTTTTTGCTCTACTCTAAAATGCAGAGTACATTGTACTAATTTGAGTACACATTTAAATGTGCTAAAAGATTTAAGTTTACTAAACAAAAAAAAATACTTTTCTATCAGATTAACTTTAAAAAGTTAAGTTAAGGTAATAAAACAGAAAAACCATTTACGTGTAAGTCCGCCTTTTTTCAGCTTGCTGTTGGTGAATCAGGCAGCCATTTGTTTTAACTTTTGTAACCTGTTGTTGCAAATTACTTTTTACTTTTCATTGAAGGCTTTTTGCAAAAGTAAACTTGTCTTCCTGAAATGTCTTTTGTGAAGTGGAACCTTTGTTAAACTAAGTGGACAAAAATTTTCTTCCTCATTATGCTATTTTTGAGTAGCATGTCTGATGGGGCTTTTTCATCTTCCGTCTAATTTTGGTAAGTGTTGTACTTAACAATTTTGTTTAAAATAAATGATCTTAATGTTGACACTAAATAAATAATCAAACAGCGCTGCTTTATTTGCCGTATTTAGGCTACATGCTAGCATGTTAGCATGATAGCCTTCATACGAAGCAAAGAGTGTGCTGGCTTGCTTTATTTTAATCCTTAAATTAATGCTATTAATGTTGATTTTAATACTTCTGTTTCTTGTTTCTTTGTGTTGTTTTACAGGTTCATGGTTACTGTAAAGAGCTGTTTGTGTTTCATCAGAACTTTATATACAGTTTGTACAGTTGTTAAGATGTTTTCTTGACATGTTGTATTTTAAGTAAATACTTCTGAAGTGAAATAAAGAAAAATAATTGTATAATTGTGTCTGTTTCTCTATAAACATTTGTAATTCATATTTAAAATGTAATTAACATGAAAACTAAGAAGAAATCAATAGTTTTTTCCATTGAGCTCAAGATATTAAGTAGAATTATTGGGAAAAGCAGTTGGTATAACAAAAAAAACAAAGTTTAATCAACTTGCCTTTCAGGTGTAATAACTTAATGTTTTAAGTTATGCTAACTCAAGTTTTCATTATACATTACTTAACTTTTTTAGGGCAACCGGTTTCCTCAAATTTTTTAAGTAGATTGAACTTATCCGGGCTTACAGTGTAGGCTACCACTGTCCCTGTTACAATTGTATAGATTACTACTCTGTAAATCTCCATTTTCAACTCTGCAGTAGTGCAAAGCAGCAACTTTAATTCATTAAAACACAAATATGCATTCAAACTGACCAAATATTGCAATTAGCTAATGAATGTGATCTGTGAAATGTTCTGATTGTGTAGCATATACCATAACACAGGTGAACTATTACCTTCAATTCCACAAAAGACAAGTCAATTTATTTTTTGCCTGTTTTTTTATTCAGCTGTCCATTCATGACAATCAATAGCAAGTACGCAAACTGTATCATTTAAAGGCAGAAAGGTGAAGGTATCGATATGAGAAGTGCTGCTAGACGCTCAAGCCTAGCGAGGATTAGCATGGTGCAGGCCGTGAGCTCCCACTGAACAGTATTGATCGTAAAGGAAAACCAGCTGCGAAAAAGAGAAAATACCGGCACCGACAGACACACACAGAATTACAGCACTCAGCCACTGAGACGTCCTTCTTAAATTTGGGGAATTGGAAATAAGAGATCAAAAATCAACTGATTCACACAAATGAACGTGCTAGAGGCTTGAACCGACAGTCAAAAGCCTTAAGAAAAAAGCAATCTGTTTCATGGCCACGTTATAATCGATGACCGTGCCCTTCATTGATCAGAGCAGGAGAGGGGGTGCCACTATTTTTGCTCACTGTCCCACTCGTGCTGCAGCTCTGCTCTCAGCTGCCTCACACTGAGCACATCCGCGCAGTCCTGAAACCAAATCTCCGCACTCAATTACCGCCGCCGCATGTTATTCTATACACAACCGCTTGTCCTGCAGCACCGAACAAAAGGAAGAAAGAGAGGCAGGAAACAGACCAGAGGGCATCCTAAACTCCTGCTGCTCCTCTCTAAGACTCTCTATTCTCTGACTTGCAACAGAATGGAAGTGGACAGAATGGACATACGCTGACATATCAATTTATGCTTACAATGGGTTAATTAGAACAATAGCAAATGTAAGCCAATAATAGCCAATAATAACCAGTTCCGGCTATTTATGGTAAGAAGTGTGCACAGAATATAGCAAAGAAGTGTGAATTTTTTTTTTCCAGGGCAAGTGAACTGAAAGAAATCCATCATGCATTTAATCAGTCTAAACACTTCAGAATCTGATACTTAATATGTAACAGGATCGCAGCTAAGGACATACAATTGCATTAAGGGTTTTACTATGAAAGCCCTGTTAAAACACAGAAAAATCGCAGTGCAATACAGCAACAGATAAAAAAGAAGCCAAGTCTAGATCATTTATTCCACAAAGCAGGTGTAAAGGTGCAGGGATAAGTATTTGCCTAGTGTGTGCAAGCAATTCTTTGCTGCACTAAGCCAATGTTGTGAGGACTTGAGATGCAGAAAGAATGTGCCGTTTCGAATCAAGGCCGCTCTTTGTGAAGGTGTGACATGAGGTTTGCCTCGGTGTTGCTGGCGAGACGC
Organism: Trichomycterus rosablanca; assembly: GCF_030014385.1. Taxonomy (NCBI): domain Eukaryota; kingdom Metazoa; phylum Chordata; class Actinopteri; order Siluriformes; family Trichomycteridae; genus Trichomycterus; species Trichomycterus rosablanca. The sequence continues at coordinate 19,133,979 of NC_086006.1, read as the reverse complement.
GGCTTTCACGACTGAACATAAAAACGCTTTCATCTCTGTCAACAAAATGACTGCGCTGTACAATGACACTGGCTTTTATCTGCGAGCCTGAATGTATGTCAGTCACTCAGTCGACTGTATTGTTTAGTAAGCTTTACTCTGATGCCGTGTCTGCCATTGGTTGTAGAAGGTTCTTCAAAATGTCAATTCCAACATAAAATCTTAAGCAGAAGGAAAAACCTGGGTGCTAACATTACAGAGCAGCACCAACACTTAGTACGGCTATGACAATCAGTAAGTGGCATAAAGGAATAATTTTGCCATATTTCAGTTTATTTCCAGCAAAGGATGTGTTAACTTCTTTTCACTAAGAAAATCAACAAACCTAAGAATTTGACCAGAGGTGTCTAGGCACTTGTGTACGACTGTATGCAAAGGGAACATTATACTGTTTACTTAATAACTTTGTGCTTAGGGTTGTTTGTTTATTATGATTTTAACATCATGTTTTACACTTTGGTTACATTCATGACAGACACGGTAGTTACTCGTTACACAAAGTTCATCAGTTCACAAGGTTATATCGAACACAGTCATGGACAATTTTCTATCTCCAATTCACCTCACTTGCAGGTCTTTGGACTGTGGGAGGAAACCAGAGCTCCCGGAGGAAACTCGGACAGGGGGAGGCTTAGGGTTGAAGTTCATACTGCATTTCTACTGGTAACATAAATGGCATACTGACTTTAAAACTCACATTAAAAGACAATATATAAAGACAAAGGTTGTCCCCCCCCCCCCCAACAACAACATATATACTAAAATAATAAGCTATGGTAACCAGTAAATGCTGGCCAAAAAAAACTGCTCACATTTTGCAAACTCCATCTCTCCTTCTTTTTGTTTTTCTTTAATTAAAACTAAATGGAAACAGTAACTATATGGAATGAATAACATACAAAACAAAGAGATTTCAATAAAGATTAATTTAAAATAATTTTAAAAAATAATTATTTAAATATCTGGCCGAAAGTATTTAGAGAGTTAGTTGGACATTTAACCTCTTTTCCACTATAACAGCAGCCTCTATTCTGAGAAGGCTTTTCACAAGACTTTTTAAGTATGTTTGCAGGAACTTGTGCCCATTCAATCAAAAATATTGTATTTGTATGACTAGGCACTGATGTTGGTCAAGAAAAGCCTGAACTACTGTTCCAGTTCATTCCAAAGCTGTTCAGTGGAGCTGGGATCAGGGCTGGGCCAATTGCCTTTTTTGATATTAGGTAAATGAGAGGTAATCTGCTCCTTAAAATGCAAATATTAGTATTTTATTCCTATTTATAGTGTCTTATTAAAACTGCATTATCAGGCAGCAATCTTAGAGAAAAGCAATATTTGGTATTGTGGGAAGTGTGATGTTAACAATCATGTTAACCAAATACCGACAGTCATTGTTTGATTAATGCTGTTAATTAAACAGGTCATCGAAGTGCAATTGAAAGAGCTGATTAATATTGAAATTAAATAAAAAGCTTTACCATATGTATAAAATTATCTTCCCTGCTTGCACGGGCATTCTCTCTCGGAAGAGCATGCTGCAGTTAGTCAAACAGGGAAGCTATTTTCATTAAAAAATAAATCAATAGACACAATAAATGTTTTATAAAATATCTACTACGAAACAAACTGCACATTTGAATGTGTGTGACCTTTTATCCTAATAAAACATTATGTTGCCTAATGCTTCAATATAAATGAAGGACTTAAAGTAGACATTAAGTCATGTCAGAAATAGCCATGAGATACTGGATGCTTGTTATTTATTTTTAACCTGTATATTTTATTGTATGTAGTTAGACCCAATGTATAATAAACCAATAATAACCAATAATAAAGGGTACAGTAGCTCTACTCATGATGTTTATGATGATGTTTGACTTTATTACTAGACTATTATTCCTTAGTGAAACCTCAGGCTTGTTGATATTAAACTTTACTAATGTGTTAAATATTTAATGGGTCACTGTAAGCCTGTCTGTAAGGGATAAACCGTCAACTTATGGTGGTCAGTTATCACTGAAAACAAATTGCCAAACTTGCAACACAATTAGCAACACCATGTACAAGTGTGGGAAATTCCACACTTGTGGATCCTTGTGTGTTTGTTCTGTTAGCCCAGATCCACATATGGAAATGACAGCCAACAATATTGTGTTGGTGATAAGACTGCAGCCACAAGCACTACTGCTACTTTTCTGATTCAAGCTGAGACTGAGCTGCTTCCCGCAGGAGATGGCCTAACCTTCACAGCATGAGATGTGATTGCCCACTTGCTCCCTTTCTGATTGTTGCGATAAACTGGCTAGCCGTTTGTTAGGTACACTTATCTAGTGGCATGTTACACCTTTTTTGGTTCTGAGCACAGCTTGAGTACGGCACTGATTTCTACAAGATCGTGTGTGCTTTAAAAAATGGGTTGCACAGGTGCTGCATGTCGAATGGTTGCACAACCTCGCCCTAAAACTAGGGATGTAACGATGCACCACAAGATAGTTAATAACCGATTCAAAAATTCCACGATTCAAATCGATTTGACATGTATAATAAATCGATATTCACTTTAAACAGCAGAGGGCACTGGCGCTATTCACCTCGCCTGGTTGACGTCACTGGCTGCCAGAATCGGGGGTTTTCAGTCAAATTGGGCTTAATTCAAAATTGTTTTGCATAGTTTGTACCTAACTCAGAAATAAAAGGGCATTCATTATTTAGATAAATAAAAGACTATTACAAATACAGTATTTTATTTTTAATTTGTCTTCAATTTCAGTTTAAACATTTTTTTGTTTTTATCGGGAAAAAAATGGTATCATGAACCCAGTATCGTGAATTGCATCGCGGGTAGAGTGTATCGTCACATCCCTACCTAAAACATCTCTTTTTTGCTTCAAAGATGCCCAATAGAACTGAGATCCAGGGACTGTACAAAGCAGTGCAGTTATGAGAGCTTGCAGCCATGTTCCTTAAAACGTTCAGCAACAATTTAGGCCAGGATCACAGTGCATAATTATCTGCAAGTTTTCACCAAGGGTGAGTGCAGCCTTTAAGTGATGAACTCAGTAAGAAGCAACATTTAGAAACACTTTGCTGTTTAAAAGTTCTGAGGCTCTAATGCATGCTAGAAAAGCTTTCCCTCCCACCCCATCACAATCCCCTTAAACAGCCAGCACTGTTTAACTCGAATGAGATCACCTCACAGGCTCACATTGCTGGCAGCAAATCCAAAATTTAAAGACAACTGGGAATCCTACTGTCAAGCAATTTGAAAGCCCCTGTGCTCAATAGGCATGCATTTCTACCTTCCAAAATTGCCAACAAATCATTTTTGGCTTAAATAGCCAATTTAAGACAGCTCCTGATAAGCAGTGCTTTCTGATTTTTTTTTCTGCATACCAGTTTGCTCGTCTATGTGCCTGTGAGCGTGTCCCCATTTTTGTAGCTATTTTCGCTAAAACCTTGAAATGGTTACATAAACAAGATGACGGCTATTTAAAAAAGGTAGCTAATTTAAATAGTTTTGCTAATTCCAAAACACCAAGAGACTCTTGATCTCCTTGATCCCCTGCACACATAAATTGTATGAACAAAACTCAGCAGAATGTGCACTGTGTGAGATCATGGATAAATTGCAGATATTCCAACTGCCTTATGTTCAAAATAAAAAGCATTTTCTAAAAAGGCAGCATTTCTAAGCAGTGATCATTTGTTTTAGGATGGCATATAAAGCGTTAAAATTGAATTCAGCACCAAAAACCAGTACCTTTGACAGAGCTGCACATTGTGGAGAAAATATTAAATGCCTTTTTCTCCCACTGCATGGTACCCTATGGTATGGAGCCAGCTGTAATATCCCCGTAGGTTTATCTAGCACATATCTATCTAGCTGAGATCCCAGTGTCAAGGTTCAAATCTTAGCTGTGCCATCAGACCGACGGTTGTTTGCACAGACAATGCTGGCCGAACAGCCAAGCAATTTGGAGTTGCACTTGACAGTGAGCTCTCAGTGCCGGTCCCATGCCCAGATCAAAATAAGGAGTGTTGTGTCAGGAAGGGCACTCGGCATAAAAACTGTGACAAACTGTGGCAGGTAGCGACCCTTGTGGTGACCACTAAATTATATGGGAGCACCCAAAAGATATCCCTCAATAGTAACTGTACAGCAATTGTGTAATAAGAGCTGTGCTAATGTCATATAACTTTATAAGAGGGCAGAAAAACAGTTTGATTTTATAGCTGGAAGATTTAGCCAAAAAGACCAACAAGGTCCAACTGAGACATCAAACAGTATTGTATGCTTAATGTACACAAGAATTCCTCTATGTTCCCAAAAGACAGACATTGCAGGGTTATAATGCATGCTGTTGTTCAGCACATCCAGATTTCTTTAATTGGAGTAGTTAAAAAAGGCATGTAAATGATTATTTAGCACGCAGAACTACCGCCTTGGAGTCTTCTGCATGCTCATGTTTTATTCTCTGTAGCATAACGTTTATTCAGTTGTAATGTTTCTCCAAGCTGCATGTACACATGACTATAGACAAAATGCTTTGAGCAAGATGCCCCCGGAGATAACTTCACTTCCTGCGAGAGGCAGACTATAGAAGGCTTTCTTCAGGTCACAAAGAGCAATGGAGTGTGGACCTAGCTGCTGTTGATCTTTGCTTTTAAGCTTTTCTCTGAGCCAGTCCTTTGCATAGCCTGTGCTCGCTGAGCACTGTTCTGTGTGTATGATCTGGTCTAGCCTTACTGTTAGCATTACAAAAGCAAAATATGATACGATCTGGCTTTCAGCACTAGTGACAAGGCCAGAGTGGTGAGCTCAGACATATAATACACATAATAAAGCAGGAAATCTCTGCGTCTGCTTAGGAACGGATGACCGACAAAGCTTAAAGAGATTCCACCAAACATCCATCCATGTTCATGATGATTTCTGCTCCCCTCTTACCCTCTCCTTGATTGTACAAATAAAGCACTGATTAAATTATTGTAGGTCATATTTAAAAACCTCTGGCAGGCTAACTGGAACTACCCAGGGTCACATTAAATAAAGGCTGGTTCATGCATCATCAGACATGCTTTAAAGAGCCACCAGGAATTAACTTTATTCAATGGTTAATTGGTCTAGGAATTCCCATAACATCATAAAAATGCAATTATAATAACTGCAATTTATGATCCATGTCTGTTAGTGAGTGGAAGTAACTGACTGCAGTTGCCAGAATGTTGTTTAAATTGCCAGCAGCAAATTAGACAAACTGAAAAATTGGAGGCAGGGTGTTTTAGTATATGCTTCATTACTCTTCCAGACATACTGCTGATTCAAAGGGCCAAAAAACCGTCCTCTTTCTGCCAAGTCCAGGTAGTGCAGCCAGTGTTCTTTTAACTTTGAACTTGCGAACTTTGCTTCCAACTGTATTTCTAGGAACATTCATTGTTATCTTTTGTATCATTTTACTTGTTTGCGCAAGGCTCGACTGTGGAATTATCTTTTAACTTTTTGGACTCTATTGACACTTCTAACACACAATTAAATGTCACAGTTAACAAACCGCTAGCCAGTCAAGGTATTTAATGTGTTTTATCTCAAGCACACCTGATGCAGCTAATGAAGCCCTTGATGCACCTGATGTGCAAACGTGGGCTTTTATGATGGATTCTATTCAGGGGACTGAATAATTCTGAGACTGCAGTATTCATTAAAAGTGCCATTTTGAGTTGAATTTAGAGAAACCACCTGTTATATTAGTTGTGTTGAGCTATTTGTTTAACTGTTTATTGCAAACAGCTGACCGTTTGTAAACTGTAACTGCACATGTACACTGATCAACCATAACATTAAAACCACCTCAGTGTTTCTACACTCACTGTCCATTTTATCAGCTCCACTTACCATACCTTACTGTTCTACAATTACTGAATGTAGTCCCATCTGTTTCTCTGCATACTTTTTTAGCCTGCTTTCACCGTTTTCTTCAAATGGTCAAGACCACTACAGAGCAGGTATTATTTAGGTGGTGGATCATTCTCAGCACTGCAGTGACACTGACATGGTGGTGGTGTGTTAGTGTGTGTTGTGCTGGTATGAGTGGATAAGACACAGCAGCGCTGCTGGAGTTTTTAAACACCTCACTGTCACTGCTGGACTGAGAATAGTCCACCAACAAAAAATATCCAGCCAACAGCGCCCCATAGGCAGCGTCCTGTGACCACTGATGAAGGTCTAGAAGATGACCAACTTAAACAGCAGCAATAGATGAGCGATCGTCTCTGACTTTACATCTACAAGGTGGACCAACTAGGTAGGAGTGTCTAATAGAGTGGACAGTGAGTGGACACAGTATTTAAAAACTCCAGAAGCGCTGCTGTGTCTGATCCACTCATACCAGCACAACACACACTAACACACCACCACCATGTCATTGTCACTGCAGTGCTGAGAATGATCCACCACCTAAATAATACCTGCTCTGTGGTGGTCCTGTGGAGGTCCTGACCATTGAAGAACAGAGTGAAAGCAGGCTAAAAAGGTATGTAGAGAAACAGATGGACTACAGTCAGTAATTGTAGAACTACAAAATGCTTCTATATGGTAAGTGAAGCTGATAAAATGGACAGTGAGTGTAGAAACCAGGAGGTGGTTTTAATGTTATGGCTGATCGGTGTAAATACACTGTATATAATGTTCGTTTAGTGTAGTTTCGTTCATGAAAATCTCACTGCTCGAGGTCCGTATTACCTTTATTACGGCTCACTGTAGAATAAACGCTGAACACCGGTTTTGCTTTATGCCTTTTACAGGTACTAAGGTCTTTTATACTAATGGTCTACTGTTAAAGCAAAGCAGCATAAAGCAAACTTTCATAAAGCAGGGGATACCTGTATTAGGGCTACATAATTTATTTATGGCACAGCGTTCCACTAACGGCTACGCTACACAGATATGACTGGCTACATATAGCGGATAGCCGTAGCACTAGATTGGACTGGCACCCAGTCCAGGGTATTCCTGCCATGCACCCAGTGTTTTCTGGTAGAGCCAGACCTGCTGTTACCAAGAATGAAATGAATTAATCTATTTGGATGTTACATTTAACTTCAACAGGAAAAAAATCAGGAACACTGACATTAGCAAAATAAAGAAACCTAATTATAAAAAAAAAAAAAAGCTAAAATCGTGCATGCTAGCTCATCATATGAAGGTTACATGATAAGCATTTGCTAACTGACCCACAATGACTGATCATTCGGTTGCAATAGCGTAGTCTCAGCTGGACCACACCTGTTGCGTAAAGCCTTATGAGTGGCAAGTTTTTGTTCACTTTAAGCCTTCTATTACCTGTTCACATTCGGCTACCCGGCATTTAGATTCTTACAAAGAGCCCTAATACAAACTGAGGATCACACTATGTTCCCTGTATTTCTTTGAGATGAAGGTTCATTGACCCGACAGTAAGGACTGCTGTTGCAGTCGAAAAGCCTTTTCTCCCTCACATGGCCAATTCTGTCTGTCAAAAGACCAACCAGGCTGATGGCGGGCATTTCTAGGTTAACGAGTAACTTCCCCAACCTGCCTCACCCCGTTCTTGTGAATGCTTTGGATGGCTATAAACCAGGCTTAAGCATGAACCAGGCTAAACAGGAATGTGATTAAAAGCTTTTTATCTTCTCCTGCAACCTTGAGTATGTCTATATAAAGACTGTAGAGGCCTCAATCTTACACAAAATTTACTCCAGGCAGCACCAATTGAGTGTGAAGCAACCAAGTGGAGAAGAGGGCAACAGGGAGACTCGTATCCCACACTCAAGGGTCTTTACGCAAGCTGCCCAAAAGGAAACGAGCCATGAAAAGACAGGAAATTGCACGGCAGGGAATGCACCACCACTTTGCAGAAGCGTGGCTCATTGGTTAACTAAACACAATACAAAACAATCCTGGTTTATTTTACCATCAAAACAAGCCTAAATGATTAGGGAGTTCTGGGTGATGACCCTAAAGTGACTACAGAGAGGATAATGAAGGACTCGAGTGAAGCTTATGAGGAATGCTGCCAAATCATAACAACACCAAGGGAAAAAATTAAGTCTGCAAACATATTTTCAAATCTTATTATCTGGGCTAGGCCACTTACAAAAGCTTTTAGAGCTCAGTGAAATCCCAAATGTGTGTGTGTACAAGCCTCAGAGTTTGATGCCAGACTTCATGGCAATTTGTAGAGAACAGCGTAGGGTGGTACAGACCCTCTGAGAGGCAGAATGGCACATTCACTAGAACGCAGAGGAACAAGACAAAGAACAATGAGCAAAGGGACAGGGGGAGAGGGTGGAGCAGGGGCGAGAGGAGAGAGGACAGGACAAAAAAAAGCTACGAAAAAAATGAAGTGGATGAAGAGAATAAATGCTTTTTTTTTTTTTTAAAAGAGTAAAAGTAATAGGTAAGACAGTGAGGAGGGAGGAAGACTCTGTGGCTACCACACAGCATGGCTCAAGGGAAGGATTTTGGCACAGGGTTTAGGAAGTGGTTTTATTTTGGAAGGCTTTATCCTTGTGAAGCCCTGACAGAAGGCAAGGCATGATAAAGAAGGTTTTAAAGCGTTCAACCCTTCAATCACAGAGACAGTCTCTGTAGTCTTAACCATGTAGTTACACACATCTCCTGACTGACACAAATAGAAATGGTTCTGTTTAAACAAATCTGCTGCTGTTTAACAAGTGACGCAAGGTAGAAATAGAAGGGATAAATATTGCCAGCCCCAAAACACTTGGCACCCATCCAGTTATAAACACACCCTCTGCAACACTTTAAACTAGATTACTGAATTACAAAGGGGTGTAAAACATTAACACCTTCACATTTATTTGTTCAGAGCCTAACAGAACTAAGAAATAAAAGATCTCCCTATCATCACACGTAATCCGAAAGCAATAAAAAAATACATAAATAATAATAATATTATGTTTGATAGCTTTATTTGTAATGATCAGCAGAGGGCACATCAATAATAGAAGGAGATTTAATGTGGTTGCTTTGATAGTAAAGTTTCTTCCTTAAACTCAGATTCTCACTGGTTCAACATAGATTCTTTTAATATCTAAACAAAGCAGCACAAGCCTAATTTGTAAATGACTTACAGTTTATAAAGCTAAATGGATTCAACACTTTTGGAACCAAAAAAATCAAACTTCAAGCTGATATTTGATCATTTCTAATACACCTTTTAAAATAAAACATAAAAAGTGTTTATTGGCTATTGGTTTGGTTGGACAGTTTAAACACATACTGTATGTACAGATAAATTCTAAAATGTAATACACATAAATGTTGCCTCCAACACCAGAGCTGTCCTAGTTAATTTCTTATACTGCCTATGTCAAGGGCAAGTAATATACCATATTTCTTACCATATTCTATACACTATACCAGATCTTACAGAGTATTGGTCAAAACGGTAGGATACTCACATCCTACCAAAGACACAATGGTGAGGTCTTAAGTTCCAGATTAACTAAGAACTTGAAAGCCTTTACCTGAACATATGGATATGTTACAGACGTTTGCTATTCCACATTAACTACCCCAAGTATTAGGCTTTAATCGTTAAAATTACCCAGGCATTCTAACTAATTAAAATATAGTCTATATTTTCAACAGCAGCATAGCTGGTATAATAGAGCAGCAATATGGATCCTGTGAACATGGGTTTGATCCTGCAGTCAGTGTCTGTGAGGAGTTTTGGACCTTATCCCAGTGTCTGCATGGGTTTCTTCAAGTATTATTTCCAGTTTCCTCCCCCCCTTTAAAAACATTTAGATGGTGTATTGGCTATTCTAAATGGATCCTGGGTGTGAGTGAGTGAACGTGTGTTGCCTTGTAATAGATTGCAGCCCTATTCAGGGTGTATTCCTGCCTAAATAAAATAAAGCAAGTGGTTCAAGTGGAATGTTGTTAATATTATTGTTGTTCATTATCATTATTAATATTAAAACATAAAATAATAAATGTATATTTTTTGCTATTTTATAATTAACAATAACCAAACTTCTCATTGGGGTTGCTGTCAGTCTGGGTAGCCTAATTGAGATTCAAGTAGAAATACAAAGTGTAAATAACCTAGTCCATTACAGAATTTTATTTTAAAAATTTTTATATTTAAAGATGTGTATCTAGAGTTGTGGGTAACTTTTTATAACATATGACATTATTGTATATTTTAAGTGTATGTTGCAAACTTTTTTTATTCATTTATTGATTAAAATACAGAACATAGAAATGTGGAAAAGTATTCTAAAGGGGTGTCTGCATACTTTGTCTTGTATTGTGCATATCAAACAAACCTGCTATTATTAGAAATTATTATATACTTATTATATGCCTTATTATAATACGTTATTATAATAACTGATTACACTCTAAAATCAATGAACAATGCATTCTTGTCAAATACAAATGAAAATAATATTTACATTTTTCTAAAACAGAAAAACACATTTTTTAAATAAAATGTCGAGCAGATCAGACACATAGGAATTTAGGAACAATGAAAATTGTGGAGGAATGTAAACAAACAAGCTGCTCCAGCAGTTAAAGTTAAAATGTATAGATTATTTGTTTACACAAGCACAAACTGAATCTGAAACTCAAATAAAAGGTAATCTACAAAGCATCTTATAGCTCATGACATTCAGAGCTCACGCACTCAATCGTAATCAATGAAATGTAAATTATTAATTCTTTAACACTACATATTTTTAATAAACTATTTTAAAGAATTATTATATAATTGGAAATTGTTATTGGAAATCTTAGACTTTTTTATGCAGTCCTAGGCATGAAGAGTTACCATCCTATCGGTAGTTAATGTTAAAGGGGTTTGTTAGCATGACTATTCAAAAAAGAAATAGAAAAGGTGTAGAAACAAATATGTAGCTCTTGTAGGGCAAATGTAATAACAGGGCAGGATGATTTATAATAAACATAAAGCTATATAGAGCTAGAACATTTATTTATTCATTAATTAGGATTTTAATATCATGTTTTACACACTTTGGTTACGTCCATGATAGAAACGGTAGTTGCCCCTTCCAAAAGGCCAAATGGCCAATTTTGTATCTCCAATTTACCTCACTTGCAAGTCTTTGGACTGTCGGAGGAAACCGGAGCTCCTGAAGCAAACCCTCGCAGACACGGAGAGAACGTGCAAACTCCACACAGAAAGGACCCGGACCGCCACACCTGGGGATCAAACCCAGGACCTTCTTGCTGTGAGGCGACAGTGCTACCCACTAAGTACCGTGCTGCCCTTGTAGAGCTATAAAGACATTTCTTTACAGTATTTTATTTGCAAAGAAAAGTCTAAACAAGAACTTGACATTGTCACTGGGAAGACTGAGGAAACACATCTGTAATGTCTGAGGAATGTAAGGAATAATGCTATTAACAAATCCAGCATCCAAACCAATGTTATTACCTGTCAATCAGTAACTCAAATCAACACATTCAGAACAAAACAAACACACACAAGCACTTTAACAACCACATCTGGAAAGAAAATAAAGCATTTGTTGTAAAAATTAATAATAGGTCAAACAAAGACCAACTAGTCTTGTATCAATCAATAACTGTGGGGAGATGCTGTGCATTTTAATGTGAGCCACTCACAAGGTGGAACAGGGTGAAGTTACTCAAGTGCAGATGCAGTGACAAAACGCACATCATTTTAATAACATAAATAAAGCATATTTCTGAGGAGAAAAAAAAGTTGCTTTATAGATTTCTAGCTTTCTCTGTGTTAAAATTGTGGTTTGCTAATTACTAAATACTTTAAGCAGTGGGCAATACAATACAGTGGGCAAACACATGACAGTCTGTAGGACATGACGTTCACTCACCACCAAGAGAGTAAAGAAATGTGCTCAAATGTAAGAAATATATAAAATACGTTAGCAAAAGCGGAGGATAATTAAATAAAAAGAGCAAATTCGCATATAACTGATATAAAGCGAGATAACCTGGTGACACACTGAGGGCGTCCGTGTTGAGCTGAGGTAGCTTCTTCCCTCACAAGAATTACTCACGGTTTACAGTTAGATACAGACAGCGTGTATATAAAATAAAAAGCCCAACACAAACATGAAAGTTAAAAGAAACTCTTACCTTCACTTCTGCTCACACGCTTTAAGGTTTTTGGTTAATAATAATTAATCTTATTTTTCTGTCAGAAGAACACGCGCCACCGCCGCTTTTCCTGAGTGGTTTATTTCTACAGTGTGCAGCTGCGCGAGCCGCCGCCACTCTCTCCGTCTCTCTCAGTACAGCGCGAGAAGGGGGCGGGGCCTCCGGTGAGCTACGTCGCAGCTCGTGCCACACACACACGCGCGCGTGCACACACAAAATATGACAAAATCTGCAGGGTAGCAGTAGAAGGACCATTTCAGTCCCCAGGACAGTGGCGGCTCCTGCCAAATCTCTCAGAGGGGCAATTGTTGCGATGATGGCCAAGGTGACCCGTTCGATGGGTAAACTAAAGCTTAAATAATTAACATCTTAAGTCATCTGTCAGTTTGCCCTCACAAATAACTTTGAACATGGAGAGAGAGCAGCTTTACCATTAATCATAAAATTAAGTAAAGCCTTCACACTAATAATTTAATTCAGTCTTCATAAGATAGCATTTTATTTTAGGTGCAGCAGATCCAGAATAAAGATTGGCATCGGGGCTGATGTGCAATGAATAAAGAAGTACAATTAAACAATCGGGGAGATACAATAAGTGCAATCACAATTCACAATTTAAAAATGACATTACTTACTTGTAATTTACTTTTAACTTATATGATTTTCCCCCCTTTGTAGATACTTGATGTTTAAATTTGGTCTGGGTGGCCCTAATTCTTTAGTTGCTAATTTATCCTGATTACTATGATGACTGAATCCTTCTGAAAAATTTGGAAAGTCACATTTTTAACAGATATTTACAGTATCTGTATCTACTGAGGGCCATGGGAAGACCAAATGTATTTTCTCCCTTTTTTCCCCTGTATGTTTTATAATATTGTAACTTTGACTGAGAGGATTAATTGTAACGTACATCCCTGTTACCTACATTTTTTCTTAGTTGCTATATTTTATGTATTTACTAATTCTATGTGTCTCCTGTTACTCATATATACAATCATCTTCCACTTACAAACCTTGTAAAAAAAAATTAAACAAGGTGTCTGAGATTGACCAACACATATTCTGAGTAGTTAGGTAAGTGTGGTACTTGATTCGGTGTTAAACAAAGATTTAAAAAAATTATTCAAGTTTAAATTCATCGAGTTACTACACGCAAATGGCACCATTTCGGTGAAATGGTCCATACACTGCATGGCCAAAATTATATGGCCACTGCACCTAATTATTGAGCCTAAGCATTTCAGTCAAGAACAAAGCCAGGAAACTTTCAGACCAGTGCTATTGAAAACAATTTAGACCAGGTATAATCCCTGAGTACCAACAGGTCACGCTACACTAACAGACGTCAGGCCTAGTGCATTGTCCTGCAGATTTTGACTAGCAGTGCTGCTTGTGTAAAGATTTATATCAGATGTGATGGCCATCCTACTCCTTTCAATATGTATGTCTAATCCTTCAGAGCTGGCAAAACCCTCATTATATGGGCACAGATCCCATATGTTATTTTTAGTCATTCACATTGAGGCAATGTCACAAAGTTACAAACAGTAACCTGAATGAATAATTTGGTGGTGTTTTATATGTTAGACATTCAAGCAAATATTTTAGAAAATCCACTTTAATTTTAATAAAAAGTTCTATTTTTGTCTATACAGAAAATGTGCTCATTTCATTCAGTTACAAAACAGTAAACCTTTGACCTACACTGTGATAATAAATACACTCCCTTCCAAAATTATTGCCACCTTTGATAAAGCTGGGTAAAAGGGTTAACAAATTCACTTTTGTTGGACTTTTACTATGCATATATTAAATGAAAATCTGAAAAGGATCTTACAACGTCTAATATTAACAATTTTACAATGCCACTTTTTATTCATTATTTACCATTTTTATCAGGGCAACACCCTGGACAGAGCAAAAATCCATCACAGGGTTTCACTCAGTCACCTGTCCACTCAATCCAACTGAAATAGGCTATGTTTTTGGAAGGTAGAAAGAAACCTAAACCTAAGTATCTAAAGAAAACTCACAAGTGAACAACGAGACCATGCCAAAATTATCAATACAATCAAATCAGGACCCCAGCAGTGCCAACCTGACAGTAATAGGACTTGAACCAGCAGCCCTCTGATCACTAGCCTACTGCCATTAATTTTTTATTTTGATTTTTGATTATATGTAAACCTTGTATTTGTATGGTAAAAACCATAAAGGTAATAGAGCTATTCTGCATTATTCTGGCAGAAGTGTCCAGTCCTAATTAGCATAATCCAATCTAACCATATTCAGCTTTTATTAAGGCAATATAAGCAATTTCTGATGGTCTGACATTGTATGGAGGCCATTACTACTTCTATACATACACAATTAAATAAAACATTAGTTTTTTATTGCACTATACATATTAATTATAGAGTCATTTTCATGTTCTTGGAGGAAACCAAAGCTCCTAGAGTAAAATCCATTTTCCCTGATATGACCTCCTGATTTCTTAATGATTTTTTATGTAATGTTACGTAATCTACGACTTTCAATATAAAGCTACAAGTATGGAATATATTCTTACTTTTATGGAGGCGTTTGTGTTTAAGACTTTGCATCACTTAAAAGCATTTTAGAATGATTAATAACACACACATCCCTACCAAATTTTAATTTTTTTTTTCCACTGGCAAATACGCAGTTGGTTAATAATTAATTTTGTGATGCATAAACTCATAACAGCACTAAATCAGCAATTGCTTCTAGTGGTAAGATATTCAGCATAAATTATGTGGCTTTCATTATATTTACACTTAAACAGTAACTTTAGAGACAGACACTGCATACAATGATGCAATTTTTCTCAATGTAGCGCTACCACTGTATAATCCTAGCCAGAAAGAATGTGTACACAATGATTGATCATTATTAGATACATTGTTTAGTTATTACTATTTTGATGAAGCTTTATACTGATTTAATTAAAATGGACATATTCAAACAAAATTGTAAGTTGCTTAGGATAAAAGCGTCTGCTAAATACTGTATATGATCCCTGGACATTTTTGACAGAATAACACACCAGTGTTATCATATCCAGCTTTTAATTAGGCAATAAAAGCAATTTCTTAGACTATGAACATTGTTTGGAGGTCCTTACAGCTTGTATATACAATTAAATAAAACATTAGTTTTATATTGTACTATAAATATTTATTATGGATCAATTTGTATGTTTCTCAACATAATGGCATACTTTGTTTATTATTGTTATTCATTTTATTATAACCATTTAAGAATCTTTTCTTTTTATGTTAGTTTTAAATTTTTTCCTTGTTTGACTTCTTATGTTTGCAAAACAATTTTGCTTTGATTGGTGCATGCAAGTTTCTAAGACCCACACCCTACTGATGCAGTTATTGCTTAGGTGTATCGGGTGGTTTTCAGTGCAGTCAAAAGTAGGCAGGCAGTCTTTGTAATGATTGAGTTGGTGTTTTAGGCACACCTATTACCAGCAGACTAATACAATTAATTACATTAAATATATAATATGCATCCAACTTTGTGGCAACACTTTGGAAAGGCTCTTTCAACATGAATGTGACCCTGCGCACAAAGCGAGATCCATAAAGGAATGTGATGCCGCAACCTCAAGCACACTGAAAACCTTGTGATGAACATTAATTGCAATGCAGGTCTTTATATCCTGTGTTAGTGCCTAACCTTACAAATGCTGTTTTGACTGAATATGCACATAAACACTTCAAAATCTTCTGAAAAGAAGAGTGAAGGCTGTAAAAGGCACAAACAGAAAGGCTTATGGGTTTGAAATAGGATGTCCTTCATGCTCATTACTTAACTGATTTTCATGCTTTATTAATGTTTGTTTGTTTATTAGGATTTTAATGTCATGTTTTACACTTTGGTTACATTCAAGACAGGAACGGTAGTTCATTAGTTCACAAGGTTATATCGAACACAGTCTTGGACAATTTTGTATCTCCAATTCACCTCAGTTGCACGTCTTTGGACTGTGGGAGGAAACCGGAGCTCCCGGAGAAAACCCACGCGGACAAGGGGAGAACATGCAAACTCCACACAGAAAGGACCCGGACTGCCCCAACTGGGGATCGAACCCAGGACCTCCTTGCTGTGAGGCGACAGTGCCCCTTTATTTATTAATTATGTATTGGTGTATTTTATCTGCTTTTGTTTAATTTCCTTTCTAATACTACTCATGTCAACATGCACATAAACAATATGTTCGGTATGTACTCGCATCATTAAATTATTATTATTTTTTTTATTTCAACTGCTTCCGTGTTTATGACAAGTGCTCATATGGCCAACCAAGCTCCCGGACATTAGCCACTCATGCCTGTGTGGATGCTGACCGGTTGGTAGCACCTGAGCACCCATGTAGACGCATAAGATAGTACCGTTTATTTACTGTAACTGTAATTGAGTGTTAAATGCTCAGTTCCTAATTTAAAAAAGGTGGTGTGTATATCTCAAAAAGCCCCAAACTTTTAAAAAAATCAGTAAAATAGATATTCCCATGCAAGGGGCCCAATAGATTAATTTCACTTAGTTAATCATGTTTGTATGTATGTATACACTTATATTTATGACAAAATTGGATAAATAATCCGGAGACTGTGTTAACATGCACGACAATAACCAAACGTACTCAAATAAAAGAACTGCTTGTATAACCTGCCACCTACAGGCAAAAGAAAACAAGTCAGCTTTCCAAGAATAATCCTCAATTAAGCCTGGACATAAAAGCTCCCTAAAGTGCAATTAAGCATAATAAGACTCTAATTGTGCACTGATGTATTAAGTCTGTGCAACACGTTTACAAATCCGACAAGACCCGTCTCTGCTTAGAAACCAAGACTAAGCAAAGTAAAAAGTATCTGTGAGTCTCGAATCATGATCTGACCTCATCACTTCACCCTCACCCACATCTCCTTGAAACATCTATAATACTATAGATTAAAGACCATATTCATACTTCAGACATATCAGTGTATTCCCTGCCTCCCTCATGAGATACATAATGGCTTAAGCATCTCTGAAAGCAGCCGCAAGAATGAAATGAAATTACCACCTATGTAGCTATGCAGCCTGAAAACCTTTTACGGTTTGATAAAATTGCAAGCTTTTATTAAAAGAACCCCCCCCCCCCCCCCTTCCCATTCCAAAACGAATAAATACCAGCACACTAAAATGTCAGGGTTTACAAAAATAGCTTTCATAAACTTCCACCGGCACACAAATTGAACAAATGTCACCTAGAGCAAGTTTGCGCGTCTCATTTGCTTTTCTCTACAGTTTGATCAGTAGCTTATCTGTGGCCTTGCTAAAACCTTAATTATGCAGAACTCCCACGGCCCTTTCATGCCCTCTTAACCAAAAAAGATGCATTAGAGATGCATCAAATGTAAAAGAAAGCCAGAAATGAACATGAAGCATCCGTCTTTGTTTGATTCCCTGCATACCCTCCCCAAGTAGCTGTTAGCAGCTGGAGTCTGGAGGAAGGATGCTGCTCATTTCCTCCTTTATTAAATTGCCCTGGACACACACGTCCTGCAATACCAGTCAGTCAAACAGCCTCCGTGAATAAACAGCCTCCTCTTGTTTTGTATTTACCCCCACCCCCACCCCCACCCCCACCCCCACCCACAGAAACACACTTATTTGTGGTATTTATTCAACTGGTTTTTCATTTACATAGCTGTATAGCTGTATTGTGAACATTTTTTGTCCTCTTGTCATCTCCTTCTATTACTCTCCTACACACTACCCTTCCTCTTTGTGCAGCGAAAGATTCCCGGAACATCTCTTATAGTTGCTGAAGTAATGTTCCCCCACACTGGCTGAAAAGGTCCAGCTCCTATTTCAAAACCCCAAATCACCACTCGCAATTTGGAGTTAATGTCAAAAAGGAATAAATGGTGTAAAGTTTTTCAGTCTGCCTATGGTAATTATTAAGTATTCAGCCTCCTTATCTATTTTATAGTCATAGTCAAACCTTTAACATGTGTAATAAATGTTATTGCAAACTTGGGATTTTTACTATTTCTGAGACTGTAATATAAAGTTGCAATTTGAGTTCATTCAAGGGTCTCCTAAAATAATTACAAAATCTGCCTGGTCTGAAATGTACACACAACAACTTATATTATTATTTTGTGTTCAGTCATAATTGTAAGCCGCTTTGGATAAAGTGTCGTCTGCTAAATGCTGAAAATGTAAATGTAACTGAATTGCGGTATAACTGCTAGTGAAACAGACTTTTCTGTAATGTAGCATGCTAATTTTTGATGTATGTATTGAGTGCATTTTGGTCCTTTTGGGAATTTTATAAACAATGTAAATGTGTGCTTCTGTACACACGTGATCATCTCTGTGTAGTCTGTGCTGCGTCTCAAAAGAACAAGCCTGTAAAGTATTATAATCCTGATAGTTTGTCTATGTACAGTTTATTTCTTTCTTTATAAACTCAGCAAACTTTAAAGACGATTGGTTACACTAGGACCACCTCATAGTGCAGATTAACCAGTAAACGTGAGGAACTTAAATGCTATGCAAATGAAAAACTGCAAATTGCATATTACACAGGGATATTATATATAATATACAGTATATTTCATCTTATTCATTAAAGCAAAGAAGAAGCTGGGAGCTATAGTCCTGCACATTAGATTTAACTCATATGTAGACACTATATGGCTAAATATGCGAACACCCCTCTACATTATTATATCCAGGTGCTTCCTACACACCTACTCCTAACTGGTATATTGAATCAATTCAATACATTCATTATATATTCTTCTTTTTGTTGCAAATGGTGTTGGAATGCGATGTTCAACAAAGCTCAAGTTCAGGTGTCCGCATATCTTTAACCATACAGTCTGAATAGGCTCAGTCTTTTTTTAGACTTCATGCATATAAGAAATATCATAATTACGAAGTCGGATCAGTTTTAACTGTGCGTGTCTGTGGGTGTGTGTGGGTGTGTATATATATGTGCGTACGTGTACAAATGCTGTGTGTAGCTGTCATTAGTTTCGCTTGCTGCAGTATATTGGCACGTCATTGGTTTTTCCACACCTCAGCTAATTAGCCTGCCGCTCACAGAGTTGGTTAATTAGTAAAGAGCTAACCCTGATTCTCTCTAAACCTAATATACACTCACACACAGACCGCCCTCCCACACACATTTGATTGACGTGTCAAGCAAATGTACGCCGATGCATGGAACATGGAACAAGTACTTCACTCCAATAAGCAGTTTAAATATGGCTTCAATATCTGTAAAGCTTAATTCAATTATATCTGAGGATTTTTCTACTTATAATTACTGAAAAGAAGTTTTAGAACCTTATGAGAAGTATCTTTGTGGAAAAATAAAACCATCATTAGAAATTTTGAATTAGCAAGTATGAAACACTCTATATGGAGGGTAACATTACTAGACTGTCATGACTTCAAATTATTACTTAAACCCTTTTATGGGCTCCACTGGGTACTTTGGTGCCTCCCACCAAAGTTTTGCAAAAATATACAGTATGTACATATATATATATTTATTTATTTATTTATATATATTAGGGCTGTCACATGATTAAAATTTTTAAATCGGGATTAATCGCGATTACAGAACCAAATTAATCGTGATTAATCGACTGCAAAAATAACTAAGCAAAATTTAAACAGTTATGCACATTTTTATTGCAAATGTTTACCAATAAAAAATTATTACTAAAAAGGTGCACAGGGTACTAATATGAACCATTTCTAGATGCAACACGTACAACGTCATGTCGACCCACATTGTTAACTAGGTTAAAGCATCTACAGTCCATTGCAATCCATTTAAGTTCATGGGCTTTCCATACAAATTCCTCCCAAATAAAGTTACACTGAGTCTGAGCTCATTTTGCCTATAACGCGTATCCGTGCGCGCAGATGCCTGATGAGACAAATGCACGCTTTGACCAAAGATGATATTAAAGAGCCAATTAATAACCATAATTTTGTCTAGTGATGACTTCTCATGCAGAACAATAAATGAATAAAACATGTATACACAGGTGCTGGAAGTCTATAGAACTCAAGCATTTAGAGAAAGACAAAATTAAGAATGGGAATACACAACAACTCCGTGATGGACTTGTGACCTATCCTGGATGTTTTCTACCTTTTGCCCAGTGAATTGTACCCACCGTGACCCTGAATAGGATTAAGCGGTGATAAACCAGACAATAAATTAATTAATTAATAGACAACAAATTAAATGGATAAGAACATATTAGCATAAACCAACCTATAAACTCTAAAAAGTGCTAAATTGGATTCCGACCAATGGCAAGACAACTGTTTTAAGCACACTGTAAAGCATATGTGTGGATTGGGACACAGCTCTCCATAATGCTGGCTAAAGAAGTGTCCTTAGTGTCCTTTCTGCTTCGTGTGCAGCCTAATGCAGACAGTTTTGGGTTGTTGTTTTTTTTTTACCAAATAATTCATGTTAGGTTATTATATGTACCCAATCATCTTTTTTATGGAGTAATACTTTTTGGTGTGAATTACTGTATTAATGTATTGATTCAATATTTGTTGAAATATCATCGACAGTGTGAACATCATAAACAGTGTGAATCTCATAAACAGTGTAACATTCACTCTTGTAATGCAAAAGAGGCTGTAAAATTTTCAGCAGTGTTTAATTCACAACCCTGGGCACCGTTTATAGAGGCTCAGATGCCGACTTAAAACTTCTAAATCAGATGAATTTGTTCCACTTAGCTGTGATGCAACATTCTTTTTTGAAAGCTCACTTAGCATCAATGCAGAAGTGAAAACGCTGCTGCCTGTAAAGTGAGGGTTTAATAGTTTAGCACTTAAGAAACAGTTAATAGTGCATTTAGTAGCATTGCTACCATTCATTTACTGTCTATGCTCTTTGTTTCAGTCCCTCCAGTGTGTCTTTGGACTGTGGGAGGAAAACGGAGCTCCCAACATGCAAACTTTATTCAGAAAGAACCCGGGAGGCTCCACTGGGGAATTTAAAACCAGGACCACCTTTCTGTGAGGCAACAATGCTACCCACTGCGCCTCTGTGCCACCTGCTGAATATTTACCTACTTTATTTATTAGGATTTTAACGTCATGTTTTACACACTCTAGTTACATTCATGACAGGACAGGTAGAGTTACTGGTTACACAAGATTCATGAGTTTAAGTCTTTAAAGTCAATCACAGTTTTGTATCTTTAATTGTGTGGAGGAAAACCGGAGCTTCCAGTGGAAACCCATGCAGACACAGGGAGAACATGCAAACTCCACACAGAAAGGACCCAGATCGCTCTATCTGGGAATCAAACCCAGGACCTTCTTGCTGTGAGGCGACAGTGCTACCCACCAAGCCTTCTTGGTGTCCCTGCCTTCTGAATAAATGATTTTGATGCCCATTCATTTACAGTTAAGATCTAAAGATGTAAACTTTTAAAGGACATGGGCAGCATAGCATGATGATCAATTTAATGATCAATAATTAATGTTTTTTTAATCTACAGTCTCTAGTTTACTTTATGTTTTTAGGATTAAATTATCGAGTAATTCAAACAAAGAAGTTTAATCATTTATCTGCGTCCTCTGACATTTTGATCTAAGGGATCTAAAACGCCTTTTAAAACATTGCAAAATATCTGCCCCTATCCACAACCATACTAGAAATTACAATTCTGTCAGCAAGTTGTCAGGTCTTCATAAATCCTCTAGCATTACTGTAAACAAAACAGTACATTGTGTGTATAGCTTATAGACTTGTTACACAGTCCTGAAGTAGATTCCCTTCAAATAACATGGTACTACTTTGTAGAGCATTTGTAGAGCTGACAGAATAATGTCTGTGATAACACCAACATGTACAGTTCCAGGCAGGTTAGTTTATAAGAAAAATGGTGAAGTAAGGAGACAGCTAATGAGCCCTGCACTGCAGACAGAAATAAACCCATCCGCACTTGGTTTGTGAAAATGTTGACCAGTATGTTGAAAGCCATGCAAACAGTGCCTGTACCAATTAACACATTGCACGTGGTATGTTCACAGTGAGCACCGACTGACCCAAGATGTCCATTATTAATCTAATCTGGCCTGACTTTACTTGGTCTATAAAAATACATGGTCATTAATTTTAGGTTGGACCTGACATGCCTGGATCTGGTTTCCTATCATAAATCCTTTTTGATTCATATTAAATGCAAAGAGTGATTTGGCTATTTTAAA
Organism: Trichomycterus rosablanca; assembly: GCF_030014385.1. Lineage (NCBI taxonomy): Eukaryota > Metazoa > Chordata > Actinopteri > Siluriformes > Trichomycteridae > Trichomycterus > Trichomycterus rosablanca. The sequence goes on along the minus strand of NC_086006.1, from coordinate 19,111,475 downwards.
CAGCGGAATATGTATTATGGCACCGCTTAAAAGTATATGTATTATTTACCCATATTAAACAAGAAAAATGCTGCAGAAGGCAGGACTAGTGATGTTCTCGTGTCTAAATAAAGCAGAACATAAAAGCAGCCTGACAACTATAATGTGGTGTCTAGAGTAAACAGGGCTGGCACCGATCGGATAATCTGTATTGGTATCGATCCAATATTGGCCCAAATCACTGGATTGAATATCGAAAGGAAAAAAAACATGTAATCAGATCCAATACTGTTGCTTAATGTAAATACCACTTAATGTAAATACCACTTAATGTAAATACCACTTAATGTAAATAACACAATGTAAATACCACTTAATGTAAATAACACAATGTAAATAACACAATGTAAATAACACTTAATGTAAATACCACTTAATGTAAATACCACAATGTAAATAACACTTAATGTAAATACCACTTAATGTAAAGAACACAATGTACATACCACTTAATGTAAATAACACAATGTAAATACCACAATGTAAATAACACTTAATGTAAATACCACATAATGTAAATACCACTTAATGTAAATAACACTTAATGTAAATAACACAATGTAAATAACACAATGCAAATACCACAATGTAAATACCACTTAATGTAAATACCACAATGTAAATACCACTTAATGTAAATACCACTTAATGTAAATAACACTTAATGTAAATAACACAATGTAAATACCACTTAATGTAAATAACACAATGTAAATAACACTTAATGTAAATACCACTTAATGTAAATACCACAATGTAAATAACACTTAATGTAAATACCACTTAATGTAAAGAACACAATGTACATACCACTTAATGTAAATAACACAATGTAAATACCACAATGTAAATAACACTTAATGTAAATACCACATAATGTAAATACCACTTAATGTAAATAACACTTAATGTAAATAACACAATGTAAATAACACAATGCAAATACCACAATGTAAATACCACTTAATGTAAATACCACAATGTAAATACCACTTAATGTAAAAACCACTTAATGTAAAAACCACTTAATGTAAATAACACAATGTAAATACCACTTAATGTAAATAACACAATGTAAATACCACTTAATGTAAATAACACAATGTAAATACCACTAATGTAAATACCACTTAATGTAAATAACACAATGTAAATACCACTTAATGTAAATAACACAATGTAAATAACACAATGTAAATACCACTTAATGTAAATAACACTTAATGTAAATACCACTTAATGTAAATACCACTTAACGTAAATAACACTTGATGTAAATAACACTTAATGTAAATAACACAATGTAAATAACACTTAATGTAAATAACACAATGTAAATACCACTTAATGTAAATAACGCAATGTAAATACCACTTAATGTAAATAACACAATGTAAATAACACTTAATGTAAATACCACTCAATGTAAATAACACTTGATGTAAATACCACTTAATGTAAATAACACAATGTAAATACCACTTAATGTAAATAACACTTAATGTAAATAACACAATGTAAATAACACTTAATGTAAATAACACAATGTAAATACCACTTAATGTAAATAACACAATGTAAATACCACTTAATGTAAATACCACTCAATGTAAATAACACTTGATGTAAATACCACTTAATGTAAATAACACAATGTAAATACCACTTAATGTAAATAACACTTAATGTAAATAACGCAATGTAAATACCACTTAATGTAAATAACACAATGTAAATAACACTTAATGTAAATAACACTTAATGTAAATACCACTTAATGTAAATACCACTTAATGTTAATAACACAATGTTAATAACACTTAATGTAAATAACACAATGTAAATAACACAATGTTAATAACACTTAATGTTTATAACACTTAATGTTAATAACACTAACACTGTAAAATAAGGCCATTGTTTGTGTGTAAAGCAAATAACACACAAAGATCCGTTCCAACAGTGCCATTTATTGCCAGCTCACTTGACAACAGCCGTAACAAGGTGCATCTTGATGACATCATTAACATGTGCCACTGATCTGCAACTCATCCGCAACAGCCATTCAGAAATTAAAACACACTGATCTACTTATACTTTCAGCATTTTAAAAAATCATCTACTACTGCCACATCTAAAAACTGTTTAAACACTAACTGTCCACTCTATTAGACACTCCTACCCAGGTGGTCCACCTTGTAGATGTAAAGTCAGAGATGATCGCTCATCTATTGCTGCCGTTTGAGTTGGTCATCTTCTAGACCTTCATCAGTGGACACAGGACGCTGCCCACGGGGCGCTGTTAGTTGGACATTTTTGGTTGGTGGACTATTCTCAGTCCAGCGGTGACAGTGAGGTGTTTAAAAACTCCATCAGCATTGCTGTGTCTTATCCACTCATACCATCACTGCAGTGCTGAGAATGACCCACCACCTAAATAATACCTACTCTGTGGTGTTCCTGGGAGAGTCCTGACCATTGAAGAACAGCATGAAAGGGGGCTAACAAAGCATGCAGAGAAACAGGTGGACTACAGTCAGTACAAAGTGCTTCTTTATTGTAAGTGAAGCTGATAAAATGGACAGTAAGTGTAGAAACAAGGAGGTGGTTTTAATGTTATGGCTGATCAGTGTACTCCATCGTGATATTACAAGCAAAACGTTAAACAAGCTCTGGACATAGAAATGCCTGCCATTACTTCATTTTGGGACCAGGCAAGGTCCCAGCAACAATTCAGAATGTCTTTGTAATAACCCTATTAGTCACCATGTTAGTCAATTAGCACTAACTGTCAAACATCGAGTGTCAAATCCATTATGTTGTCAACATGCATGTCTTATATAATTTATTCAAAAACCAGCAGCATTTTTTTTTATTTTAGATTCTGTTTTGCAAAAGCATGAGGCAACTAACTGAACCATTCTCCCAGCAAGCAATACACTAGTGAACAAAATCCAGCTGAAACTAATTAAGGCAAATGCTAAACACCCTCCTTTCTTAAACACCCGTATAGACTGTTATTAGTTTGTTAGTTATTCATACTGACAACCACGTTCTAGTGGCTTTTAACCCCCAGTTTGATGATTCTTAAATTACATCTTACCACCCAAACAAATGACCACTCAGCATTTGCTTTCCTGACCCAGGCAAAATGACCACTGCTCCATGTACTGTGTAATCATGAAGCTGTTTGTATAAATGTCTTGGGCGAAGATGCTTAGTAACCCATAAGAAATTCAAAAGTTCCTTTACAGCAAGAAGAGCCTGGGTTCGATTCCCTGGCCAGACAGCCAGGGTACTTTCTGTATGGAGTTTGCATGTTCTCTTGGAATACACATGGGTTTCCTCCCACAAGTCCAAAGACATGCAGGCAGTCAGGCCAACCCGAGCTATTAAATATTGCTTTGTTTGTTTGTTTATTAGGATTGTAACGTCATGTTTTACACTTTGGTTACATTCATGACAGGAACGGTAGTTACTCCTTACACAAGATTCATCACTTCACAAGGTTATATCGAACACAGTCTTGGACAATTTAGTATCTCCAATTCCCCTCACTTGCATGTCTTTGGACTGTGGGAGGAAACCGGAGCACCCGGAGTAAACCCACACAGACACGGGGAGAACTTGCAAACTCCACATAGAAAGGACCCGGACCGCCCCACCTGGAGACCGAACCCAGGACTTTCTTGCTGTGAGGCGACAGTGCTACCCACTTAGCCACTGTGCCGCCCAAGTACACATTTAAATAAGTGCATTGTTAAAACAAAAAGTAGAGCGGCGCCAGTGCTGTAAGAAAGCAATAAAGATCTGAGAACATTTTTCCCTACCTGTTCATTGTTGTTGTTAATACACTGCAGTTTCATCTGTTTCAGATAGGTGGTGGTCAGAGGCATGTTGTAGTCAATAAGGTCAGGAACCAGAGAGGCTGGCTGGTTGTTCTCTAGAGAAAAGAAAGTAAGCAGGGAGTCAGTCAGAGCCAGTAATTGTATTGCTCTTATAATTTTTTTTCTTGACATTATTTCTGTTATTTATTTAACACCTGTTCAGACAACTATCATTAAGTGCAGGTACTGCATTATGTTTAAAAATAGAAGAAAAAAAAACACTAATTGCACATGCCGTCGTTTTGACTTTTTCTACCACCACTAGAGGACAGTAAATGACGCAATTGATGCTACATGTACGTGAATTTGGTCTCTTTGTCCCATAAAGATGCTTCATTTGCCATGCCCTCATTTTAATTACATACATATGCAAAGAGGACATACATATGCAAACAAAATCTGCATGCATTACCATAACCCCACCTCTCTACAGAAGCAGCTCAATCACACACGTTTTAAACAGACTTGATAATGACCGAGTAATTCATGTGTGCACGTTTGTGCTTAACCCACCATGTGTGTGTGTGTGTACAGGCCACATCAAATGTCAAAGCACAAAATAAAGGCACATCCTCAAAACGTTATATTTATTATGTGTGTTACAGCTACAGTTTTCTACATTCAGAAAATGTATGTCTGGTTAATTTGCTAAATCTCGCACTGGAAATGAGAGACGCCTTATCATTATTATATACAGTATATATATAACTCGGGACATAATTAAGAGACCACTCCACATCATTCTTCAATCAGCATCTCTACATGTTTGCCAACTGTTCCATTGCGTCTGCTGAATTCCAACACAGGCACACCTCATTCTTCTTAATGAGGAACTGATTAAATGAGCCGCTAAACCAAATCTTATTTAAAAAGGAAAAAATATATAAAACAATACTCTGGTCATCACAATGGCATGATGAATGGTATAAAAAGTGTAAGTACTACCTCAAAAGTAATTAGAATAAAAAAACAAATATTGATTATACTAAAAGAGCAAGAAAAATAAAGAAAAAGTAAATTCCCTTGTAAGGAAAAGAAGGGTTTGAATCAGACTTTACTGGTAAGAGTCATAAAGTGAGCTCCTAGTTGCCTCCATAATGTCAGATATGGTTTTTTATAAGAGCAAGCATAAGCAGCAGAAATGTAAGATTTGGGACAACAGAACTGCAGACTAACAGAAAAAGAAAACACTCATTCAACTAATTTAGACTCGTTCAACTCATTTAAATGTCACTTAACAACCATAGGATGGCATCAAGTGATCAACAAAAAATGGCAAATGACAGCTAAGGTAAAGCTGAGTACAATTTGAAACAGGCTCTTAGGGTCAGGGCTGGTAAGCTTGTTAAAAAAACCTTTAACAATAAGAAAAGACCATAAGAATTAAACTGTATGACACTGGAGTAAGGTCATCATCTCTGATTATCCCAGTCTTTCGGACCACATCACCTTGAACCTGACCCCAGTGTACAAACCTTTGATCTGCAGGACACGACCAACAATCAAAACTGTACAGGTGTGGAGTGAGGATACAACCTCAATACTGCAGGACTGTTTTGACAACACAGATTGGGATTTGTTTGCACAGGGGGCAGATTTGGAGGAATATGCATCATCAGTCATGGGATACATAAACTTTTGCACCGAGAATGCTCTCACAACAAAAACAATAAAAGCGTTTCCTAATCAGAAGCCATGGTTAAACAGGAACGTACAGACTCTGATTAAAAGATGTGACACAGCATTCAGGACTGGAGACAGACATGCTTATTCAATAGCTCGAAGGAACCTCAAAAAAGGCATTAAGGAGGCCAAACGCAGATACAAACAGCGTATTGAGGAGCACTTCGAGAACAACAACCCCCGCAGCATGTGGAATGGAATTAAAACACTGTCGGACTACAAGACCAACACCCTGCAGGACAATGACACCAGTCTACCTGATGTGTTAAATCAGTTCTTCGCTCGCTTTGATCAGCAAAACAGCGGACTTGCCTCTCACATCACACCACCTGTTGAGGAGCAGACACTGGTTCTGAAGCGTCATCAAGTGAGAACCACCCTGCTGAGAGTGGACCCCAACAAAGCAGCGGGCCCAGATGGAGTTTCTGGAAGGACACTAAAGGTCTGTGCCAACCAACTAGCTGAGGTTTTTACAAACATATTTAACCTTTCGCTAAAACAAGCTGCCGTCCCGACGTGCTTTAAAACCTCCACAGTCATACCAGTACCCAAAAAGTCTGCAGTGAAATGCCTCAATGACTATCGACCAGTGGCACTAACACCGGTAGTCATGAAGTGCTTTGAGAGATTCTTTCACATATCAGAGACATCATACCCCCGGATTTGGATCAACATCAGTTTGCATATAGAACAAACAGATCCACTGAAGATGCTGTCTCCATGGCACTTCACACCACACTGTCACATCTGGAACAGTCTAACACATACGTGAGGATGTTATTTGTGGACTTTAGCTCTGCGTTCAACACCGTAATTCCTCACAAACTGGTCAAGAAATTGGGGTGCTTGGGTCTGGACAGCTCCATCTGCTCCTGGGTTTTGGACTTTCTCACAGACAGACCACAACGTGTCAGGATAGGACGTCACACCTCCTCCACTCTGATCCTGAACACCGGTACCCCGCAGGGCTGCGTGCTGAGCCCCATGCTCTTCACCCTGTTCACGCACGACTGCACCCCAATCCACACCTCCAACACGATAATTAAATTTGCTGACGACACCACAATCGTTGGCCTAATTACAGATGGTGATGAATGTGCCTACAGGGACGAGGTGAAATGTCTGGGTGAATGGTGCAAAGTCAATGACCTAGTACTTAACACCTCCAAGACTTCAGGAGAACAAAGAGGTCAGAACATCACCCCCTTCACATTTCTGGAGAAGTAGTGGAACGTGTGGAGAGTGTGAAATTCCTTGGGGTCCACATATCCAACAATCTAACATGGACACAGAACACCTCGTACCTGAACATGAGAGCACATCAAAGACTCTATTTCCTGAGAAAGCTAAAACAAGCTCAGCTTCCTCAAAAACTACTGGTGAACTTCTACCGCAGCACCATCGAGAGCGTCCTATCCAACTGCATGACTGTGTGGTACTCCAGCTGCACAGCCTCAGAGAGGAAGGACCTACATCGGGTGGTCAGAGCGGCGGAACGTATCATCGGGACCGAACTCCCCAACTTGGACAGTGTTTACAACAGCCGTTTACAAAACAAGGCCGACAGCATCAGTAAGGATGCAACACACCCTGGGAACTATCTGTTCTCCCTGTTACCATCTGGGAGGCGGTACAGAGCTATTCGTGCACACACTAACAGACTGAGAAACAGCTTTTTTCCAAGAGCTGTGGCCTCCATCACCCCTCCCAACACCTCATAGACTGTGAACTTGAACATTGAGAGAATGGTTGTATAAAGATGTGCAAATACGCACTCAACATAAATCATTTCTGAAACTGAACTGGTATCTCCACACAGCACAGTCACCTTACATATTCATATTCACCCATAATTTATTTTATTATTTATCTTGAAATCCATACTTTAGATTGTACTGGTTATTGTGTAAATATCCATATGCTTATGTAAATATGTTTGCCTCTTTTTAAATATCCATATGCTTATGTAAATACTTTGCTTCTTCTTTTTATCTTTTGGAGAGTGTCTAACTAAATTTCGTTGTATGCAAGTATAATGACAATAAAGGTTCTTCTTTTTCTTCTTTAGTTTGGCCCAACATCTTTCATTTAAAAAAATTAAATAAAGACCAAGGGAGGCCTACAAGCCTTAATGACTCGCATCCACTGTGAAATGTGGTGGAGGATTAGTGAAGATTTGAGCAGAATGGAATCAAGCACATTTTAAGGAAGATAATCGAGGATATCCAGTAGAAGACCATGTCACAGCTAGCCCAGTCAGAACCAAGAACAAAGTCCACTGAACAGTGGTCTCTCAGCCCAAGGTAACAATCTGGGTTTTCTTAACAACCTTGACAAAAAGAAAATTGTCAACAAAAAGCAGATCTTTCATAAATGCTGCTGAAAACATCATAGAAGGTAAAACTGTAAAAACAAAAAAAATCATTAAAATCTCAGGACTACCACAATCAATATAAATTGTTTACACAGACTTTAAAGGACACATATGGGTCAGTGCTGATGTTCAAAACTTCTGTTCATTTGTCACATTTCCAATGTAACGATTTTGCTTAGCTTCAAATGAACTGATCCATTAAATGACCCATTACCTGCTCATAATTTCTCTCTTGCATTCTTTCTCTTACATCTCATCAGTAATCAATCAACTCTGTTTATTGATTGGTCTCGTCATATTGTTATTTTGTATGTATTTACCTCTTTGAGCATAATGCAGCCAATAGATGCAACAGCCTTTAGTTACCTGCAGTATTATGTGGTGTTTTCAAATAATAGCAACGACAAAAACTTTTTGCCTGTATTAGTCATCCAATGGGTGAATCTTCCATTGGTCTAGATCATTTGTATGCAAACAACAAACGAGCAGACAGACCTAAAGCGATCACACCAACAAATAAAGAGGCAGAATGGCGCTCAGGTGGCGCAGTGGTAAAACACTCTAGCACACCAGAGCTGATATCTTGAACTCGGCAGTTTGAATCTCAGATCTGCTACCGGCAGGCTGGGCGCCTATGTGAACGATGATTAGCTCGTTCACAGGGAGGGTGTTGGAGGGGATTCTGCTGGATGATCAACATGCACTAATGAGCCAAAACGTAATAAGACAAGACATCTGAAGTCCTGACAGCCCATCCACGTGACCTTAAAAAAAGCAGGATTTATTGGACCATTTACCTTGTCCATTGCTACTATGTCAAGTTCTGATGCTTGAATCTCCACTATAAATGCTGATAGGGGTTCAGCATGGGCACATCGACTGGCATGTGACAACTCTGTCTCAGCACACACTACATTGAACCCTTGTGTGTATGGGACAGACACCTCCTCACCAGTATCAAAAGTATCTGTAATTTGATACACAACAGCAGCTCTGTTGGCATAGCTTTTATGTCCTTTGGCATAAATAAGTCTTGGCAACACAACAATCTGACAGTGGTTTGTGGCTTGTCCTTCTTCAGATAACAGCCAATGGGAACTTCCTATTTGTAATTACCATTCAAGTAATTACCTCCTAGCCTAACATTTAATAAACAGTATTATTAACCAGGATGGGCATGTATGTTAGAAGGGTCATCCAGATCTGTCTCCCATCAAACGTGGTATAATTATATTTATATATATTTATATATATATATAAATATATATATATATATATATATATATATATATATATATATATATATATATATATATATAAACAGACAGACTATATGTACACATATACACTACAATAAAAATTTTGCATATGCCCAGCTTGTTTGGAAGCTGGGGTCAGAGCACAGGGTCAGCCTCTTGTATGGCCATTGTAAGGGTCCAACAGTGGCTGCATAGCAAAGCCTGGATTTCAACCGACAATCTCCGACTGATAGCCCAAAGCTCTACCCACTAGGCTACCACTGACCCATAGATAGATAAATAGATATACAAAAAAACAATACAGTTGATTAATTGAATAATTACATTGTTTTTGTATCAAAAAGGTAATCACGTATATGGCTAGTGCTATTAAATATATGCTATGATGATATCTATACTGTATAATGATAATGCAACAAATTATAAGCAAAATGAAATAAGCTGATAATGGGGCAAACCTCAGCCCCCGAGTCGAGTAAAAAAGAATCCAGTGCACAGTAATTAATCAGTTTTAATAATTTAGGACTGAACTTTTGCGTGGGTAGCTGGAGCTAAAAGTGGAAAAGAGGGATGGGGAGGGTTTCACAAACCCCATGGGGTAGAAAGCCAATTAGTGCTTGCTTTATGAGCGACACCCAATGTTTTCCCTGTGCAGCCACACAACGCTGAGACAGATTAAGCCTGCAAGGTGTTCTCTCTCTCCTAATGTTTATCTTGCACCAAGCAGGGGGTCTTGGGGCAGTTGTTTAAAATGGTGAATATTTTTGGCTCTTATCCACTCCGTTAGCTTAGAAAGTCTGCAAAATTCAACATGTATTAATGACATTATAAGCCATAAAGGGTAAAGCATTATCATTTTATCTACCATATTTTCCCAATTGGACCCTTCCAATTTTTACCTCCTAGCCCAAATTCCTCTTCCAATATTCTCCCCCACTTTGCAAAATGATCTGGTGTCCTTGGAGTAGATTTTTTTTTCCAAAAAGGGCCATAATTGGGCTAATTGTAGAGTGTATGGAGGGGGACAGGACACTCCAGTGTTCAGAGCTTAATGAATGGCTGTGTGACTGTGTTTGGTATGTGTTGGAGGGAGTATAGCTTTGGGGATATGTTAACTTCAGGGACAGAGTTGGGGGTTGAAAGAGAGAAAAAACCAAGGGGATGGAGGGATTGTTTTAGCAAAGACAAAGACTTGAAGTAGTACAAAAACCTTCTGGGATTGTCATTTCCTGTAGTGACAATTAATCTTCTCCAAAAGGTCAGTAACTTTTTAATAAGAAAGATTCACTGATGCACAGCAGGGGCTGTACCAGCCTAAATCTCACTACAACTTTTTTCATGTGTATGTACATTAAAAATAATACTTGCAAAAAATAAGTTTTTAGAAATAATACTAAAAAAGACAAAAAGACAAAAAGAAAAAAGAAAGAAAGAAAGAAAAAAGAAAGAAAGAAAAAAGAAAGAAAAAAAGAAAAAAAGAAAGAAAAAAAAAGAAAAAGAAAAAAAGAAAAAGAAAAAAAGAAAACAAAGAAAAAAGAAAGAAAGAATAAAGAAAAAGAGAAAAAAATGAAAAATGAAAAATGAAAAAAAGAAAAAAAAGAAAAAAGAAAAAAGAAAGAAAGAAAAAGAAAGAAAGAAAAAGAAAAAAAAATGAAAAAAAGAAAAAAAGAAAAAAAAGAAAAAAGAAAAAAGAAAAAAAAGAAAAGAAAGAAAAGAAAAAAGAAAAAAAGAAAAAAGAAAAAAAGAAAAAAAAAGAAAAAAGAAAAAAAAGAATATAATCCAATAACTGTTTTAAAATTAAGACGTCTTAATGAGATTTCAATTTATAAAATGCTTTGACATTCACCAATTACTAACCAAGTGACTGATTTCAAAGGTGAAATGTGTTACAGTTTTAAACAAAGTCTAATTTTAAACATCACATTATGAGATCATCATTTTGTGTACCTTTGCACTCGGCTCCACTCGGACTGATGTGCATCCTCTTCTGACACTCCCCACAGCTCATCAGGAATCGGGTCACTGCCTCTCTGGGCAGAAATGCATAAGTCTCCGCTATCTGAGACAGAAGGAAAAAAAGCATCAGACTGCAGTCAGTCATTCACTTATGGAACTCAGCTAAAATGTAGTGGAATATTCTGCTGCACAGTCAAACACAAGAACCAAGAGAACTTGGTTCTTGCTTTGGTTCTAATTCATTTCTTACAAACTTTAGAGAATTTTGGAATTTCCTGTAAAAGCATGATCATCATGAGCATCATTATTTTAAAGTGCAAAGTGATTAAGAAGTTAAATATGAACTGTTGGGAATAACAGGTTTCTTCATTAGATCAGACAATCTTTAATTAAATCAGCTCATTATTACTGCATTATTATCTATCAATACACAAACACCAAATCCTTAATGTACGGATCCTGGCCTATATCTGGCAACCCTCACTACAAATCATCTTGCAATATGTAGGTTGTGAATTGTCAGTTACTACATTATAAAACCACAAGAGGGTCACACCCAACACAAACATCCCTATCAGTACAATTACTTCAATAATCCACAAATGTAAATTCAGATGTTGGGTAGTTCAGCATCTTAAACATTAAAACTTGTTAAGTAAGATCTTTTAACTTATCATCGAGTAACTTTTGTTTAAATTAAAATCTAAAAGATGAATGCTCGGGTGGTGCATCTGTAAAACATGCTAGCCCACCAGTGCTGACATTTTAAAATCACTAGTTTGAATCTCAGCCAGGCGCATATATGAACAATAGCCAGAATGATTCCTCATAACTACTGCAATTACAACCTCTGCTGGGTGGTCGATGACGACTGCACAGAGAATAATAGTGATCAGTGCGTGACACATCAAGCGTTATACAGACCTCCATAAAAAACCCACCTGGTGCAGGTGAAAAGAAGTGGTCGGCTACTGCGCACATGTCAGAGGGGGGAGGGTGTTACATACAGCACTCCTCAGTAGAGGTGAGATAGAATCAGGTAATTAGATATGACTGAATAGGGAGAAACATTGTTCCTAGTCTTTGTCCAGCCAGCAGAGGCTGCAATCACAGCAGCAATAAGGAATCACTTCAGCCACCGCACCCTCAGACAAATCCAATCATGTCAGTGTAGGTGCCCAGTCAGCTAATAGCAGAGATATCAGGTGGTGGGCTAGCGCCTTAGAACGCTGTGCCAGCTGAGCACCCAGTAAACATTTTAGACATGAAAATAAAGGTTGCCAGTAGTGTTTGGAAAAGAAGGTTTGCATATATGAAATTCACAGTAAAGTCTGTTACTACGCATAGAGTACTGACACATTTAACGTCATCAATAAAACAGAGCCAACTTCATATTAATGCTCATGGTTTTGGAATAAAATGTCCAACAAGCTTATTGTCAGGTGTCCAGATATTTTTGGTCATATAGTGTATTTGGGGGAAAAAACTGTTTACACCTGTTTAAGTCAACACCTCCAAACATAAAGCCAAAATAACACTAAAGTGAATGTTCCTGCATGACCTAGTCACTCTATAGACTTAAATTCTATTAAGAGCTTATAAAGGATTTTACAACTGCAAGTCCATCAGAGGAAGCTTAGTAACCTTGGGGAACTGAGACAATTTGCAAGGAGTAAAGGGTCAAAATGTAACCACAATGCTTCAAAAAGCTAATTATTTCTTACTACTGATGTCTCAGAGCTGTAATAACCACCAACAGGATGGCAACACAGTACTATGTTTTTTATTGGTAGTGTCATAATACTCATACTTCATCATTAATGTCTTTTATATTTTATATAAGCATTTTTATTTGTGCTTTAAAATGGGATTAAAAAGTACAAACCCCATTTTCAGAAAAGTTGGGACATTTTGTAAACTGCAATAAAATAAAGAAAAGATTTTTGTTATTTTTACTGTTAATTTTTTGTAAATATAAACACATTTACAATTTGATGCCTGCAACACCCTCAAAAAATTGTGACAAGTTTACCCCTTTGTTCCACCACCCTTCCTATTAATTAGACTTTTTAATGGTTTGGGAACTGAGGACATCAATTGTTTACATTTTTCCTGAGCTACGGTTTCTTAGAAATATGCAGTGTTTTATATCAACACAGTTATGAGACATCAGTACTTATTGATTCAGCTGTGTCATAAATACTACTGAAGGGATTTGGACTGTGTAAATCAACAACACATGTGGTAAACAGAGTAGTAACAGCAGCATTTACATTTACAGCATTTAGCGGACGCTTTCATCCAAATCGACTTAGTTGTGACAGTACACACTCTAAGCAACTGAGGATTAAGGGTCTTGCTCAATGGCCCAACAGTGGCAACCTGGCAGTGGTGCGACTTGAACCGGCAACCTTCCGATTACTAGTCCAGTATCTTAACCACTCCTTAAGCCCTCCTAGCACAAGTAGTAACACAAATAAATTGCTCATCTAATAGTATCTCATTTTACTAGCTTTACCTTCTTATTGGGTAATCTTGCTTCAACGACAGTACTGCAGTGCATCAGAAAAATAATGCAATAGACCCTGTATGCGCTGGGTATGAAGATCCCATGCAGCATGGCACAAAAGTATGTAATAATTTACAATATTGCTAATTATTTACAATTAGTATTACACAGATGGACTTAATACAACTTCATTATGGACCACATGGCGTACCTTCCAAACGAGAGGCAGTTATAAACTTCTATGGTCATGTCGGTGTTAGGGATGTTAAAATCATTAGGGATGGCCGTTCAGGTGGCACAGTGGTAAAAACACACGCTGGAACCAGAGCTGGAATCACAGCCGGCCACATGAACAACGATTGGCCTGTTGTTCAGATAGGGGTGGGATTAAGCCGGATAGGGTCTCTCTCATAACTAATGCAGTTGCAATCTCTGCTGGCTGATTGATGGCGCCTGCACAGAGATGAGAAAAGATGGCTGTCAGGGTGTGTCTCTCCGTACACAGTGCTGAGCTGCACTGAACTGTTAAAGTGTAGGTAACAAGATGCATATGGCTGCTGCCCACGTGTCGGAGGGGGCGTGGGTTAGCTTCATTCTCCTCAATCAGAGCGGGGATCGGCATTGGTGGAGAGGAAGCATGATGCAATCGGGCAATTGGACGCGCTAAAAGGGGGAAAAAGGGGAGAAAATGCATAAACAAAACAAACAAAAAAAAACATTGGGGATTGCACCTCGTTAATATAGAAGCAGTTTCACTGTTGTGTAGTTTTGTGTGTAAAGCTAGTGATCCTAGCATTACCTTCCAAGTACCATTGGGCCTAGTTGGTGTTAATCCTATGTGGGTAAAAAAAAAAAAACATTAGACTTTTTTCCAATTTTTGGTGCCAAAATGTGCACAGGAGCATTTTTTTTGTTTACTAGGCAAAAAGGGGCAAAATAAAGTCCTCCATGCAAACACCCACTCTTGCTTAATGACTGAAAATGGAGCAGAGACCTGTATAAATCTGCATCTCATTGGCTCCTATCGGTGATTCCCACAGCTAGCTGGGTTTCTTGACCTCCCTGTCAGGCAAGCGCATACTCCCTAGCGCAAGTCTTATTCTGTCTGTCAATGTCCCTTCCATTCTCAATGGAGACTACTCGGTCAGCGGTAGGCTGTAGTGGCTCTAGAGCAGGGGTGTCAAACTCACGGCCCGCGGGCCAGATCCGGCCCGCCACGTCATTTTATGTGGCCCGCGAGAGCTTAAACGACTGTACGATTGTTGTGATGGTTCGGGTCGTTACAGAGACGCACTTATAATTTAATAGGACACCTGCGCCTTTAAACGGCAGCCGGTAACATCGTAGTCATGGCAACTAACTTTGACCTTCGCTGAGAAGCCATGTGACTTTTACGGCAAAAGAACGCGGGGTAGTAATGTAAACAATAATAATAAATATAAATATTATCTTGCAGTATAATACCAAAGCATCATCTGTAAGTAGTGGCGTTTATATTCTCAGTTGTTCGTAAATGTTTAGTGAGTATATCACAGCAAATACAAATTTACCGTAATTAAATACAATTGTTACCGTTACTATAGCAATTAGTATCTTTACACAAAATGCTAACTCGTTAGCGCTATTTTACGTTTGGTTAAATCTCATATTGTACCAGATGTAACACTTGACTACAGCTGTGTGCTTGTACTGTATTAAGTTCTTTATTGTTTTCATTGTTTGTATTTTTACTTCATTCTGGTGCACACAGTGTATCACACAGCTGGGAAGTAAATAAACCGACTGTATTCTAAAGAGAGCTGTCTGTCTGTCTGTCTGTCTGTCTGTCTGTCTGTCTGTCTGTCTGTCTGTCTGTCTGTCTGTCTGTCTGTCTGTCTGTCTGTCTGTCTAGCTGAGCAAGGGGGATAAACTATTAGTGAGGGCAGAACAATTGTCTTAAAATACACTGTAAAATCCTACATTAACTGCATCTCTCAAAATGCATGCTGATTTTGTGACCTGCAAAGTGACACATCCCGCTAGTAGATGATGTTAAGAAATATTTACACATAATCCCAAAATGTACAAGAAGATAAGTAAGAAAATTAAGCAGAAGGAGGAAATTTAATGAAAGTGAAAACAAGTTTGTGCTTCAGGAAGAGAAAACGGTGCGTCTCTTGTGTTATGAGGCCGTGTCTGTGGTAAAGGAGGGCAATATAAATGCAGAATTTAGCCTCCAAGAAAAACAACAGACTGCAATCACAGCAGAATACGTTACAATCGGCCCTTTGAGGGCCACAATAATGCTGATGTGGCCCTCGGTGAAAATGAGTTTGACACCCCTGCTCTAGAGAAAGCCCGGCACGTTTGGTACGTGCCCGTTTTGAAGAGAGGGGGTGTGACGGTAAAATGTCAGTCGCTTCCTTTGGTGACAGAGTTCGTCAATCAGGCGCAGACCGGGAGAATATCGGGACGCACGCGCCCTCTCGTACGTGCACCATGAACAAAGGTAGTTTATCAGTGGAGGGACAGCATCCAATCTAAATTTAAATTTCATTAATTCAGGGGAGAGACAAATGAAGTGCTAATCAGGTTCTTAAATCAGTGAGCGGCGGTGACTGAGACAGTGCTGGAGGGCCAGACTCTTATTAAAATGAAAAGACCGCTACCCCCATCCCTCACTCATGCTATAGTCTTTAAAAAAGATGGATTTGGGAGGTTTGATTTAGAATCCACTGAACTAAAAAATGTGATTTTTACTTGTGTAAGTCACTTTGTGAGCAGCAGGGTGGTGCAGCCGGTAGAGTAGAAATCACACATCTCTCATTTGTAGTCATTAGTTCTATTAACAGCCTAATCATTCTGTAAATAAACAGACTGACACCTTAGTATTTATACAGTACACTAATCAGCCACAACATTAAAACCACCTCCTTGTTTCTACACTCACTGTTCATTTTATCAGCTCCACTTACCATATAGAAGAACTTTGTAGTTCTACAATTACTGACTGTAGTCCATCTCTGTAGTTTCTCTGCATATCTTTTTAGCCTGCTTTCACCCTGTTCTTCAATGGTCAGGACCCCCACAGGACCACCACAGAGCAGGTATTATTTAGGTAATGGATCGTTCTCAGCACTGACACCGACATGGTGGTGGTGTGTTAGTGTGTGTTGTGCTGGTATGAGTGGATCAGACACAGCAGCGCTGCTGGAGTTTTTAAATACCGTGTCCACTCACTGTCCACTCTATTAGACACTCCTACCTAGTTGGTCCACCTTGTAGATGTAAAGTCAGAGACGATCGCTCATCTATTGCTGCTGTTTAAATTGATCATCTTCGAGACCCTCATCAGTGGTCACAGGATGCTGCCCACAGGGTGCTGTTGGCTGGATATTTTTGGTTGGTGGACTATTCTCAGTCCAGCAGTGACAGTTAGGTGTTTAAAAACTCCAGCAGCGCTGCTGTGTCTGATCCACTCATATCAGCACAACACACACTAACACACCACCACCATGTCAGTGTCACTGCAGTGCTTAGAATGATCCACCGTCTAAATAATACCTGTTCTGTGGTGGTCATGGGAGAGTCCTGACCATTGAAGAACAGCATGAAAGGGGGCTAACAAAGCATGCAGAGAAACAGATGGACTACAGTCAGTAATTGTAGAACTACAAAGTGCTCCCATATGGTGGAGCTGATAAAATGGACAGTGAGTGTAGAATTATAGTAAAAGAAAGTCCCAATAAAACCTATTAAATTTGATCCATCTTTTAACCCTTCCTACTCTTTAATTTTCTCTCCCCAGTTCGTTCCCCTCCTCCCCATTAAACCTGCAGAAGACCGGGCAAGCCAACATGAAGAGAAACTACACCCCCACGCTAAATATCCACACTCTCCCCTGAGGCTCAAACAAATATGGGCGACCATGGCACTGCAACAGGAGACCAGCAACACGATGATCCAAAATCAAGAGATCAACAAAGGCTTGTGTCTGTACCCAAGTCTTCACTTCATTCCACTAACAGAGAACCACAGGTGCTTGGGTGAGACTTAAAGCACAAGGGATGCTATACAGCAGGGAGGCTCGAGTGCCAGTCCTAAACAAGCTCTGGATTGCTGCCAGATGGCAAGTGCGAATACTGTAGAAGTGTTGGCAGTGTAAACATGGAAACATAGATATCATTAATTATACATAGGACGAAACATAAACAAACGTATATGCTACGACACTCTAAATGCAGGACACAGAGATGTAGTGCTGATGTGGTGGTGTTGCTCTATCATGTTTACATGCATTTCTTCCTTTTCCCATTAGAGGGCATTATAACAGGACGGGTAATGTGGCTGGTTTGTTTGTTTACTAGGATTTTAACCTCATGTTTTACACTTTGGTTACATTCATGACAGAAATAGTAGTTACTCGTTACACAAGGTTCATCAGTTCACAAGTTTTAACGTCAAACACGGTCATGGACAATTTGGAGTCTCCAATTCATGTCACTTGCATGTCTTTGGACCATGTGAGGAAACCGGATCTCCCGGAGGAAATCCACACAGACATGGGGAGAACATGCAAACCCCTAGGGACCTGGGGATCAAACCCAGGACCTTCTTGCTGTGAGGCGACAGTGCTATCCACTGAGCCACCATGCCGCCCCACGTGGCTGGCTAAAGGGACAGATTTAGCTGGTCAGTGAATCTCTGTAGGTCCAGTAATATACAGTGCAGAATTCATATGCATTCCTATATACAGTTGGAAGCAAAAGTTTGGAAACCCTGGACAATTGCACTGTTTTGTAGATTTATATAGTAAAACATGTAAACCCCCATCTTAAAGCTGGGATCCCTGTTATTAAAGCCTTTTTTAGTCCACTAGTTCAATAGATAGTTCAAGTTCAATAGATATTTTGGGGCATCTTGCAGATTTTCAATAAGGCTTAAGTCAGGGAAATGTAAAGGCCATTCCAAAGGCTTTAGCTTGAGTTTCTTAAAAAAAGAATCATAGCATATTTTTGATGTTGCTGTTGGATAATTGATCTGTTGTAGATGCCAGCCTTAGCTTGTTGCTTTCAAGTGTCATATTTGTTTTCATATTTGCTAATATTTGGTACAATGTATTCTTTTAGGCCAGCACAGTGGCTCGGTGGGTAGCACTGTCGCCTCACAGCAAGAAGGTCCTGGGTTCGATCCCCAAGCTGGGCGGTCCGAGTACTTTCTGTGCAGAGTTTGGTTTCCCCTGGGAGCTCCGGTTTCCTCCCACAGTCCAAAAACATGCAGTCAGGTTAATTAAAGACACTGAATTGCCCTATAGGTGAATGGGTGTTTGTGTGTGTGTGCCCTGTGATGGACCAGGGTGTTACAGAACATGCATACTCCACACAGAAAGGACCTGGACCACTCCGCCCAGGGATCGAACCCAGGACCTTCTTGCTGTGAGGCAACAGTGCTACCATGCCACACTTGCCACTTATCAAAGACATATAGGTTTTATGTTTGTGGATATCAACTGCATTTAAATGTTTGCTAAAAGTAACTACCACCTGCTTACTATTTAATATTTAATATGTCTCTGACAGTGATCTGCCCAAACGTTACCAAAAAAGCACTGCCACACATATCCTAATGTTTTGGCACATAATTGTAATGCCACTAAGAATACGTAACTATAGATGTAAGAATATCACTTCCTAAATATTAGAAAGAACAAAATGAAAAAAAAAAAAAGAAACACACTGACCAATGAGTGTGAGAAAATCGTTGCTGTGTTCACTCACCGCTTTATAGGTTTTTTTCTGACCAGCATGTTTAGGAGCTTTGGCAAGGTCAGAGCTGATCTCCACATGCATGGCGTAGATAATGTCGTAGAAATCCTCCACTACAGCCACTCTCTTTAGGAACGAGACCTCCTGTCCTGTACCGCTATCCACACACTGCAAGACAGAGAAACAGATTTCATATAGCTAGCATTTACAGTACATCTATATATAGACAACTATAGCCAGTAAGGTTCCCATGTTGTTTTTAGTTTTTTTATATCTAGAAATATTTTTGTCCATAAAATATATTTCTTTGCTTTAAACATGTTTTAGAGTTCATTGAAACTCTAAATTGTATAGAGGTTTACTTATATTGAATACAACAATTCATTTTCTTTTCTTATTTGAATGCCAAAAATGTTAAAGTAGCAGGATATTTATTATTGTTGCCATGTCACAATTGTTTAACCCCTACATAATACATCTGATCTTAAAATCTGATCTTAAAACCTGCTAGTCTGTATGACCTTAAGTTGGGTTACAACATGATTAAACCATTGGCAACTCAATACTCATCCTTAATTTGCTTCAGCTGTGATGCGTTATATAAACACCACCCAGAGATTCAAGTGTTCAAGGTGCTTTGCTGACAGATGAGATCCACCCATTGCCCTTTAGGTGAAATGAAATTAAGATTTCCAGGACCTTGAACATTCCTAAAGACACCATTGGTAGTATTTTCCGGAAGTTCGAAATGTATGGCCCAGAAGCAAACCTGCCTGGCCTTGGAAAAGAGCCCAATATTTTGCTTAGAGGTCTAAGCAATCTCATCAGGAAAACAAAGAAACCCATGCACCCTTGGCAGAAATCTGACACTGCCATGAAATGTCCTCGATAGGGGTATGTTAACTCACTCTCACTCACTCACTGTCTTAACCGCTTATCCAGTTAGGGTCACGGGGGTGCTGGAGCCTATTCCAGCTTTTCAATGGGCGCAAGGCACACTGCAACACCCTGGACGGGACGCCAGTCCATCGCATGGTAGACACACACACATACATGCACCCATTCACCTGTAGGGCAATTCAGTGTCGCCATGCAGACTCGGGGAGAACATGCAAACTCCACATTCTATTGTTGAATGGGGTTTTTAGAACATTAGGCAGACTAAAGCTGCTGTTTGCTTAATTCACATGTAAGCCAAGTAATTTATGGCCATCTTTCCCAATTTTACTCACATAAGCAGCGTTATCTCCGTACACCCTTGTTTGTCTCTCATGTGCACCTGTCCCTGTCTTCTGTTCCTCACCTTAACCCCTTACACCCCCCTCCCTCTGGTGACCTTTCTCACCCCACTGCCTTGGGCTAGATAAATGAAGCCATGGCAGCCTTGAATTCTGTGTGAGCATTATTATCCAAGCATTATTCGAATATCACATCTTGCCCGATATTTATTACGATGATAAGAAAAGCAATAATACCCAAGATGTTTAATCTATAGAGTACATCAATGTGCATGTGTGGGTTGTATGTGTATTAGCAACTCAGGAAACCCCCCACTACCATATTCTATACAAGAATAAACAGTACACATGTGTATAAATAAATGACCGGAGCCATTTTACTCTGGTATGAACCTAAAACACATGCTTATGTCATTTAGTAAATATAGAACCTCTACGAAATAGGTCATGCATGCCATACTTAATTTTTATCTGAGATAAATCTTTTAGTCAAGAAAATAATTAAACCCAAACTTAATTTTTTACAAACATGCAATATTGGAGTCCAAGATGTAAACAGAAATTATTTAAAGTCATTAACAACATCATCATACAAGCTCAACTTGTATAATAAATTAGCAAAGGTAAAATAGCAAAAAATTATACTGTTGTGGATGTGGATTTATGGATGGATGGATGGATGTGGATGGAGGGATGTGGATGATGGAGGGATGTGGATGGAGGGATGTGGATGGATGGATGGATGGATAGATGGGATGGAAGGATAGATGTGGATGGATGGGTGGATGTGGATGGATGGATGTGGATGGATGGGTGGATGTGGATGAATGGATGGATGGATGGATGTGGATGAATGGATGGATGGATGAATGTGGATTTATGAATGGATGGATGGATGTAGATGGATGGATTGATGTGGATGAATGGATGGATGGATGAATGTGGATTTATGAATGGATGGATGGATTGATGTGGATGAATGGATGGATGGATGAATGTGGATTTATGAATGGATGGATGGATGTAGATGGATGGATTGATGTGGATGAATGGATGGATGGATGAATGTGGATTTATGAATGGATGGATGGATTGATGTGGATGAATGGATGGATGGATGAATGTGGATTTATGGATGGATGGATGAGTGGATGTGGATGGATGGATGAATGGATGGAGATGGATGGATGGATGAATGGATGAATGGATGTGGATGGATGGATGGATGTGGATGGATGAATGAATGGATGTGGATGGATGGATGAATGGATGTGGATGGATGAATGGATGAATGGATGTGGATGGATGGATGTGGATGGATGAATGAATGGATGTGGATTTATGGATTGGATGGATGTGGATGGATGTGGATGGATGAATGGATGGATGTGGATTTATGGAAGATTGGATGGATGTGGATGGATGGATGGATGGATGTGGATTTATGGATGATGGATGGATGTGGATTTATGGATGGATGGATGGATAGCTATAGATAGATCGATAGATGGATGAATGAATGGATAGCTATAGATGGATGGATGGATGGATGGATGTGGATTGATGTGTTTAGATGGATGTGGATGTGGATGGATAGATAGATGTGGATGGATGACTATATGGTGGAGCTGATGAAATGGACAGTGAGTGTAAAAACAAGGAGGTGGTTTTAATGTTATGGCTGAACAGTATATATATATTACACAAGAGTAAAAGTATTAAGACTAGCCTAAATAAAAAAAAATTATACTATGGACTATTTGATCATTCAGTTATTCAAATACAGCACAGTAAACAAAACAGTTATCTAAACAGCAAAAAAAGTTCACATTATCCTTTCCTATTTTGCATGTATTCGTGTGTAAGCGACTTACATTTTTGGGGCAGGAGGCTGCCCTGCCCCCTCTCTTTACAATGGTTATGGGGCATATCTGTGGCCTGCAATGTTAGTGTCTGTGACAGCAGCATGGTCTCCTCACACGCGAATGTGGGACAATAAAGGGAGGGGGGCATTATAGAACCTTTCAGCTTTGATAACGCATACAAAGGCTACACCTCAAGGCAGAGCGGATCGGACAGTCACCCCAAACCCCGCCGCAAAATGCCAGCATGGGGTCAAAGTCAGAGCACCCACATAGGGAAAGACAGGCTGTCCTGCCATGTGCCAGGCACGCATTTACTCACAGGGGCAAATTAGCATTTACGTCTGTGGCACAAAATTGTGGCAGCATGCAAATGGAAGTCTGGCAAGGTTAAAGCATTTATGTGTGGTCAGTGTATGTATTAACACAATTACAGGGCAGCAAGTTTCAAAAAAGGACCTTGCTTTTCTACATAAAAGACACACTGGGATTAGTGGACAGTCCAGAGTAACTCAGAGAAAAGATAGCATGGTGGGGAAAAAAGCTAATTGTCAAAAAATACGACATTAATAGAGTATTACACTTGTAAGGGACATTTACAGGTGTAAGTGAAATATTCAACCCCCTCCCCCAAAGAAAATAAGAACTTTTAACTGTAACTTTTGTAACTGTAAACTTCTCTGGAGAACTAGATTTAGGGATTTTTAGGGAGGAAACTGGAGCACCCGGAGTAAACCCACGTGGACACGGCGAGAACATGCAAACTCCACACAGAAAGGGCCCGGGCCATCCAACCTGTGGATCGAACCCAGGACCTTCTTGCTGTGAGGCAACAGTGCTTCCCACTTAGGCAAATTAACAAAGAAAATAAATGATGTAGTATTTTATAGCAACAGAAAACAACTTGTCAGTTCTAAACTCAGCTCTGCCATCTGGCAGGCTGGGCACCTACACGAACAAGGATTGGCTGTTGTTCAAAAGCGGGGGTGCTGGACAGGTCCGCATAAATGATGCAATTACGACCTCTGCTGGCTGGAGACGAGGGATAATGCGTCGGTCAGGGTGGATCTCTCTGTACACAAAGCTGATCCGCATATGAACTCGCCTCGTGCAAGTGAAAACATTTACATTCAAATTTTCGGGATTTAGCTGACGCCTTTATCCAAAGCGACTTACAATACAGTATACAATCTGAGCAACTGAGGGTTAAGGGCCTTGCTCAAAAGCCCAACAGCAGCAACCTGGCAGTGGTGGGGCTTAAACCAATGATTTTCTGGTTACTAGTCCGGTACCTTAACCACTACGGCTACGGCATGCCCGGCATGAAGAGATGCAGTCGGCTACTGCAAACATATCGGAGGGGGTGTGTGTTAAACTTGGCTCTCCTCAACCAGGGTGGAGATCAACATCAGTAGAGAGGAAGCATTATGCAATCGGGTAGTTTGTCTACTGTTTGTCTGTATGACCTAAAGTTGGGTTGCAACATGATTAAACCATTGGAAACCCAATAAGCCAGAGCAATCTCATCAGGACAGCACATAAACCCCCATGATATTGCAAAAGACTTACAGGAAGACCTGATGAAGGCTGGGACAAATGTGTCAGAGGCAACCATAAGATGATCATTTACCAATGACTTTATGGCCTGATTCCAACATACACACCACTCTTGACCAAAAAGCTAAAGAAGTGTCTAATAGAATTAAATGTCTTTAATACAATTTTATCTGGCACAAGAAAGGCAGCCCTTATGAGCAGAAGAATACTCTCCCCATGGCCAAGCATGAAGGTGGGTCAGAGATGAAATGATTAAAACACCGGAACTAGCAATTTCGACCATGTAAATTGCATCATGTATTCACAGAAATACCAGGGCAATTTTAAGGAGGAATGTTCTGCCTTCAGTGGTGAAATCAATAAAAGTGATAATTAGACTTTCAATCAAAATAATGACCTCAATACCCATTTAAAGTAAACCAAAGCTTGGTTAAAGAATCAGTCCTGAAATATCCTGGACCTTCTCAGTCTACAGATTTAAATCCTACAAAAAAATCTTTGTTGGGATTATAAGGAAGCAGTTGCAGCATTAAAGCCATCAAACCTCAATTAGCTGGAAGCTTTTGCACAAAAAGATCGCACAAAAGGTTCCACTAGAGGTGTCAGAAGCTTGTTGGCAATTAAAAAAAGTCTCTTATTAGATGTTATTAAAAGAAAACGATGAAAACGGGTTGAATAGTAGTTCACATGGACATTTGTGTTTTCCATTTAAAATAAATCATTTGAAATAATCAAAACTGGCTGGAGCCTATCCCAGCTTTTCAATGGGCGCAAGGCACACAGTAACACCCTGGACGGGACACCAGTCGATCGCAGGGCAGACACATATACACTCTCACACACACACACACACATTCACTTATAGGGTAATTCAGTGTCTCCAATGAACCTGACTGCATGTTTTTGGACTGTGGGAGGAAACCGGAGCTCCCGGAGGAAACCCAAGCAGACACGCTGTGCTGTGAAAAACTATGATTTGCATTTTGTGATCTTTACAATATGTGATTTATAAATATATATATATAAAAATGCCAATACTGAATACATATATATATATATACAGTATATATATATATATATATATATATATATATATATATATATATATATATATATATATATATATATATATATATATAGAGAGAGAGAGAGAGAGAGAGAGAGAGAGAGAGAGAGAGAGAGAGAGAGAGAGAGAGAGAGAGAGAGAGAGAGAGAGAGAGAGAGTTGCCTAAGGCACAATCTCATGAGGGCAGTCGAACCAACCCTATCTCTACAGCTTTTATACACAGATAGTAAATTGTAATTGTCATTGATTATTTTATCAGCTACACCTACGATATAGAAAAAAACTTATGTGGGTATACAATTATTGAATGTAGCTGTTCGTCTGTAGTACACCTAGTCACCCACTGTGCCTCATTTATTAGTCAAAAGATGATATTCAGGTGGTGGACCATTCTCAGTACTCCAATGACACTATATTGGTAATAACATGGTAATGTGTGTACTGCTATGAGTGTATCAGATGCAACACCTCAATATGTGGCATAACTACTGGGGGGAGTATATCACACTGGGGCCCGTGGCATGGGGGTTCCCCTGATACTTGAACAATTTATACAGCCCACCAGTTGGCGACAACATATATTTATCCGCAACGTCTATTTAACCCTCTCTTATTTGTAATGTAGCTCATTCATGGTAACCATTTTATACTGATCCTTAACAAATTACTAATAAAATTCTACCATGCCAAAAGATCAGAATGATTTCATTTAAATAATATATAAAATAAGTATTTAATTAAAAACATGTAAGGTTCTCTGGAATCTGTGCAACCTTTGTACACAGATTTGGCCAATGGCGTGTCAAACAGCTCAAGATGATGAATAATTATAGCGCTAGTAAATTTAAGCACAAAAGTGGAGCTCTAAAGCAAAACAAAACAAGAGCAACTTGAAGAATGAAACAAAGTGGATAGTTACTTCCGAGGCAGAGATAATGAGTCTGCTACTGGTGTAGTGAACTCCCCTGTCCATTCAACTGAACCGGTAAAGACAAATAAAGAGGCTGTGACTAGGCTGCAAACCCCCTACATAAACACACCATCTTCAGGTCAGTCCGATGGTTTGGCTATTCTGTCCATTGAAAATGCCAATTGACATCATATTGGGGGGGATTATTGTTTTGAATATTTTTTTTGCACTGGGGCTTATAAGATCCTAGTTACGCCACTGATGCCCAATGTCAATGCTGAGAGGAGAATAGTTTTCCAACCAAGCAATATAAAGCCAAGAGCATCCTGTTATCAGAAAGTGTCCACTGCTAAAAGACTAGAGCAAAATTAAAACACACTGAGCATAATTTTAACTGTACATCTATAACAAATTATAACAAGCAAGTCTCTAAATAACCCCAAATACTAACGTTCTCCACCTCCACATCCCCCTGTTTCATTTCCTCCCCCAGTTCTGCTCTCCACCTCCAGGCCTCTGCTTTCTCCAATGGCACAGAATAATTGCAGCTTTCCCTTCCTTTCATACTCTCCATCTCACCACTCTCCCTCAGCTTCCACCCCTCTGTCCCGGACCAAACAGCCCTGTTGCTAGGAGACAGGTCAGATTGGTGCAGCAGAACCCCCACGTCTGACTGAAATAAGGGATGGAGTGACGGTAGAGGAGTGCGTCTGGGCAAAGAAACCCACCAGACATGAGAAAACGAGCAACCTTGACGCATGAAATTAACACAACTAACATGCTTGCTCAGAATTGATGAAGAACCATGGACCAAAATAACAACCTAGTAAAGGCCACTTTCATCAAGTTTCAGAGAAAAACTTCTGACAATATTGTTTAAACAGTACACCGTTGTTTGTGGAGCATATACACTCATCTAGCACTGTATTAGGTACATCTATCTGGTATGTAACTCCCCTGTACCCTATTTACTAATCAAAATGTCCACAGGACCACCATGGAAAATGTGGCATTTGGGTGGTGGACCATTCTCAGCTTTGCAAAAAGACACTAATCATGGCACTGTACAGCACTGCAACAATGACACTGTAATATGTGTTGTACTGGTATGAGCGTGTCAGGTGCAGCAGTGTTGTTGGGATTTCAAACACCTCAGTGTCAATGTTGGAAGAAGAACAGTGCTCCTACTAAATATATCAGAAAGTGTCTACTGATAAAAGACTAGAGGAACTCTACACCTGTACACTAGGTGGTAGGTGTTCCTAATAAAGAGGCCAGTAAGTTTAAACCACACTGCTGCACCTGTAACACTCCTACCAGAACCACACACACACCATATCATTATCATTATAATGTAATTGCGGTGGCGACAAAGGTCCACCACCCAATCATAAGGTCAGTGTGGGTTGTGGGGGTCCCTTTTGATTGATTAAAGGGACAAGGGTCACAACATGTACCAGATGGACTACAGTAATTGTTCAGCCAAAGTTCAACTGTATGATAGGGAATGCATGAACCTAATAAATTGAGTGAGTGTAGTTAATATTAGGTACGTAAACCATACAGATGTTAAAATTAACTCTGGATTACCAGCCATTATGGGTGTTAATATATTATACAAGCCTATTTTATTATTATTTAATAACTGATTTACTGACAATCATGTCCGTATACACTTTATGGAAGACCAAGTTAATATAATTAACAATAATAACATTATTAGTAATCGTGTATATATGTACAGAGCTGATGGAGTTAAGAACGAAGGTTCGTGTCTCAAAGGGTGTCGGGCTGGAAAGGTTGGGGAACCACTACTGGGAAACAACATACATAGCCGGTTATTCTATAGACATACACCGATCAGCCATAACATTAAAACCACCTTGTTTCTACACTCACTGTCCATTTTATCAGCTCCACTTACCATATAAAAGCACTTTGTAGTTCTACAGTTACTGACTGTAGTCCATCTGTTTCGTAGTCCATCTGTTTTTTTTTTTTACTTGCTTTCACCCTGTTCTTCAATGGTCAGGACCCCCACAGGACCACCACAGAGCAGGTATTATTTAAGTGGTGGATCAATCTCAGCACTGCAGTGATAATGACATGGTGAGTGGATCAGACACAGCAGCGCTGCTGGAGTTTTTAAATACCGTGTCCACTCACTGTCCACTCTATTAGACACTCCCACCTAGTTGGTCCACCTTGTAGATGTAAAGTCAGAGACGATCGCTCATCTATTGCTGCTGTTTGAGTTGGTCATCTTCTAGACCTTCATCAGTGGTCACAACACGCTGCACACAGGGCACTGTTGGCTGGATATTTTTGGTTGGTGGACTATTCAGTCCAGCAGTGACAGTGAGGTGTTTAAAAACTCCATCAGCATTGCTGTGTCTTATCCACTCATACCAGCACAACACACACTAACACACCACCACCATGTCAGTGTCACTGCAGTGCTGAGAATGATCCACCACCCAAATAATACCTGCTCTGTGGTCGTCCTGTGGGGGTCCTGACCATTGAAGAACAGCATAACAGGGGGCTAACAAAGCATGCAGAGAAACAGATGGACTACAGTCAGTAATTGTAGAACTACAAAGTGCTTCTATATGGTAAGTGGAGCTGATAAAATGGACAGTGGTTTTAATGTTATGGCTGTATGGCTGATTAGTGTACATAGACAGTTATTATGGTCTTATTATGGCATAATGTGCTTAAGCTTACTTAGTAAGCTACTATATTCAGTTCTATACACCTACTGGAATTCATTCACATTATACAAAGGCCATGTGCAGAGTGGATGCGGCGTGAAGGTAGCCACTGCAGTGTAGGCTAGGCCGATCTGGAACATTGTGAGCACTGAGCCAATTAAAGCACTGCTAATTTCTTCTGCAATGGAGCAGCCGTGGCAGGGACCCTACTCACCATGGCAACCGCAGGAATGCGGGAAGATGCCGGCACCGTTCGCTCTACCCACAGCCCAGCCTCAATGGCCGCAATACAGCGAACATAAGTGCATAAAGAACATTAAACTGAAAATATGAATAAGCGTGGGCATTACTGTTTTTTTTTTTTTTTTTTTCGTTAATTAACAGTGCACATCCAGTAAAATGTCATTTTTCCAAAAAAAATAATAATTTAAAACTAAATAAAAAGAATTATGCAGAACTAACCCAGTACTTGACTTTTCCAATTTGCAAACCAAGTTCAACCTATGTTGCACCTAAAGGTGAATGTATTTGAAAGTATATAAATGTAGCACATAAATAAACCATCTGGTAAAAATGCTGATGCACTAAAATAGTTTTCAACCTCTTTTCACCCTTGTCATGATCTCAACACATTCGTCTGACACTTTCTAAATTGTCTCAAGATTTGTTTATGCAAAAGAAGTACAACTGAATTAAAAATAAAGGAACTTATTTATCAAGTAAGTATTTATCAAAGGGACATGGGGTGACAACATGTACCAGACGGGCTACAACAATTGTACACCCACAAGGTGTATCTGTATGGTAGGTGTAGCTTGTGAAATAATCAGTGAATGAACTACAAATGTTTTTCACCCTTTTCAAGATTTTAATATACACCGACAAGGCATAATATCATGACCACTGACAGGTGAAGTGAATAACACTGATTATTTCTTCATCACGGCACCTGTTAGTGGGTGGGATATATTAGGCAGCAAGTGAACATTTTATCCTCAAAGTTGATGTGTTAGAAGCAGGAAAAATGAGCAAGTGTAAGGATTTGAGCGAGTTTGACAAGGGCCAGATTGTGATGCCTAGACGACTGGGTCAGAGCATCTCCAAAACTGCAGCTCTTGTGGGGTGTTCCCGGTCTGCAGTGATCAGTATC
The DNA here is from genome assembly GCF_030014385.1 of Trichomycterus rosablanca. Classification (NCBI taxonomy): domain Eukaryota; kingdom Metazoa; phylum Chordata; class Actinopteri; order Siluriformes; family Trichomycteridae; genus Trichomycterus; species Trichomycterus rosablanca. Next base: position 19,081,527 of record NC_086006.1, on the reverse strand, counting down.
TATCAAAAGTGGTCCAAGGAAAGAACAGTGGTAAACCGGCGACAGGGTCATGGGCAGCCAAGGCTCATTGATGCACGTGGGTAGCGAAGGCTGGCCCGTGTGGTCCGATCCAACAGACGAGCTACTGTAGCTCAAATTGCTGAAGAAGTTAATGCTGGTTCTGATAGAAAGGTGTCAGAATACACAGTGAATCGCAATTTGTTGTATATGGGGCTGCATAGCCGCAGACCAGTCAGGGTGCCCATGCTGAGCATCGGAACTGGACCACGGAGCAATGGAAGAAGGTGGCGGGTCTGATGAATCACATTTTCTTTTACATCACGTGGATGGCCGGGCGCGTGTGCGTCGCTTACCCAGGGAACAATGGCACCATGCACTGTGGGAAGAAGGCAGGGGTCTAGTGGTGCTTTGATGGGTCAGAGCTGTTTAGGCAGCAAAAGGGGTACCAACACAATATTAGGAAAGTGGTCATAATGTTATGTCTGATCAGTGTAAGTTGAAAAGTATTTGCCAGACACTGAATGAAATGCTTCAAGATTTGATAATGCAAAGAGACAGACACATCTGAATTAAAAATAATAAATAATAATAATTTTGGTTATATATTTGTCAGTATACATACACATAGGTGAGCTCCAGCGCAGTTTGCATTAAAAAGCTCTTGCTACCAGAAGTCTATATTTCCCCATGCACAATCTAGAGTTGATTGCTCATACCTATCTAAAGTGAATGACTCATTCCGGCTGCTCCCGTTAGGAATCGCGAAAGCAGATCATTTATCCGCATATTTGATTTGGCGTGGGCTTGGGACTGGCAATAAGGATGCGCTGATGTGTTTCACCAATTGTTCGGTTCACCTACCACCATTTGTCTGTTTGTAAGCCCAGTCTGGTATTCGAACTCCTGGAACTTGGGCACTGCCGATACCATTACGTCATGTGAGCTCACTCATACCCATTTAAAGTCATTTAAGGTGATTTTTAAAAGGTTTACATTTTACAGGTTCTTTATTACATTTCAATTATGGTATTTTTTCTGCAGAGAAAGCTTAGCTGATCAGCTAATTAATAAGGCAAATTGCATACAATAAAGTTTATTTAATAACTTCAAATAATTTTTGATCAAATCAATATCAATAAACGTAGAGAATATAAGCTTTCTAACAGTACCTCAGATATCTAAAAGCAACAAGAATTCTCTAGATATGCTGTTGAATTAAAAAAAAAAAAGAAATCTACAGGTGGGTGGTAGAATTCATAGAAACAAATGCTTAAAATTAGGGCTGCAGCCAGCCCCGGTTCTGGACTGCTTTGCTTGGGGGGGCAGTAAAACCTAATGAGGGGGCATGTTGATAGTCATGTTTTTGAAGCCAGAAATATATTCAAGGCTTGATTTGTGCATGAATGATGACAGCCAAGCTATTGATACTGACTTAAAGTGATGTATGAGGTAAAGAAATAAAAATGCATGTTTTCGAACTTAAACTTAAAACCCAATGATTAAAAAATACATGTTGATTATGTAAATGGAGAAAAAAGATTATCTAATTGTATTTCATTTTAATACGCCCCCTTAATTAAATTGCCATTACTAATAGAACAACTCTATTTCTTGAAAGGCTTTAATACAAATTTAAGTCAAAGCTGACAAATGTACCTACACACAGACTGAGAATATTCAAACGTGGAAATAGGAATGAGTGAGAATATTTATATTATTGGGAAATTTAAATATAAAGAAAACAAAAGAATACTAATTCTGTAAAAAAAAAGTGTTTACCAGTATACCTGCCTCTCGCTCACACTAACAGAACATATACTGCCGAACTGAACTGTTTGGGGCAGTCTGCCGATTTTTATATGACTCAAAGAGCCAATCAGGAATTAGCAAGGAAATATCTTCACACTGTCAAACAAAATGCATTTTTGTGATTGGTTCAGAGATAATTTTAAAAATAGCCGTTGCTTGCATTGTGCTTGGGGGGGCAAAGACACAATTTGGGGGGGCAATGCCCCCCTTAGCCCCCCCCCTAGCGCCGGCCCTGGCTGCAGCTATCGATTATTTTTGTAATCGAGTATTCTATCGATTATTTCAGCGATTACACGAGTAATTGCTTAAAATAAATACATATAAGATTAAATAAGACGTCTCTTAAACTGTAAATTTTTATTCCCTGCATACAGGACAGTTTAAAGAGAACATTACTAAAATGCAAAAACAAAAATAAATCATATCACTTTTAAAATGTATACAGTCCACGTTATCAAATCTCGGCTGTGTTTCAAATCGCTACTTTCATACTGAACAGTACGCAGGAGCAGTGAGCGTATTCAAAGTTAGGTATTGTTTAAGTATGAGATTTCGGATGCAGCCCTCGGCTTCTTCACTTCACCTGCACACAGCATGAACGCGTCGTGAAAGTGAAAGTCGTCAGTGCGAAACACCGTGAGCTGTATATAGTTATATAGTATATAGTATAGCTGTATATAGTATGGATTAAACGATGCCTCGATGCAAACAATTTGAATCGATGATTTTTAGTAACCTCTACCAAATATCTACCTCAAAGCTACAATGGTGTATTAGGGCCACTGTTATGGATGCTCAGGATTTTGTAAAGTTATATTATTATATATGCTTCACTAACAAATAAATCCTTGCACATCAGCAGCAGTGTATTTCTAATCTAACAACACTAAACGGCTTTGCAAGAAACACTATATTTAAAGTGTGTCCTAGGTTTGAATTTTGAATATCAAATGAATGCTGGTACACCACCACAGACTTTGAGGAAACAGGTTCTTTTGTTAAAGCGGAACATGCAGGTTCTGGCCATCTAAGCTCCCTGTCCTCCGTGCTTTACTAAAGTGATTTGTTTGTTTGTTTCTCAGGATTTTCACGTCATGTTTTACACTTTGGTTACATTCATGACAGGAACGGTAGTTACTCATTACACAAGATTCATCACTTCACAAGGGTATATCGAACACAGTCTTGGACAATTTAGTATCTCCAATTCACCTCACTTGCATGTCTTTGGACTGAGGGAGGAAACCGGAGCACAAGTCGGAAACCCACACGGACACGGGGAGAACATGCAAACTCCACACAGGAAGGACCTATACTATGGTATGAGTTTCACAAACAAAGACATCCTTAAACTCTAATCTAACAACGCTGAAACAGCTTTGCAAGAAACTGCGTTTATTTAAAGTGTGTTCTAGGTTTAAATTTTGAATATCAAATGAATGCTGGTACAACACCAGTGACTTTGAGGAAACAGGTTCTTTTGTTAAAGCAGAACATGCAGACTCTTAAATGTGCAACAGTACGGGGTAGTTGACACATTTTTCGTTTCAAGATTCTTCACACATTCTTTAATGGGGACAGGTCAGGACTGCAGCCAGGCCAGTCCAGTACCCGTACCCTCTTCTTCCGCAGCCATGCCTTTGTAATGTGTGCAGCATGTGGTTTTGTTGAAAAATGAATGGACGTCCCTGGAAAAGATGACGTCTTGAAGGCAGCACATGTTGCTCTAAGATCTCAATGTACTTTTCTGCATTAATGCTGCCATCACAGCAGTGTAAATGACCCTTGCCAAGGGCACTGACACAGCCCCATACCATGACAGAGCCTGGCTTTTGGATAAGTCCTTTTCTTCTTTGGTCCGGAGCACACGGCGTCTATTTTTTGGGGTTGTATTACTATAGGGATTAGCATGTCACTTAAGTTCACACTGATTAGGCATGTTTACTTAATGGGTGCATACATGCTAATGTGTCGTAGGTCGCCAATGTTACGTTGCCTTTCCATGGCTCAGCTTTTCTTAAGTTGATTATAGCTAAGGCCCTACCTAATTCACAGCTGTGAAAATCACATCACTATGAAATGGGTCGTTTCCCATGCAATACGCAATTTGCTGTGAAATTCAAAATTTAAGGTTTGCATTTAGCGATTTACAGTTTTTCATTTGCATAACATTCAAGTGCCCTACGTTTACTGTTTAATTTGCACTATAAGGTGGTCCAAGTGTAACTGAGCATCTTTAGAGTTTGCTGAGTTTATAAAGTAAGAAATAACCTGTACATAGATAAACTAGTGGGAGCATCCATATCAAAATTGAAGAAGCGCAGCTTAGACTACAGAGAGATGATCATGTGTGTAGAGAAGCACACTTTTCCATTGATTATGGACTCCCCAAAGGGGCAAAATGCACTCAATAAGTAAACACATACTGTACATCAAACATTGGCAGCACATTACAGCACAGAAAATTCTGCTACAGTAGAAATTGTAGCTTCTATTTAGTCTATCATTCAAAGAAGATGTATTTTCACAGGCAGGGTGCACAAAGAGGCAGTGGCTTGCATTATATGTCGTAGAGAAAGTATTTGCTAGCCTTCATCCCCTGGACTAACAACAGTCATATGAAACTAAAGATCTATGAAGCTAGTGGATGACAATAAATCTGGTGTACAATACATATTTTAAAAAAATCATTTAAAATAATATCAAATAAAAAGGTGAAATGATTTTCTGTATAAAAAGAATAGCAATGATCACCTATGGGAAGAGGTCAGGACAGGAATAGGAAATTTAGCGTATTTTAATAAGGAGCATACTAAAGGCTAATGTAATCAGCAATAGAATGAATAATGCAGGAAGCAGGGTAGTGCAGGACCCATTCTCCATCTCTGGGTCTAAGATAGCGCAGCTTGTTTTATGGCGAGTTTTCACTGCGCTGCACTGAAATGACCCACAGATGTTCCTCAAAATTTTGAGCAAGACAAATCTTTCTTCTCTTTTTACACTGATTGCATTTAGTAGTAATTAGGTTTATTTTTACATAGAAATCATGTTTTTTTAAACCTTTATGCTGTTAAATTGGCCTGAACTTATAAGTATACAGTTAGACTCTCTGGTGTTCATACACTCATTGTACATTCATTGATAAGCTACAGCTACCATACAGATGCATTTTGTGGATATACAGTTACTGAGTGTAGCGCATGTACAGCCTCCAGTAGCTCAATTATGAAGTGAACGGGACACCTAATGCATCTGTTTTATGCATTTTTTCCCCAATGTCGCCCCCAATCTAGTCGTATCCAATTACCGGATTTGTATTTCCACTTCTACCACTGCAGAGCTCCACTCCTGATTGAGGGAGGTTGTAACTAACACACACCCCCTCCAACATTTGTGCAACGGTCAACCTCTCTTTTTTTTACCTGAACAAGTCATTGTGTGGGCACCATTGATCAGCCAGCAGAGGCTGCAATAGCAGCGTTTATGAGGAATCCCTAAAGCCCTCCTTCCGAATCAGAATCACTTTATTTCAACAGGTATGTTACACATACAAGGAATTTGTTTTGGTGATACACATAGTAGTACACATAATAATACTCATAATACACGTATTCCCGCCCTCAAACTAGGCAATCATTGTCTGTGTAGGTGCCCAGCCAGCCATTAGCAGAGCTGAGAATCAAACTTGCAAGCTTGGAAGGTGCTTTACCGCTGCACCACCCAAGCACACTCTTAAATCGTATTATAAAAACCACACAGGGTGTCAGAAAGGAAGTGCACCAGATTGTTTTGTTACTATTTAATACTATTGTGTGTATGAACCAAAAAATCATTCATTTTTTACAATCCTTGTAAATACACTATTAATTCACACTGGATAAGACTAGAAAGTTACAGCATAATGGTCTGTCGTTATGGTTTATTAGGCATTTGATATATGAGATTGGAAATGCAAATTTGGGCCCCCAAATTAATTCTGGGATGTTAATTCAGGTCCTGCTTATATATTGTTTTATTCATTAGGAATCTGATAGCAGTCTACCTTATCAGTCTGAAAGGTTGTCAGCAATCTAACAGAATCCTTGCAAAAATTAAAATGGTTGAGGCACAAAGACATACAAGAGGCTACATACCCCAGTTTTTTTAAGTTACAGAGGGCAACTGGGGCATCCCAGTGTAGGGAACCATTGTTGGAAAAAGGGTTCCGAGATCTCTGCTGTCTTTGTCTTGTTATATGGCAAGAATCCTCATCAAAATTGGGTTATAGTCATCATGGTTACATTTCTACCCTTCAGTTTTACATAAACATAAATAAAACATCTGGACATTTTAAATGTTAAATTCCATTAAACATTAAATTGGTTATTGTAATGCCTTTTTAAAATTAATTCTCTATTTGGATGAGTTTTATTGCTGTTGTGTGATGGTTAGAGGTATGCCTTGGTAAACATGGAGCTTTAATCCAAACCACTTTAATCCAAACCACACCCCACCATACTAAATAGCATGTCTAATTAGTGTGCTACCAATAAGTTACACATCATGTAGCCAGGAGCCTTCACTAATTACACTCACAGACGTAACCTGTTACAGCGAAATACAAATAAATGAATAAACCTGATAACATAGGTCAGAGGTGAATGGGTCTTGCAAGTGTAATGATATGTTTATATTTACTTTCTTAATTTTGATTAACAGATATGTATGTGCTGTCTGTTTCTAACAGAAACATGCAGGTTACGTGAATAAATCCTAGGAAATACATTGGAGCTAAGCACTGAGCTATCACCCAAGTACTTCAAATAAACATCTGAAACTGTCATTTAAATGTTATTTGTGCACTAAATTTTTATTGGTGAAACACTAATTGGAGAAATGTAGGCAGACACCCCTCCTAATTACTGATTTCAAGTGTTTAAGCCAATACTATTACTGACAGGTGTATAAAATAAACAATATGCTTCACATTTGGTGCTAACAGTTTGAGAAAGTACCTTTCCTGTACCAGTACGACTGTGTCCTTGTGCATCAAGTGAGGTCCATAAAGAAACGGTTTGACAAACTCAACTTAACTGAAAATCTTTAGGATGAATTGGAACACTGACAATGTGCCAAGGTTATGTGCTGATTCAATCACACTGTAAGAACTTGTGGAAGGCCTTTGAGGAAGAGTGATATAGAGTGACCTCTATGTGATCAGCTATAACAACAGCTACTCTTCTGAGAAAGCATCTCACGAGACCTTGTATATGTTTGTTAGAATTTGTGGCCATTTAGTCAAAAGAGACTTGTATGGCTGGGCACTGATGTTAGTCATGGAAGCCTCAACTGATGTTCCAGTTCATTCCAAAGCTGTTCACTGGGGCTAAGGTCAAAGCTCTGTGCAGATCACTGGAGTTTCTTTGAATCTAGCTTGTCTTCATGTCTTTATTGACCTTGCTTACTGGAATAGAAAAAGACCTTCCCTAAACAGTTGCCTCAAAGCTTATAGGAAGTATACACCGATCAGGCATAACATTAAAACCACCTCCTTGTTTCTACACTCCACTTACCAAATAGAAGCACTTTGTAGTTCTACAATTACTGACTGTAGTCCATTTGTTTCTCTACATACTTTTTTAGCCTGCTTTCACTCTGTTCTTCAATGGTCAGGACCACCACAGAGCAGGTATTATTTAGATGTGGATCATTCTCAGTACTAAAATGACACTGACATGGTGGTGGTGTGTTAGTGTGTGTTGTGCTGGTATGAGTGGATAAGACCCTCACTGTCACTGCTGGACTGGGAATAGTCCACCAACCAAAAATATCCAGCCAACAGAGCCCCGTGGGCAGCATCATGTGACCACTGATGAAGGTCAGCAGCAATAGATGAGCTATCGTACCAACTAGGCAGGAGTGTCTAATAGAGTGGACAATGAGTGGACACGGTATTTAAAAACTCCAGCAGCGCTGCTGTGTCTGATCCACTCATACCAGCACAACACACACTAACACACCACCACCATGTCATTGTCACTGCAGTGCTGAGAATGATCCACCACTTAAATAATACCTGCTCTGTGGTGGTCCTGTTGGGGTCCTGACCATTGAAGAACAGGGTAAAGTATGTAGAGAAACAGATGGACTACAGTCAGTAAGTGCTTCTATATGATAGGTGGAGCTGATAAAATGGACAGTGTGTGTAGAAACAAGGAGGTGGTTTTAATGTTATGGCTGATCGGTGTATAAATTCCTTGATATATTAAAAACATATGAATTCTGTAATAGGGGGAAGAAATTTGTAAAATGGGCTGTCCAACAACTTTTGACCATATAGTGCTAGGTAGAAATGAAAGTTATTGTCACCGTATCACGTCTTTCCTGCATGTTTATTCATAGTTTCTCTCAGGGGGATTTTAGTGCTCTAATGAATCACACATGATTGTAATCAAGCTCATCTCCTGGCAGGTAGAACAAATGCACGGTGGCTTCATTTTTCTCTTCAACACTAATGAAACAGATCTATCCTGGTCTGTCAGTAAGTCTTGAAGCAAATTCAAAGTCTGACTCCTCACCTGTTGTTTTACTTATTTTCACAATTAAAGAAACAGTTCAGTCAAAAATGAAAGGCACACAATTAACTTCAAACCTAAAATAAAGCAGGTTTGGGGTTTGAAATATGCAAGTAAAAAAAAAAAATACAGCTACCTGTTAATCTCCAATTAAATTTTACATTACAGAGGTGTTTATACACTGATCAGCCATAATATTAAAACCACCTCCTTGTTTCTACACTCACTGTCCATTTTATCAGCTCCACCTACCATATGTAAGCACTTTGTAGTTCTACAATTACTGTAATTACTGTAGTCCATCTGTTTCGCTACATACTTTTTAAGCCGCCTTTTATGCTGTTTTTCCAATGGTCAGGGCCCCCACAGAGCAGGTATCATTTAGGTAGTGGATCACTCACTACCTCACTACATGGTGGTGGTGGTGTGTTGTGCTGGTATGAGTGAATCAGACACAGCAGCGCTGCTGGAGTTTTTAAAAATACCGTGTCCACTCACTGTCCACTCTATTAGACACTCCTACCTAGTTGGTCCACCTTGTAGATGTCAGGAATGATCGCTCATCTACTGCTGCTGTTTGAGTCGGTCATCTTCTAGACCTTCGTCAGTGGTCACAGGACGCTGCTCACGGGGCGCTGTTGGCTGGATATTTTTGGTTGGTGGACTATTCTCAGTCCAGCAGTGACAGTGAGGTGTTTAAAAACACCATCAGCATTGCTGTGTCTGATCCACTCATACCAGCACAACACACACTAACACACCACCACCATGTCAGTGTCACTGCAGTGCTGAGAATGATCCACCACCTAAATAATACCTGCTCTGTAGTGGTCCTGGGAGAGTCCTGACCATTGAAGAACAGCATGAAAGGGGGGTAACAAAGCATGCAGAGAACTAGATGGACTACAATCAGTAATTGTAGAACTACAAAGTGCTTCTATATGGTAAGTGGAGCTGATAAAATGGACAGTGAGTGTAGATCACTGATCAGTTTATGTGTCCCTACATGTCATGTACAACTGTATGTAAAAATAATTTAGTTTGACTCAGTCGAACCTTATAAATATTCACTGATTATTCACTGATGGTATCAGGAACCATGTTGGTCAAATCATCTAGTTTAGAATCAATTAGTTCCAGTATGAACTCCAGGTATTTCTCTCTCTCTTTCACCCCATGGTGAGTAAACACGCTTACTGCTCTACATTCAGTCTTTCTGTAGATCTCCACATGCATGATGGAAAACTGACAGCTCTGGAACATCAGGTGCACTTCCTATTATCTGTGCTCATTCAGCCAAACAATGAGATGAATTCTGAGCCAGGGGAAAACTCTGGACCTTGGTATGGAATTGAACCAATGCACACAGTGTGGCTTATTCACACTTTTCCCAAAGCGCTGTCGTTCCCTCGTTAGTTTTTCATCACGTCTCTCCCCTGCTAAAACCCAGAAGTCCCACTAACAGAATTACTGCCAGACCATCTAATCTGCAGCTGCCTAACCAGCCGAGGGGCACCAAGACAAAAACGTGTGTGGGTGATCGACTGAGAGGAGTGATGCTCAGATGAGAAGACGCTGATTAATAGCTGATTGAGGTAAGAGTTATACCATAGCTTTCAAACGGCAGTATAGGAACACCAGTATATGAACTTTTTTGACTGAATTGCATTTGGAAGTTTCTCAACTTTTCTTTTTAGCGCTGGACTAGACCAGTCTAGCAACAATACATCTCTTTAAGGTAATGAATCCTTACAGGTCCTCCAACCTGATACAAATTCCAAGGTCTAAAACAAATATCATTAGTACCAAGTTGAAATGAACACACAAACCACTCGCACAGCAAGTAACAAACTTTGAAAACCTGACATAGTTCGTAGTTTTCTTCTAATTAAGTATCAGTGTTTGTACCTTAGTGGGTAGGGCTTTGGGCTAGCAACTGAAAGGTTGAGTGTTCGAATCCCAGCTCTGCCATGCGGCCACTGTACAACAGCTAACCCTGCGCTGTGACAAATTTTTTGCCTTGAACCTGATGAGGCTTTTAGTATTTATTATTCATTATGTCCTAGCCAATGAGAGTGAGCTATGAGCTACACTACCAGTTTAACATGTTGCTAATGACATCGCTCATGCAGCCAGGCGATCCTGACAATCACTGGATGCTCTCAAGAGCTTAATACTATCTCCTTCTGTGAGACAGTCATAGAATGCCAACATTACAACAGGAATACTAACAAGTACACCTCCAATTGGCAGGAGATTTGTAGATTGGGTTCCCATGTCCAATCAGAGTGGAATAGTTTAAACCATATTACAATTGGACTCTGGAGTAATGAAAATGCACTTCTAGAATTGAATGCTATCTCCATTAAGAAACAGTTTGCCAAATTTGCTGTGGATTTCACACCGATCCAATCCAACAACATACTGTAAATACATTAGAATAAATTGGGTTGCCAACTAAGGGCTTATCACTTAACATACTACTGTTCTTGTAGATAATGGAAGTAAATCTATGTAATCATGTTCCACAATCTAGTAGAAAACCTTTCCAGAAAGGTACTGGCTATTAGAGAGCAACATGAGCAGCAAGTATATTTAAAACCAATAATTGTGCCATTATTGGAATTGTGTAAATGTGACGTGCAGGTGTCCATTTACTTATTTACTCTACTTAAAAATGCTGCTTGGAAATGAGAACCCAATCTACAAATATTTTGCCAATTGGAAGTGTACTTGTTAGTATTTATGTTGTAAAGTTGGCATCATATCACTGTCTAACAAAGGGATACAGTATTAAGCCTCTCAGTACACCCAGCGATTGTTAAGATCGCCTGGCTGCGTGAGCGATGTCATTAGCAACATGTTAAACTGGTAGTGTAGCTCTGTTCTCTGAATTCATGACTATACAACTCATTGGCTAGGACATAATGCATAATAAACACTAGAAGCCTCATCAGGTTCAAGGCTTTTTTTTTTTTACGCATTTAACTAGAGTGACAAACAATGAGAAGTAAATAATGTAGTACATAAAATGCTTACACTATATACTTATAAGTATGTGGGCACCTTACCTGATTAAAAGTTCCATTTTTTCAGCCACCCAATTTCTAATAGGTTTATTAAATAAATTAATTTGATTAGGCAGTTGTAGCCTAGCGGTTAAGGTACTTGACTAGTAATCAGGTTGCTGATTCAAAAAGGTCACTGGTTCAAACCCCACCACTTCCAGGTTGCCACTGTTGGGCCCTTGAGCAAGGCCCTTAACCCTTAGTTGCTTAGACTGTATACTGTAAGTCACTTTGAATAAAAACGTCCACTAAATGCCGAAAATGTACACGTAATTTCATAAAATAAATGATATGCTTTCAACATGGTGTGTAATGCCTTACCAGAAGACTAAAGGCTGTTATAGATTATCATTATACTGTAAATGCCTAGGGCGGCACGGTGGCTCAGTGGGTAGCACTGTCGCCTCACACCAAGAAGGTCCTGGGTTCGATCCCCAGGCGGGGCGGTCCGGGTCCTTTCTGTGTGGAGTTTGCATGCTCTCCCCGTGTCTGTGTGGGTTCCTCCGGGAGCTCCGGTTTCCTCCCACAGTCCAAAAACATGCAGTCAAGTTCATTGGAAACACTGAATTGCCCTGTGGGTGAATGGGTGTGTGTATGTGTGTGTCTGCCCTGCGATATCCACAGTATTGGCCATATAGTGTGCCTTCCGCCCATTGAAAAGCTGGGATAGGCTCCAGCATACCCTAATTGGATAAGCGGTTAAGACAGTGACAGAGCGTGAATGCCTATCGCTTTTGAAAAGGCTTTCCAATAAGTCCACATACTTTTGGCCATATAATCTATAATAGTGCATATAAGTAAACATGTCTCACAACACCCTTGTTTTGACTGTGTGAACCACACACCACCCAGGTTACTTAACTGTGTGAAATTTGAACCCATGTTAAACCTAATGAAAAGGATTTTAGGGAGGGGTGCTTGCAGGTAAACAGGTAACGTATCCATAAGTGTTTATTTTTTTCGTATTTAAAGGAAGAAACACAACATTTGGAACATTTCTATGTCCAAGCATCTTATGCAAACACTAAGAAGAACTACAAAATGAATCATTTGATCATCAGTGGTACTGTCTGCTAATTCAACACACTTAATGAGAAAAAGACAGGTGATAATACAATAGACCACGGTCACAGGGGACAGAGGCTTCCCCTCAACCCTACCCCCACTTTCTTGAACACACACCACCTGACACTCTCACTGAGCCTGTTGTTGAGGGTCTCGAGCCAGATCAACCAATTTATGGTATTTATTTGAGTGTGGAGGGTCTTGTAGAGGTCATAGAGATACATGAACTGATAAGGTGCAGAGTCCCAATTACAATTTACCCAAGGCAAGACTTCCGTCCATGGCTGAAACCAAAGCCCTCACACACACACACGCTGTAAGCTAAAGAAAAAACATTAAACACATGTTCATTTATTAAATGGTGAATACTATACACACATTCTGCACACATCCAAACAATACTCTGTATACATGCACACACATCAGCCTTTATGTTGTACAGACCAGTAAACAAACATAAAATTGCATAGTAGATCAGAATTCTAAATTTCCAACACCCAATCCTATGATTGGTCAAATTTTGTGAACAGCGTTGGGTAAAGCTTTAATTCTGATAAAGCTCAGACGCTCTGTCCAACACTACACTGGCATAAACAGTATGCCAAATAAAACCACCACTATTAATGTTGACATTAAAATACTACACTATGACCAAACACATGTGGCATTAGGCATTAAAAAGGACCCCCTTGAGTCCTAGAAGCACAGACTCTTCTAGGGAGGCTTTGCACAACTGTTTAAAGTGAGTCTAGACATTTATATCTAATATATTTATGTAGACCGGCACTGATGCTGACTGGGGCCACTGGACTTCTTCCACATCAAACCAGGTCTTTCTGGACCTTGGTTTGTGTGTAGTGGCACGGTCATGCTGGAAGCATATAATTTATTTTTATACTTATTTTATTTGCCTGTTAGCAATGGGTGTGGCTGAACCACCTAAATTGAATACTTAGGAGGTTAGGAGGGGTATCCACATCATTTCAGCCATATGCTGGATGCAGTATGAGTATGAGTCCTGTTTGGAAATAATCAATGGATTTAAGAAAGCTCTGACTAAGTCCAACAAGCACATAGTCATGACAATATGTCTCAGTGATCGACACCAGTCGCAGAGTAGCTGTGTTGTCCATGAACACACCCTTATGTATGAAATGTGAGCTGGGTGCGCAGGTGGGTCCGGGGCACCTCGTACGGCCTGACCTTTAATGACCTTTACAACAGCACAAAGATGATGACTGTGTGTAGAGTGGGGGATGCCGTGTCAGATCAACAAATACATGGTAAAGAGTTGAGTCTAAGCATAAGAGTGACCGAGTTAAAGCATAAAGCATAACTTCAAAGAGAAAGAATCATTAAAATAGAATGTAACGGTGATGCTCCAGGAAAATGAAAGCAATATAGAAATCAGAGAGATTTTGAACGCAAAGGAGGGTCAGTTGAGGGTGACGGGAAGAAAAAAAATCACAAAGCCATCACATGCAGTTGACACCTGAGTCTTTGCAGATACTAATAATAGCTCCCTGATGTACTTCGCTTCTGTCAAGCTCTCTCTCTCTTTAGGTAAAAGCAACTGTTGCTGTACACCGATGAGGCATAACATTATGACCGCCTTCCTAACTGACTGGTCTGTGGCTATGCGGCCCCATACGCAACAAACTGCGATGCACTGTGTATTCTGACACCTTTCTATCAGAACCAGCATTAACTTCTTCAGCAATTTGAGCTACAGTAGCTCGTCTGTTGGATCAGACCACACGAGTCAGCCTTCGCTCCCCTTGGACCACTTTTGATAGATACTGACCACTGCAGACTGGGAACACCCCACAAGAGCTGCAGTTTTGGAGATGCTCTGACCCAGTCGTCTAGCCACCCCAATTTGGCTCTTGTCAAATTCACTCAAATCCTTACTTGCCCATTTTTCCTGCTTCTAACACACCAACACACTAACTTTGAGGATGGTGAATAGATAATCAGTGTAATTCACTTCACCGGTCATAATGTTATGCCTAATCGGTGTATAAATTTTTTTTTCAAATACATTATATGGCAAAAAGGATTTGGACACTTGACCATGAGCTTGTTGGACATATTATGTCAAAAACAAATGGTATTAAAACAGAGTGACCTCTATGTGATTTTTTCAGCTATAACAGTCATTCTTCTGAGAAGCCTTCTCACAAGTATATGAAATATGTCAATGGAAATGTGTGCCCATTCAGTCAAATGAGTATTTGCATGGCTGGGCACTGTTGTTGGTGAAGAAAGCCTCAATGGAATGGGATGACGTTCCAGTTCATTCCAAAGCTGTTCAGTGAGGCTGAGGTCAGGATTCTGTGCAGACCACTGGAGATTCTTAAAAATTAAGATTTTCTTCATGTCTTTATTGACCTTGCTTTGTACACGGGGATACATTAATGCTGGAACAGAAGTGTGCTTCCCAAGGCTGCAAAGTTGTAAGTGTAATAAGTGTAAATCATTAGAAGGGATGTCCCATCACATTGTCCATATAGTGTATATGGAATTTGTACAGTACATACATGTATAAAGCACTAAGCTTCTGAACACACAAGAGCTCCAGAGCAGAAGCTATAATGAACCAGTAAGCATGCTGAGCGTGATCATCTCATCTCATTACTGTATTCATAACGGGGTGCTCTCACACCAAGATCCACCTTTACAATTCCCTAACACAATTCTATACTCGTCCTTCATAACTCAATAGCACAATGTTTGTATTACTCTCATTAAGTCAGAGACGATCGCTTATCTATTGCTGCTGTTTGAGTTGGTTATCTTCGAGACCTTCATCAGTGGTCACAGGATGCTGCCCACTGGGCGCTGTTGGCTGGATATTTTTGGTTGGTGGACTATTCTCAGTCCAGCAATGACAGTGATGTGTTTAAAAACTCCAGCAGTGCTGATGTGTCTGATCCACTCATACCAGCACAACACACACTAACACCACCACCATGTCAGTGTCACTGCAGTGCTGAGAATGATCCACCACCTAAATAATACCTGCTCTGTGGTGGTCCTGTGGGGGTCCTGACCACTGAAGAACAGCATGAAAGCAGGCTAAAAAGATATGTAGAGAAACAAATGGACTACAATCAGTAATTGTAGAACTACAAAGTGCTTCTATATGGTAAGTGGAGCTGATAAAATGGACAGTGAGTGTAGAAACAAGGAGGTGGTTTAAATGTTATGGCTGATCAGTGTATAATTAACATATTGCAGAGAAGCTGCCTCATATCCTTATGCTACCACCACCATATTTTACTGTGGCTATAGTGTTCTTGGGCTCAAGCACACAACCGGAGTAAATTTGCTGTTATTTTTGCCAAAGCAAACAATCTATGTACATATTTTTTTCAGATTTAACAGTGATTGTCATTAATAAAACCATTTGGTTATCAGTTCTGGCATAGCATGTTTCTCCTCAGTCAAATGAATAGGACCCTATTATTATACAAATGAAAATAGGCGCCTATGGGCATTGAAAAGCCTGCTTCTGAGTAAACAGACTGCGGATTATATGGACTATATTTTTTGCTACATCGCCCAGCCTTGACATCAGACGAAAACCAACCGATTTATAAAGTCAGCTTGTTTAAGAGATCAGGACAGAGCCGTTTATCCACAAAAGTCAAAGCGTGACTACGCAGATGAGGGTGTTTAGATCAATAACAAGCTTTGACTCGTCACTATATACACTCTACACAAAAACCCAGAGTAACCCTGAGCCGTCGATCACGCTACTAGACCTTCACCTGCTGCTGGAGTGTGTCTGTCCAACAAAACCAACTGGCAGTGACAAGGCTGTCCCTTTATGTGGTAGAACCTCCCATTCATCACCCCTAGCATGGGCTAAAAATCAAACCTTTCAGCTCTCTCCAAGGGGCCTAATTGAAGTCAATTGGAAAGTGTAGACAGGGGGATGAAAAGGAACAGAAGCAACACATGACACAGGAAAGAGTGAATGGTTCCTGAAAAGCCTGGGCAAATCTGGGGCAGCCACTTAGGGGAACAGGGCAAGCAAAAAAAAGAGATCCTTATTTTGTACTAACAGAGATAAATGTCTCTCTTTTGGACAGTCCATTTTTTTCTTATGTGGTGGCCTGACCTTACTGCCTTCTCATGCGTACATACACCCACCAACCAGTGATTTAAATAACCACCCAGAAGGTGTGTTCTGACTGCACTGGTATATTCATTAAACCTGTGTTAGAACAAGCCTCATTATAAACTATTAATTATTTTAAAACATAAAAAAGTCACTTTGTATTTAAAGGCATTCAGCTGTTGTCAGGATTCATTACTGTACTGTACTGTAAAAAAAAAAGCATTTTGTCACTGACCACATGATCCAGCTCAGCAAGGTCGTCTGATTTATTTGAGCAAATGATGATTAGGGTTGAAAATTAACTCTGCCAAAAGAGGCATAAGGGTGGGTGAGCATATCTATAATGCTAAATTAAGACTATCAGGCTCCAGTCCTAATGGGCGGAGTTTAGCGTTCCGCTTCATTTAACACACCTGATTCAACTAATTAGCCAATTAGCAAGACCATCTTGTGGACTGAATTTCATCGCCTAGGAAAGGAAGTTCAAGCTTGTTAACTAGCCAGTTGAATTAAGGGTGTTCAGGCCAGAAAAACATGCAAGGGGTGGGGTACTTCCCAAAGAGGGTCAGGAAACACCTTTGTATGATAAGTGTCACATACCAATTGTCTGGTTCTTCTCAAGGGTTTTTTCCTTATCGTTTACCACAATCACCTGTCTTAGTCATTTGGGGTTAAGACCTGATACTCAACAGTGCCTAATTATCCTCCCTGTGTTTTTGCAAGAGGGTCCAGCTGGTATGATATTTTCTTGCTTCATTACCTGGGGAGATGTTAGGCTAGGCTAAAAATATACTTGGTGCAAGTGTTTAAATGCAAACCTACACAAATTTCACGTCTATGTTCGGAGTATAAGTATGTTCATCTCCGGTCCGTCATGACGGAACATTTTAATCATCCCATATTTGTCACTTTACACTCTGAACAGCTGTTAAAATTTAATTTTAGTCAGTTCTAAAGCCATAAACATGAATGTCGCCATATACCCCAAACTTCTGCTTGGACAAATTTTGCTCTGTTTGTTTGTTTATTAGGATTTTAACATCATGTTTTACACTTTGGTTACATTCATGACAGGAACGGTAGTTACTCATTACACAAAGTTCATCAATTCACAAGGTTATATCGAACCGTCATGGACAACTTAGCGTTTCCAATTCACCTCATTCACCTTGCATGTCCTTGGACTGTGTGAGGAAACCGGAGCACCCGAAGGAAACCCACGCAGACACGGGGAGAACATGCAAACTCCACACAGAAAGGACCCGGACCGCCCCACCTGGGGATCGAACCCAGGACCATTTTGTTCTGGGAGCCCCTGTTTACTGTGGTTATTTGGGAATACCCCTAAATACCCCTACCTAATGTCACAATACTCAACCATGCCTAGATATCTTTTTCTTTCTTTTTTTGCAAGAGGTTCTAGCTTTTTTTGCTTTGTCACCTTGGGAGATCTGTTAGGCTATATACTTGATGCTAGGCTAGGCTAGAAATATACTTGATGCAAGTGTTTAAACACAAACACCTACACAGATTTCAAGTGTCAATTCTAGACCCATAAATATAAATGTTGCCTTTGCCCCATACCCCATGGTAGGTTTTTCTGAGCTTTACTGTGGTTATTTGGTATTACTCCTAAATACCCCTACCTAATGACATCCCTGATTTTAGAGGTAGATAGCTATGGTGGGATATTGGGAATTTCATGTAGACTGGGTATCTTTGGCATAATGACAATTGTCATATTGTCAGCTTAGTATGTACATGTTGCTTTTGACTGAGTTTAGTATTAGTATTTAGTATACACCAATCAGCCATAACATTAAAACCACCTCCTTGTTTCTACACTCACTGTCCATTTTAACAGCTTTCATGCTGTTCTTCAATGATAAGGACTCTCCCAGGACCACCACAGAGCAGGTATTATTTAGGTGGTGGATGATTCTCAGCATTGCAGTGACACTGACATGGTGGTGGTGTGTTGTGCTGGTATGAGTGGATAAGACACAGCACTGCTGATGGAGTTTTTAAACACCTCACTGTCACTGCTGGACTGAGAATAGTCCACCAACCAAAAATATATCCAGCCAACAGTGCCCCGTGGGCAGCGTCCTGTGACCACTGATGAAGGTCTAGAAGATGACCAACTCAAACAGCAGCAATAGATGAACGATCGTCTCTGACTTTACATCTACAAGGTGGACCAACTAGGTAGGAGTGTCTAATAGAGTGGACCATTGAAGAACAGTGAAAGCTGGCTAAAAAGGTATGTAGAGAAATAAATGGACAGTAAGTGTAGAAACAAGGAGGTGGTTTTAATGTTATGGCTGATCGGTGTATATAAAATGCTATTTAAAGGGAAACGATATGAAAGAAAACGACTTCGTTATAGGTATACAGTACAACAGAAGACACTTATTATTCTCTTTAAAAAGATTAAAATGCCATAAAAGAACCCTTCTGTTCATGGCAAAGTGATGTTGGTGGTATAAAAAACTAAACAATTTGCATCAAAACCAGATTGAACACATCAAAACACACTTCCAAACACAAGCCCATTCACATTGCAGTCCTGCAGTGTTAAAGCATCTGTCCCTTCAACAATCCCTGAGTTGGTTTTATTCATCAAATCCAGCTTATCTATGATTTATTGACTTGGATGTCAAGAGTGTCAGCCTGTCTTGCGTCCACTGGACCCACTGTGACCCTGACCAAGATGTAGCTATTAGTGAACATAAATTATGTTTAATGTTTTAAGGAGAAAACATATCCAGAATACATTTAACATAAAATGCCAGTCATACTAGGCATTGACTTAGTGTTGTGTGGACACTTCATCCTGGTCAAGGCTGTAGTGGATCCAGTGCCACCCAGAAACCTCAAGCAAAGCGTTCACAAAGATGTACTCTGTAAGTTTCCCATGGTCACCTGACTGGTGTGAAGCAGTTGCTAAAAATAAATGAATCAACCAACATATTTTAACAAGGGGACATTAAAAAGTGTAGGGTAGGACCTGGACTACAGAACATGAGTCCCCATAATCCAATTCATGCCAGATTTATTCATATACATATTCATCAATTCGCACTAACCAGGAATTATTGGGTGCATCCACCTTTTAATGGATTAGGCACTAATTCCACATGACATTTACTCACCTAGGAGCAATTAGCAGTAGCCAGTTTACCATCTGCATGCATGCTTTCGGGAGCTGGGAGTACTGGGGGAAATCCTGGGTACCCAGAGGAAACTCATGCGGTCACTATGAGTACACGAGAAACTCAGTGGCGTAACTACGGGGGGGGCCCGGTGCACTGGGGCCCATGGCAGGGGGGGCCCCTCCACGACATGAACCCAACCAACCATCCCACTACCGCCCCCCCCCCGCCCCCCCATTGGCTATATATATATATATATATATATATATATATATATATATATATATAGAGAGAGAGAGAGAGAGAGAGAGAGAAAATAAAACTGTATATATATACACCGATCAGCCATAACATTAAAACCACCTCCTTGTTTCTACACTCACTGTCCATTTTATCTAGTTCTACAATTACTGACTGTAGTCCATCTGTTTCTCTACATGCTTTTTAACCTGCTTTCACCCTGTACTTCAATGGTCAGGACCCCCACAGGACCACCACAGAGCAGTTATTATTTAGGTGGTGGCTGATTCTCAGCGCTGCAGTGACACTGGTGTGTTAGTGTGTGTTGTGCTGGTATGAGTGGATTAGACACAGAAGCGCTGCTGGAGTTTTTAAATACCGTGTCCACTCACTGTCCACTCTATTAGACACTCCTACCTAGTTGGTCCACCTTGTAGATGTAAAGTCAGAGACGATCGCTCATCTATTGCTGCTGTTTGAGTCGGTCATCTTCTAGACCTTCATCAGTGGTCACAGGACGCTGCCCACGGGGCACTGTTGGCTGGATATTTTTGGTTGGTGGACTATTCTCAGTCCAGCAGTGACAGTGAGATGTTTAAAAACTCCAGCAGCGCTGCTGTGTCTGATCCACTCATACCTGCACAACACACACTAACACACCACCACCATGTCAGTGTCACTGCAGTGCTGAGAATGATCCACCACCTAAATAATACCTGCGCTGTGGTGGTCCTGTGGGGGTCCTGACCATTGAAGAACAGCATGAAAGGGGGCTAAAAAGATATGTAGAGAAACAGATGGACTACAGTCAGTAATTGTAGAACTACAAAGTGCTTCTATGTGAGAAACTCCTCAGAGAATGACCAGAAGAGAGGATCTAACCCAGGACCTTAGGACACATGTTGCAGTGAGGTACCCACTCTGTGCCACCCTGTCACACATTGGCAGGTTTACTCCTGGTTTGAATGAATCAAACTGGTTCAAACTAGGAGTGAAATAACCAGGATGGTTTAACTGGAAGGTTTGCGCCACTCAGACGTGCCTGCGCAGGACTGTGCACTATTTGCATAGGCAAATAAGGAGGCGATACGCACACTGGCATCAAGTATTAAAAGACGGACGATGGGAAAAAAAAAGGTACTAACCGTTGGTTTGATGGGTACATACAGCACAGGGCGCTGGTATTTGCCTCTCTTGTCTAGTTGCCCTTCACCCTTGCCGACTTGGAAGCCTTTGGATTTGACCCAGAACTTAAATTTGGCGTTAATGTGGCTGTTATCCGGGAAGGTCTGTGGGTCCTCGCCGTGTGAGAGAGCTTGCAGGATTTTATCATATTTGCGCCTGGTCACCGTCTTTGTCTTGGCAGTGTCTCCATAAGTGCGCAGGCACCAGTCCTGAAATTCACCGAACATGTCCCCTTCGGAGGATGCCGAACTCCTTTTGGATAGGTCCGCGGAATGTTTCTTGCTTGACATCCTGAAAGAAAAACGCCGAGCCCACGCGTGATCGATTCACCCCCTCTGGCGTGTGCCAAACTGATCTGGCGCACTCGGACCGATAGGTGTATCCCGTTTGAACAATAAGCCGGGATGTCGTCCCCACCTCCTCCTCGCACCTGTTTGCTACACCGTTTTTTCTCCTGTCCCACAGCGAAAACCAAACCAGTATAGGTGCCTGGACCTGGTTACCTCAGGAGGAACTGAGCGCAGGGGGCCGTCCTACCAAATCCCGCACAGACTGTCTGACTGTCTGTCTTCCCCCACCTGTAGCGTTCGTACTAGACTACTAAATGAGAAAAATCCCCGAGCATACTTCAGCGCTCCTCTTTTGTTCGGGTTCCACACAGAAATAACGTGTGTAGCCTTCACCCTCCTCCTCCTTCTCCTTCAGCTCAGCTCCACCTGAACTCGCTTACCACCTGTTAGAATGAACCAGCCCGTCCGTCCCAAACCGAGCACTGCACCTGCGCCAAATCACAACCGCAAACAGCGGCTTAAAACGCCTTTAAATAACCAGAGAGAGAGAGAGAGAAGTGTCCCAACTGATATTGAGCAATACCCGGACTGGGACTGAGACCATCAGCTCCAGGAAGTGCCCGTATCAACCCAAACAACACAAAGCCCCCTGCCCTACCACCCACTCCCCGTGTGCATTGCACCATCTGATCTAATATATATATATATATATATATATATATATATATATATACTGTATATATATATATATATATATATATATATATATATATATATATATATACTGTATATATATATATATATATATATATATATATATATATATATATATATATATATATATATATATATATATATATATATAACCACCTCCTTGTTTCTACACTCACTGTCCATTTTATTAGTTCTACAGTTACTGACTGTAGTCCATCTGTTTCTCTGCATGCTTTGTTAGCCCCCTTTCACCCTGTTCTTCAATGGTCAGGACCCTCACAGGACCACCACATTATTATTATTATTATTATTATTATTATTATTATTATTATTATTATTATTTAGGTGGTGGATCATTCTCAGCATTGCAGTCACACTGACATGGTGGTGGTGTGTATGAGTGGATCAGACACAGCAACGCTGATGGAGTTTTTAAACACCTCACTGTCCCTGCTGGACTGAGAATAGTCCACCAACCAAAATTATCCAGCCAACCGGCCCCATGGACAGCGTCCTGTCACCACTGATGAAGGTCTATAAGATGAGCGATCGTCTCTGATTTTACATCCACAAGGTGGAGTGTCTACTAGGTATGAGTGTCTAATAGAGTGGACAGTGAGTGGAAACGGTATTTAAAAACTGCAGCAGCGCCGCTGTGTCTGATCCACTCATACCAGCACAACACAAACTAACACACCACCACCATGCCAGTGTCACTGCAGTGCTGAGAATGACCCACCACCCAAATAATGGTCCTGGGAGAGTCCTGACCATTGAAGAACAGGGTGAAAGCAGGCTAACAATATATGCAGAGAAACAGATGGACTACAGTCAGTAATTGTAGAACTACAAAGAGCTTCTACATGGTGGAGCTGATAAAATGGACAGTGTGTGTAGAAACAAGGAGGTGGTTTAAATGTTATGGCTGATCCTATACTGTATATATATACACATACACATAGATAGATAGATAGATAGATAGATAGATAGATAGATAGATAGATAGATAGATAGATAGATAGATAGATAGATAGATAGATAGATAGATAGATAGATAGATAGATAGATATTTTAATAAAAATAATAATAAAAAATTTTTTGACAGGTTAAATGTAGGCTCATCCCAAACACTAATACTAAACACTACAATTTAACCTTAGCTGCTACCACAAATCAACTAACCGGCACCACCACACTTCATCATGACTGTCTGTGATGGAGTTCTATAATGAAGAGCAGTTGGTTGTGGATCAGTTGTCACCGGTTATAAATTGCAAGCTTGTGTTTGGAAAGCCCACATCAGCTGCATGTTTTTGTCAGTTAAACTGTCTTGTTTTCTCCACTCGGCCACTTGATAATTTGGTTCCTTTAAAAAAACATATACAGTTCAACATTTTTGGAAAACACAAATAGACATTTCACCTCTTTCTCAGATGCTTTAGAAGAAAAGAGCAAGCGTTATGCCTGTAGTCTGACCAAGCCTCCTGTACAGTGTACTGAGGCCACACTACACAGTAGGCTTTAACATTTTATTTAATTAAAATTACATTATATGATTTGAAGTTTGTGTTTTCTTACAACTGTTTTCAACAGATCGGTATAAAACACTTACCGTATATACATATTAATACCCTTTCAACTTTGTAGCAACAGTTTGGAGAGAGTTATTTCCTGTTACAGCATGACTGTGCACCTGTGAACAAAGTGAGGTCCACACAGACATGGTTTCACTAGTTTGATGGGAAGAATTTCAGTTGCACACACAGAACCTTTTTGTTTAGCATCAGTGCCTGACCTTACAAATGCTTTGTTGACTAAATGAGTACAGATATTCACAGACAAACTTTGAGAAAAGCCTTTGCAGAAGACTTCCCAGAAGTGTCAGTGTCCATATGGCTTTAACCATATAGTGTATTTGTGTATATTAGATATAGAACTAGAGCCAAAAGTATGCGGGCGCATCTTCTAAATAGTATTGAACTGGCTATTTCAGCTAGATTTTTTAACAGGTGCATAATAACATGCAGATGAGCATAAACAATAATTCACAAAACCTGGTTAACCTGGTAACTTTTAAACAAGACTAGACAATGGCAAATATATGGCTTGTTTATATACAGTGATGGAAAAATAAGTAATTGCCACATTTCTGATCTGCTTGCTATTTGCATATTTGTTACATTAAATCATTTCAGATAGTCAAACTGATTCTGACTAGAACTTGTGACAAAACCTAAAAACTGAGGCAAAATTATCATATTTTCAATAAAAAAACAAATGTCGGTAAGGACATTTTAGCTTTTCCAAATGTAACACTGTCTATGTTTTATCTTCTTATCAGGTAGGGACATTTAAGGTTGGGACATTTCAGCTGCAAGTGAACATGTCACTACCATTGCCACTTGAATGCTTAGGTCCTCTTAATTGTAGCATTAATTACTAAATAAATAAAAAAAATGCCACTGGAAGCAAGAGCAGCACAGTTTTTCACATACATCATTTGGGTTGACTAAGAAGAAGCATAAAGGTTTGGAATCAGCATGCCTGAGGCAAGTTAGTAAAATACCCTCTTCTATATACTTATGATAATGCCCATCCATAAAGAGTACACATAAGTAAAGAAAGGAATTGCCAAATATTGTGTAAAAACCTGAAGTATGATAGCAAAATGTCAAGCCTTACTGCCAAACGTCAGTGTCTAAAAATTAGAGAAACCAAAGTACTTAAAATATTAGGACACCAGTATCTCAACACAGTTTGAATGGACTTTAGAACAAGAAAATGACTAGATATCATGTGTCATATGATGCAATGTAATTGTGTGAGGCAATACTGTGGTTCAGATGAGTTCTTATTGGAAACCTTGACAGACACTGTATAGAGGAAGCTTGGGACATTCTGTTCTAAAGTAAGTGTTTGTGTTATTGCAAGTGCTGTGTGCTGGGGTTATATGCATCAAGCTATGCTATGAGCAAGCTTTAAGAAGCACAGTGACACAGCTATGAAAGTAGGATACAGGTCCTGAAGACCTGAGTTTGATGTTCACTTCTAGTTGTGCTGTGTGCAGTTTCTCTGGGTACTTCAGTTTCCTCCCACCTCCCAAAAGCAAGTCAGTAGGTGGATTAACTACTCTAAATTTATTGCATATGCTACAGTAAATAAACGAGTAACGAGTAATAAACTGAGAACCTGTGTAGTGATATATAATCATGTTGGGCTCAGTATTTCTGGGATATTGTTTGAGTCCAGTATGGTTTATCAAAATAAAGCAGTGATTAAGAATTTTGGAAGGAATTTTATTATTGTGGTTAGAAACGCCAGCTCACAATTCATAATATTAATAAATATGAGTCCGAGCTAGTGAATCCAAAGGGTCTAGGTTCTAGGGTCTGGTGCCATCCAGAAACACTGAGCGCAAGCCAAAAGTTCCCACCCATTGACTTACAGACTTACACCAAATTTATAGTAGCTATTTCACCTGTTGTATGATTCTGGGAGCTTGGTACCCACTGGAAACACAACAGACACAAGGACTCTTATTAAATACCTCATTAAAGACATATTGAGCTGCTCAGGTGGCGCAGCAGTAAAACACGCTAGCATACCAGAGTTGGGATATCGAATACATCGTATGGAATCTCAGCTCTGCCATCCATCCGGCTGGGCTGGGCGACTACATGAACAACGATTGGCTGTTGTTCACAGGGTGGGATAAGCCAGACCAGGGTTTCTCATAACTGGTGCAATTACGAGTGCAGAGTTGAGGAATAATGCTGATCAGGGTGTGGCTCTCCGTGCACAACTGATCCGCATATGAACTCACCTCGTGCAGGTGAAATGATGCAGTCGGTACTGCACACGTGTCAGAGGGGGCGTGTGTCAGTCAGTTGCAAAGCTCCTCAGTCAGCAGTGGGGGGTTGAATCAGAAGAGGTGAAGCATAACGCAATAAGGGTAATTGGACACGACTAAATTAGGGGAGGAAATTGTGGGAAAAAGAAAAGACATGTAGAATGATGGTGGATGGTAAGTTGTATGTCTTCCATACAAGTCTGTAGGCAAATCTGATGCCCTGTGCAAACACGTGTTAAAAATACATTTTAAAAACCATCTACATGCCGCTCAGGTGGCGCAGCGGTAAAAAACACGCTGAACACCAGAGCTGGGATCTCGAATACATCGTATCGAATCACAGCTCTGCCTGCTGGCTGGGCTGAGCAGTCACACGAACAACGATTGGCCTGTTGTTCAGATAGGGGTGGGATATTAAAAATCCGGATAGGGTCTCTCTCATAAATAATGCAATTACAACCTCTGCTGACTGATTGATGGCGCCTCCACAGAGATGGGAATAGAGTGCTGTCAGGGTGTGTCTCTCCGTACACAGTGCTTATCTGCATTGCACTCGCCAAAGTGTAGGTGACAAAATGCATACGGCTGCTGCCCATGTGTCGGAGTGGGCGTGGGTTAGCTTTGTTCTCCTCAATCAGAGCGGGGATCGGCATTGGGGGAGAGGAAGCATGACGCAATCGGGCAATTGGATGCGTTAAAAGGGAGAAAAAGGGGAGAAAATGCATTTAAAATATATACAGTGTATCACAAAAGTGAGTACACCCCTCACATTTCTGCAAATATTTTATTATATCTTTTCATGGGACAACACTATAGAAATAAAACTTGGATATAACTTAGAGTAGTCAGTGTACAGCTTGTATAGCAGTGTAGATTTACTGTCTTCTGAAAATAACTCAACACACAGCCATTAATGTCTAAATGGCTGGCAACATAAGTGAGTACACCCCACAGTGAACATGTCCAAATTTTGCCCAAAGTGTCAATATTTTGTGTGACCACCATTATTATCCAGCACTGCCTTAACCCTCCTGGGCATGGAATTCACCAGAGCTGCACAGGTTGCTACTGGAATCCTCTTCCACTCCTCCATGATGACATCACGGAGCTGGTGGATGTTAGACACCTTGAACTCCTCCACCTTCCACTTGAGGATGCGCCACAGGTGCTCAATTGGGTTTAGTCCATCACCTTTACCTTCAGCTTCCTCAGCAAGGCAGTTGCCATCTTGGAGGTTGTGTTTGGGGTCGTTATCCTGTTGGAAAACTGCCATGAGGCTCAGTTTTCGAAGGGAGGGGATCATGCTCTGTTTCAGAATGTCACAGTACATGTTGGAATTCATGTTTCCCTCAATGAACTGCAGCTCCCCAGTGCCAGCAACACTCATGCAGCCCAAGACCATGATGCTACCACCACCATGCTTGACTGTAGGCAAGATACAGTTGTCTTGGTACTTCTCACCTGGGCGCCGCCACACATGCTGGACACCATCTGAGCCAAACAAGTTTATCTTGGTCTCGTCAGACCACAGGGCATTCCAGTAATCCATGTTCTTGGACTGCTTGTTTTCAGCAAACTGTTTGCTGGCTTTCTTGTGCGTCAGCTTCCTTCTGGGATGACGACCATGCAGACCGAGTTGATGCAGTGTGCGGTGTATGGTCTGAGCACTGACAGGCTGACCTCCCACGTCTTCAACCTCTGCAGCAATGCTGGCAGCACTCATGTGTCTATTTTTTAAAGCCAACCTCTGGATATGACGCCGAACACGTGGACTCAACTTCTTTGGTCGACCCTGGCGAAGCCTGTTCCGAGTGGAACCTGTCCTGGAAAACCGCTGTATGACCTTGGCCACCATGCTGTAGCTCAGTTTCAGGGTGTTAGCAATCTTCTTATAGCCCAGGCCATCTTTGTGGAGAGCAACAATTCCATTTCTCACATCCTCAGAGAGTTCTTTGCCATGAGGTGCCATGTTGAATATCCAGTGGCCAGTATGAGAGAATTGTACCCAAAACACCAAATTTAACAGCCCTGCTCCCCATTTACACCTGGGACCTTGACACATGACACCAGGGAGGGACAACGACACATTTGGGCACAATTTGGACATGTTCACTGTGGGGTGTACTCACTTATGTTGCCAGCTATTTAGACATTGATGGCTGTGTGTTGAGTTATTTTCAGAAGACAGTAAATCTACACTGCTATACAAGCTGTACACTGACTACTCTAAGTTATATCCAAGTTTCATGTCTATAGTGTTGTCCAATGAAAAGATATAATGAAATATTTGCAGAAATGTGAGGGATGTACTCACTTCTGTGATACACTGTATATATAAATCTACATGCATGGATCTGGGTAGTCAGTATAATTAGTGTCCTGGCTGTGGCGCCCCTTCTTTAATCTAAGTTTTTGATTTGCTATGCATTAAAATGAGTATTTTACTATATGCTTTGTACAATGCTTTTTAAATTCAAGACTGTTCTGTGGGACTAAACATAGAAGCGGAGGAATGGACCAAACTTTGATTAAAAACTCTAACTAGGCAAAAGAGACAAATGCAATTTTGTTAAGCAAGCTTATAAACAGTGTTGAGTATTTCATGGACCAAATGCTGGTAACTCCAGCACTGTTCAGGGTGAATTCAAAACAGTTATGAGTTCCCCTTTGGGACAGTTTTAACAAACCACCGCTTCTTCTTTCTCTGTGTAATCTCCTTTCGTGAACGTAAAGCCCCCATCAGCAAAACCAGGCTGCCTGTTGTGAACCATCTGACAGCAGGGCTGTATCAAAATAAGTCTCCTGCATTGGGAAGTGAAAGTGGGTTTCAAAACTATCTCCCTTCCTGCTGTCTTTTCCCCTTTTTGTGCTTCTGGCCCAAAAGACAAGCAGACAGTCATCTTCAATCAGCCCACTTATGTCTGTTCTGTAAAATTTGTAACCACCCTGTTGAAAGGAGAACTGTTTGCTCATCTTGCCCCTCACTCAGACAGCACAAAAATTTTTTTTATTGCACAAGGCTTGGTGGGTAGCACTGTCGCCTCACAGCAAGAAGGTCCTGGGTTTGATCCCCAGGCAAGGTGGTCCGGGTCCTTTCTGTGTGGAGTTTGCATGTTCTCCCCGTGTCTGTGTGGGTTTCCTCCATGAGCTCTGGTTTCCTCCCAAAATGCAGTCAGGTTATTTGGACACACTGAATTGCCCTATAGGTGAATGGGTGTGTGTATGTGTGTGTGTGTCTAGCGGGCGCCCAGGGTGTTACTGTGTGCCTTGCGCCCATTGAAAAGCTGGGATAGGCTCCAGCAAGTGACCCTAATTGGATAAGCGGTTAAGAAAGTGAGTGAGTGAGTAAATGGCATCACATGTCTTTTACAGTGTATGAATACATTTTTACTTCAGCAGTTTACTTGTTTAAAGAAAAGAGGCTGCTTTTACGAAGTGGTATGGCATTGATGTAATGGGTAGTGAACCTAAGCATATTGTGGAGTTCTGTGTCCAGTTTACAGCTTAACGAACTGAGACTTTGGATAGTTATGTCTATCTGTTGCTATGACG
This sequence comes from Trichomycterus rosablanca, assembly GCF_030014385.1. NCBI lineage: Eukaryota > Metazoa > Chordata > Actinopteri > Siluriformes > Trichomycteridae > Trichomycterus > Trichomycterus rosablanca. The sequence goes on along the minus strand of NC_086006.1, from coordinate 19,051,919 downwards.
GCACTGTTTAGAAGAGGCTGCGTGGGGGTGCTGGGTACAGGGTGTTGCAGCGCGCCCTTGTTTCACACCGAGAGTGTGTGTGTGCATGTATGTACTCTGCTTGGGCCTGTTTTCTGTTATTACAGGGTCTTGCACAGACAGTCTTCTAACAAACAAGTGCCTTTTGAGTAACTGCAAGTGTCTCCCTTGGGGTCAAAACCAGTGTATCCCAATATTGGTCCCACCATATCAATACACCCTTTTTATTAAACATTATACAGGTGGCACAGTTACTGGGGCTGTGTAATGCTCATATCAAAACTTACCCTGGGCAAATGTGTGCTCCAGGCGGTGCTTCAGGCTTTTACTTATTAATGGATGATGCGAGTAAAAATTGTCATCCAGATTGCAAATACACACATTAATAAGTACAGTGAGCAGTGTCAAGTGTTGTGCTCACTGTTGTTAGATTCTTCTCTTCATGATTCAGTATACAAGTGAGATCTGGGCTGCAGGCAGGCCAGTCAAGCACACGCACTCTTTGTCTACAAAGCCACACTGTTGTAGCATTGTCTTGCTAAAACAACTATGGATCTTTCTGGGAAAACGATCACTTAATGGCAACGTATGTCTTTCTAAAATTCAGGTATACACCCCCAGTTCAATATTATCTTCACACATGTGCAAGCCAATGTATAAACAGTACTTGATTGGCTATATTGTGCTTCAAATTAAGCCAATTTAATGGGATTGTCTGTATATTTATATAAATGTTTATTGCATTTATTAGATTCTTTGGGCCTCAGGAGACTAAATGTATAGATATAGCCAGAATTTATTACATGGTAATCAGACTTCAGCCAGCTTCAAACACCTTGGACAAAGTAGTCACCTTTGTCTCAAAGTAGTGTTTCAATGCCAATGTTAGGTCATGAATATTGTCTAAACAATTGAGAGTTAAGGGCCTTGCTCAAGGGACCAACAGTGGCAACCTGGCAGTGGTGGGGCTTGAACCATCAACCTTTCAATTACCAGTCCAGTACCTTAACCACTAGGCTACAACTGCCCACTACAACTATGCTTGGGTTATTGTTTCTTCAGAGCTGGAAAGGAAGGGCCAGTGTGTTCCTGCTCCCTTAGATATTGCTACGTGGGGCTTTCACATTGTAGTTTAATCATCACAGCTGTTACTGTATCCAACAAGCTTTAGGTAAAACATTGGTCGAATCTCTAAATTTGTAGAGTTTACCCAGAAATGTTGGTACTATGGTACATACTTGATAAAAGTCAGGACAAATCTGTGTCAAAATTTAAGCAGACTTAGCCCTTGATGTGTGTTTTGGGTCAAGGCCCTACTAAAACATCCAATTAAGATACATAAAGAAGATGCACTGGCAGTTAAACAGCCCCAGAGCATAATACTACCACCACCATGCTTGCAAGTAGGGACAGTGTTGTTGGATTGAAACGCCTTTTTCTGCTTTAAACATATTGTCATTAGATCCAAATATTTCAGTTGTTTGCTTTTCTGTTCAGCAACACATAAAGGTTAACTTTGGATAGTTACAAGTTTTTTTTTAAAGGTAATACCATTTCAGCAGTCTCTGGTTATTTTTGTAGGCCTGTTATCCAAGCAGTTGAGATGAGATGCTACAGAACCATCCTTGACGTCTCCTATAAAGACCACATCACAAACGAAGAGATCCTCAGCACCATCAAGCAAGCCATCGGACAATACGAAGACCTCATCACAAAAGTTAAAATGAGGAAACTAAAATGATATGGCCACGTCACAAAAAGCAACGGCCTTGCGAAGGTCATTCTGCAAGGAACCGTCCAAGGATTCAGCAGAGAAAGAAGTGGGCCGACAACATCTCAGAATGGACCCAGAGGAGCTTTGCGGAGACCCTGGAGATAGCACATGACCGCCAAAAATGGAGAGGACTGTTGAACGCGTCAGCCCAGCACCCCCACGACCACCCCCGGTCAAGGGACCAGTGACAGTTATTTGGTGTTTCTTCTAGGACATCTGACAATTTGGACAAATTTCATCTTAGGTAACACTTGGTGTTTTCTTTCTGACCTTGGCAGAAAGACTACTGTTTAATCTCTTTCGTACTTACAAACAATTGTCTGTACAGATTACCTTGGAATCTGAGTTTTTTAAACATCTCCAAAAGGCATTCCTGACTTTGATTAGAATGAAGCATTGAGTAAAGATGAATGAATAAACATTAGGGATGTAACGATGCACCACAAGACAGTTAAGATTCACATGTGTTACGATTCAAATCGGTTTACATGTATAATGAATCGATATTCACTTTAAACAGCAGGGGGCACTGGCGCTATTCACCTCCCCTGGTTGACGTCACTACAGGGTTGCCAGGTTCGGAATTTTCCAGCCAAATTTATTTATGTGAGGATACTTTTTTTATTTGTATGATTCATTTATTTATTTAATTTTGGATTTATTTTAAAATTTCATTTCAGTTTTTTTTTTACACGAAAAGGGAAATGTGCAGCATTGTTTTGCACAGTTTATACCTACCTTAGAAATAAAAGGACGTTCATTATTTAGATAAATAAAAGATACAGTCTTCAATTTAATTTTGTTTTAAAAAATCTGGGAAAAAAAACATATCGTGTATCCTGTATCGTGAATCGCATCACATCATGGGTAGAGTGTATCGTTAAATCCCTAATAAACATTATGGCTAATCATGTAAAAAAAACAGGGCCAATCACAGATTACGAACTAACCCCTGGCACTATTCTTATCCTCTGTCGCTTCAGTCATAAAATAGCGCTCCTAGATTAGTGCTGCATTTCAGGTCTATTTTGGCTCCAGGTGCAATCTTGATTATAGAAGATGGATTGAGGATCATTAAATAGCTATTATAGCAGCGTGGAGTCTTAGGACACAACAGTAATGAGGTGCAGTGTTAGTAATCGATGGGTGTTGGGCCTTTTGCTGTTTAAAAAGTCTGTAGATGTCCTAGTTTTCACGTCAATATCTTGCATCCATGTGCATTGTTAATGTAATATACATAGTGTAGCGGATGAAGCTTGAGAATAAACTTTCTTTTAATGTGAAGATGAATCATGAATTGAAGCACTATATATGAGGCAAATTAACATGTTTAAGTGGAGTGTATCATCATTATACTGCTGTTCACATTTCTTTAAATGAAAACAGACAGCAATGATTGGCAAATCCTTTATGACCTGACTTCCTTCCTGGATACTTGTAGGATACTCTCCTGAACACTCTCCTTAACAATAATACAATAGTTAATTTACTAAGCTTAGGATGGAAGTTAATTCAGATCAGTTAACATTAAGATACACTCAAAAGCACCCAGGTGGAGCAGTATATATATATTTATATTAGGGCTGTCGAAGTTAACGCGATAATAACGCATTAACGCAATCTCAATTTAACGCGATTAAGATAATTAGTGCCATTAACGCAAATTCTAGTTCATGTTGAGACTTGACTGGTAGAACAAACGTTTTAATGTCGGACTTGCCACCGTTTTTCATTTGCGGTTTGTTAACAAAATGTAAAAGAGCGTCGTAGCATCTGCACTTGCATAATAAAGAAATAAATACACGCTATATTCACAAGTTGTCGGGAGCAGAACACTTTAATAATTTATTCTGTTACGGTAAAGAATACCGGACAGCTGAGTCAAGCACGTTAGTTTATGAGCTATGGAAGCCCCAAAGGGTCAAAACACACTCACTTCGTGTAGAAACGTCCATCAAACCATTGTATAGTATTACTGCCTAGTATGTGAGTGAATAAAACTCCCTTACAGTTTTCTCTTGTCCCAGCAGTTTTTAACATTAGTACATTTAGCATAAAATGAAAAACACCATTTTAATTGTAACATTTCACTTAAAAATCCTTGTTTTCTATAACATTTACACAGATTTTTTTAAATGCGATTAATCGCGATTAACTATATGAAATTCTGAGATTAATCGCGATTAAAAATTTTAATCGTTTGACAGCCCTAATTTATATATACAGTGTATCACAAAAGTGAGTACACCCCTCACATTTCTGCAGATATTTAAGTATATCTTTTCATGGGACAACACTGACAAAATGACACTTTGACACAATGAAAAGTAGTCTGTGTGCAGCTTGTATAACAGTGTAAATTTATTCTTCCCTCAAAATAACTCAATATACAGCCATTAATGTCTAAACCACCGGCAACAAAAGTGAGTACACCCCTTAGTGAAAGTTCCTGAAGTGTCAATATTTTGTGTGGCCACCATTATTTTCCAGAACTGCCTTAACTCTCCTGGGCATGGAGTTTACCAGAGCTTCACAGGTTGCCACTGGAATGCTTTTCCACTCCTCCATGACGACATCACGGAGCTGGCGGATATTCGAGACTTTTCGCTCCTCCACCTTCCACTTGAGGATGCCCCAAAGATGTTCTATTGGGTTTAGGTCTGGAGACATGCTTGGCCAGTCCATCACCTTTACCCTCAGCCTCTTCAATAAAGCAGTGGTCGTCTTAGAGGTGTGTTTGGGGTCATTATCATGCTGGAACACTGCCCTGCGACCCAGTTTCCGGAGGGAGGGGATCATTCTCTGCTTCAGTATTTCACAGTACATATTGGAGTTCATGTGTCCCTCAATGAAATGTAACTCCCCAACACCTGCTGCACTCATGCAGCCCCAGACCATGGCATTCCCACCACCATGCTTGACTGTAGGCATGACACACTTATCTTTGTACTCCTCACCTGATTGCCGCCACACATGCTTGAGACCATCTGAACCAAACAAATTAATCTTGGTCTCATCAGACCATAGGACATGGTTCCAGTAATCCATGTCCTTTGTTGACATGTCTTCAGCAAACTGTTTGCGGGCTTTCTTGTGTAGAGACTTCAGAAGAGGCTTCCTTCTGGGGTGACAGCCATGCAGACCAATTTGATGTAGTGTGCGGCGTATGGTCTGAGCACTGACAGGCTGACCCCCCCACCTTTTCAATCTCTGCAGCAATGCTGACAGCACTCCTGCGCCTATCTTTCAAAGACAGCAGTTGGATGTGACACTGAGCACGTGCACTCAGCTTCTTTGGACGACCAACGCGAGGTCTCTTCTGAGTGGACCCTGCTCTTTTAAAACGCTGGATGATCTTGGCCACTGTGCTGCAGCTCAGTTTCAGGGTGTTGGCAATCTTCTTGTAGCCTTGGCCATCTTCATGTAGCGCAACAATTCGTCTTTTAAGATCCTCAGAGAGTTCTTTGCCATGAGGTGCCATGTTGGAACTTTCAGTGACCAGTATGAGAGAGTGTGAGAGCTGTACTACTAAATTGAACACACCTGCTCCCTATGCACACCTGAGACCTAGTAACACTAACAAATCACATGACATTTTGGAGAGAAAATGACAAGCAGTGCTCAATTTGGACATTTAGGGGTGTAGTCTCTTAGAGGTGTACTCACTTTTGTTGCCGGTGGTTTAGACATTAATGGCTGTATATTGAGTTATTTTGAGGGAAGAATACATTTACACTGTTATATAAGCTGCACACAGACTACTTTTAATTGTGTCAAAGTGTCATTTTGTCAGTGTTGTCCCATGAAAAGATATACTTAAATATCTGCAGAAATGTGAGGGGTGTACTCACTTTTGTGATACACTGTATATATATATATATACACACACACCCATTTTTTGATGCAGTGGTGGACCCTGTTAGGTGACAACAGTTTTCTGAAGTACTCCCAAGTCCATGTGGCTATACATGCTGTCTGAGGGCTTAAAGGCCACCCACATTTAACAATGGTTTTCAGCCTTGCCCTACAGGGACTGTGTATTCCCTCTGGATTCTCTGAATCTTTTAACATTTTATGTATGGTAGATATTGAAGAACATATATTATTTGCAATCTTGTGGCAAGAAATGTTCTGTTTGAACGTGTTGACAGTTCTCTCACAAGGTTCGGTACAAAGTGTTAAGAAAGAGAGATGACAGTATTACTGATTTATGATTTATATTTATGGATGTACGAATGGATTACAGCCACCACTAATGCTCTGTCTGATTTGACAGAAATTCCTTTTCACTTTTCCTTCTTGCTTTGATCAGTTGAGGAGTCTGATAAACACAGCCGTAATCTAGTCCTGAAAATGTTCTCGTCCTCTTTTGAACTTCTGCACTTTCTCCCACACCCACATGTTTTTCTTCCACTGAAGCTGTGTGCTTATTGTTTTGTTTTTATCCTACCAGGATTTTTGCAGCTTCTTTTTTCTTAGAAGTGGCAATGTTTGGGGCTCTGGTTTATCTTTTTGGGGAGAGGAATACCTATCAAACTGTAAATCAAGCACTTACATTATGGTGAGTTTAAATCTTAATGATGGCATTAGCCATTGTTCAACCAGGACCTGAATTGGCACAGCTTTCTGAAAAAGAGGGATGACATTTTCATCTCCCCATTAATCATGCAACACCAGCCAATCTTGGCTGACTGTTAGCTCATTTGGATGGGGATTCACATACATATTCGCATTTGTGAACAGTACCTCCATGGGTGGTCCAAGTCGCTTTGGGTAAAAGCATCTGCTAAATGCCTCAAATGAACTAGACGTCATTGATGGCTGTTAGGTCGATGCTGCCCCCTAGTGAGTTCTGCTCATAATTACAATCAGGTAGACAACCTGAGGTAGACAACCTGAGCTAGAACTGGACAAGTGTTGTCTGACTCATGATGTGGCTCTGTATAACGTATACCACCATGGCTGGATTACTGACCAGGTCAGGACTCTCCCAGGACCACTACAGAGCAGGTATTATTTGGGTGGTGGGTCATTCTCAGCACTGCAGTGGCACTGACATGGTGGTGGTGTGTTAGTGTGTGTTGTGCTGGTATGATTGGATATGGCACAGAAATGCTGATGGAGTTTTTAAACACCTCACTGTCACTGCTGAACTGAGAATAGTCCACCAACCAAAAATATCCAGCCAACAGTGCCCCGTAGGCAGCGTCCTAAGATGACCAACTCAAACAGCAGCAATAGATGAGCGATCGTCTCTGACTTTACATCTACAAGGTGGACCAACTAGGTAGGAGTGTCTAATAGAGTGGACAGTGAGTGGATACGGTATTTAAAAACTCCAGCAGTGCTGCTGTGTCTGATCCACTCATACCAGCACAACACACACTAACACACCACCACCATGTCAGTGTCACTGCAGTGCTGAGAATGCTCCACCACCTAAATAATACCTGCTCTGTGGTGGTCCTGTGGAGGTTCTGTTCTGACCATTGAAGAACAGGGTGAAAGCAGGCTAAAAAGTATGTAGAGAAACAGATAGACTACAGTCAGTAATTGTAGAACTACAAAGTGCTTCTATATGGTAAGTGGAGCTGATAAAATGGACAGTGAGTGTAGAAACAATGAGGTGGGTTTTAATGTTATGGCTGATCAGTGTAACATATCCTATTACTTCTGTCATACGTCATCATTCCTGCTACTGTCTGCAGATACCATATTACACCTTCCACATTTTCCTCCTTACCGTCAACACATTGTCAAAGTAAGACCCAAAGTATGTACTGACATTTTGTCACATTGTCTGGGTGTACCCTTACCATACTATTCTCCTGAGACTTAATGAAAGGGGATGACCAAAAATAAGTTATGGTTGGGTGGATGGAGAGATGGGGGAAACTAGGGAAAGAAGAGAAAGCTGAGACAGGGGGGAGGCCTGCTACACCAGTCCATGAGGAACAATGGGACGGGCACAGTTTCCAGGGCAACATAAGAGGCTGGAGCTGCTTAGGTGAGCGGTATCTAAGTAACAAGAGCAAACAGATGAGGATTAAAGTGGTACCCACATACTGCATACATCTCAGGATGAGATGCTACTAATAGTAAAACATAGACAGGTACTGCAGATAGTGAAGTTGTTGCATAGTTTCTTAAAGGGTCAAGAGGATCTGGGTTTGATCCTCGCCTCTGCTTACTGTCTGCTTGGAGTCTGGCATTGTGCTCAGTGCTTCTGGAATGGGCCCTGGACTTATGGGCCCAACCCTAACTAGCAAAAGTCAATACTGAAGAATATAAAATACAATGTAACCACATTTCCTACATTTAGTCTTAGTAACAATGTAATCCTCATCATGGTTGCTGAAGATCTAAAGTCTATCCTTAAAATACTGGAATCAACTTTGAGGACTGGTTTCTCCAGCAGGACAATGCTCAATGCCATACAGCCAGGTGTGGATGGTGGACCACCAGACCAAGACCCTGTCTCCAGACCTAAACCCCACTGAAAACCTTTGGAATAGGATTGAGAGACAGATGGATGATCATAAGCCATCAAACAACACAGTTGCTTGGATTTTGTGTGCCAAGAGTGGCATTAAGTGATCCAACAATGGGACAGACGGGTGGAAAGATGGTATTTTGTACATTTTCTGCAGCTAAATGTGCATCACCATCGAGTCATCAGGCAGTATTGTTCGAGAAACAGTCACATTCCCATGATAGACATAGCCACACGGGCTTAGGAGTACTTTGGAAAATCATTGTCATTTAACACAGACCACCGCAGCATCAAGAAATGCAACCTGATGGCCGCTCAGGTGGCGCAGCGGTAAAATACGCTAGCACACCAGAGCTGGGATTTCGAATACACAGAGGACCAAACCCAGATCCTCAGGACCTATGTTACAGTGCAACACCCATTCTTGTGTCAAGTTCAACACCGTATAATTAGTTCTGACACCACTGTAACACTATGTCACAACACATTGCACTCAGTCACCTCTTTGTAGAGGTTGTACAGAACATGGGGGGCCCAGTTTCCTCTATAGATGCCCGTCTCAGTGTGCCTGTACTGATCAGATTAGGGTTAGTCTGACTAATGTGAATTATTACAGGAAGCGCTCTTACATCTACATCTTGACTGGTACCCAGCATTGTGACTTAAGGCTTTGAGTGTGTGTGTGTAGTACAGGGTTGGGTAGTAATGAATTCAAAATCCTCATACAACTACAACCCCAAATCAGAAAAAGTTGGGACAGTATGGAAAATGCAAATAAAATAAAAACACAGCGTTCCTTACATTTACTTTGACTTTCATTTGAGTGCAGACAGGACGAACCTGAGATATTTCATGCTTTTTTCCAATCAACTTCATTTCATTTATTAATATACCTCCATTCCTGCATTTTAGGGGGCAATTTAGGGCTAGTAATGAGGTGAAAAAACTAAATAATGATGTGATTCTAAACAGGTGATGTCAACATGTGATTGTAATCATGGTTTGGTACAAAAGCAGCATCAAGGAAAGGCTGAGTCTTTGATGAGCAAAGATGATCAGATGATCTCCACTTTGTCAACAAATGCATGAGAGAATTATTAAAATGTTTAAAAACAAAGTACCTCAAAGAAAGATTGGAAGGGATTTGCGTAGTTCTCCCTCTACAGTGCATAATATCATTAAACGATTCAAGGAATCAGGAGGAATTTCAGTGTGTAAAGGCCAAGGGTGCAAACTTAAGCTGAACGCCCGTGATCTTCCATCCCTCAGACCGCACTGCATTAAGAACCGCCACTCAACAATAGCTGATATAACCACATGGGTGAGGGATTACTTTGGCAAACCTTTGTCAAGCTCTACAATACAGAGTTACATGCACAAATGCCACTTAAAACTTTACTGTGCAAAAAAGAAGCCTTATGTTAACCATGTCCAGAAGTGGCGTCGACTTCTCTGGGCTCGAAGGCATCTAGGATGGACCATCACACAGTGGAAACTTGTATTGTGGTCAGATGAATCAGCATTCCAGGTCTTTTTTGGAAAAAATTGACGCTGTGTGCTTCGGACCAAAGACGAAAAAGGACCATCCAGAATGTTATCAGCAACAAGTCCAAAAGCCAGGGTCTGTCATGGTATGGGGGTGTGTCAGTGCCCTTGGCAAAGGTCATTTACACTTCTGTGATGGCAGCATTAATGCAGAAAAGCACATTGAGATCTTAGAGCAACATATGCTGCCTTCAAGACGTCATCTTTTTCAGGGACGTCCATGCATTTTTAACAAGACAATGCAAAACCACATGCTGCACACATTACAAAGGCATGGCTGTGGAAGAAGAGGGGACGGGTACTGGAATGGCCTGCCTGCAGTCCTGACCTGTCCCCAATAGAGAATGTGTGGAGGATTTTGAAACGTAAAATGTGACAACGACGAGCCTGTACTGTTGCACATCTTAAGACATCTTGGGACAAAATAAAAGCTGAAACACTAAATCACTTGGTCTCCAAAATGTCTTTTTTAAGTGTGGTGAAAAGTAATTGCATCATTACAAAGTGGTAAATTCTTTACTGTCCCAACTTTTTTTAGAATGTGTGGCAGGCCTGAAATGCAGGAATGGATGTTTATTAATAAATAAAAGGAAGTTGAGCAGACAAAACATGAAATATCTCAGGTTCATCCTGTCTGCAATCAAATAAAAGTCAAAGTAAATATAAGAAATTGTTTTAATTCTTTGCATTTTCCATTATGTCCCAACTTTTTCTGATTTGGGGTTGTATATGTATTCTTAATACTGCCGAACTTGAATACGTATATTAAATGAATTACTGCCCAATCCTGTACACACACATTGCCAGCTTCTTCAGCTTTTAGAATTTGTTGATCATATTTGAACGTTATTTTGTGCCTACCATCCACCCAAGCAGTTTTTTGTGTCCGTGGTTGTAGTTGAACCGTTTGGCACTGCTGCTGTGTGGTGAATAAAAAGAAATACCAGGTCTTATTGCTTGTATTGTTACTAGGTTGTTTTTTTTATTGCAATATACATTTAGCACACTGTGTTCACTATTCAGCCCAACACTTGGTCAATGCATGTTAGGATTTATTTAATATGTACACACAGTATCTAACAGACACGCTGCAAGCACAAACCTGCATTTGAGAAGAGCAAAAGGTAAAGAAAGAATAAAAGCAGGGAGTGGTCGTGGATGGCAGATGCAGTAATAAACTAACAGTACAGTGAAAGTGTACAAAAAAGAAATACAATAGGGCTCAAGCTGGGTTTGCTTCCTGTTTAAAACCACACTTGAGACATGGGAGGGCAGGAATCGTGTGTGTGTGTGTGCGTGTGTGTGTGGGTGTGTGGGTGTGTGTGGGGCCTATTTACCAATACCCTGTAGAGAACGTAATATACTGTGCCTAAGTGTTTTTCCTCCTAAGTTTATCCCATTTCAGTTAGAATTCATCATCTCCAATAAAACCCCCTATTATTTAATAATAACATCGTATATGATCTAGTTGTCAACATCATGCCCGAGCTTTGCCCCTGCAGGGAAGATCAAGAACATCAATTATCGGCCTCTAAACAAGCAGCTGATTTAGCAATAGTGTCATAGCGTCTAGAGAACCCTACAGTTTAATATAAACAGATGCACCACTGTGTGGGTTTCAATACAAATACTTCTCTTGCTCTTTAACAGTGCCTGAGGTTTAAGGAAGATTTGCAGCCCAGCAGTGACACAGAGCTGCTTTAAAATCCCTGTGCCATACTAGTCTTAGCCATGTGCATAGAATGGTCCACATACACTATATGGCCAAAAGTATGTAGACAGACCTCCTAAATTATATACTGTAGGGCGCCCAGGTGGTGCAGGGGGATATTCCACTAGCACACCAGTGCCAAGATTGTAAACACCTCGGTTCGAGTCTCGGCTCTGCTACCAATCGACTAGGCACCATCCAGCGGGCACAATTGGCAGTGCTTGCAGCAGACACAAACTGGCCACCGTGTCTGCTGGGTAGGGGAAATGCTCGAACTTAGTGTGTGGGGTCTTCAAACGATGTGCAAGGACCCTGGTTAGCGGATAGAGGCGTCTCTGCAGAAGTAAGGGCGTTAAGAAGGGGTCCGCTAGGACTGCGCACGTTCTTCAATGGTCAGGACTCTCCCAGGACCACCACAGAGCGGGTATTATTTAGGTGATGGATCATTCTCAGCACTGCAGTGACACTGACATGGTGGTGGTGTGTTAGTGTGTGTTGTGCTGGTATGAGTGGATCAGACACAGCAGCGCTGATGGAGTTTTTAAACACCTCACTGTCACTGCTGGACTGAGTATATATCCCAACCAAAAATATCCAGCCAGCAGCACCCTGTGGGCAGCATCCTGTGACCACTGAAAAAGGTCCAGAAAATGACCAACTCAAACAGCAGCAATAGATGAACGATCGTCTTCGACTTTATATCTACAAGGTGGACCAACTAGATAGGAGTGTCTAATAGAGTGGACAGTGAGTGGACACAGTATTTAAAAACTCCAGCAGCGCTGCTGTGTCTGATCCACTAATACCAGCACAACACACACTAACACACCACCACCATGTCAGTGTCACTGCAGTGCTGAGAATCATCCACCACCTAAATAATACCTGCTCTGTGGTGGTCCTGTGGCGGTCCTGACCATTAAAGAACAGGGTGAAAGCAGGCTAACAAAGTATGTAGAGAAAAAGATAAACTACAGTCAGTAATTGTAGAACTACAAAGTGCTTCTATATGGTAAGTGGAGCTGATAAAATGGACAGTGAGTGTAGAAACAAGGAGGTGGTTTTAATGTTATGGCTGATCGGTGTATATCTAGGTTTATAAAAAGCTCAGTGCTACAGTTGCCATGACTCTCTATGCATGTCCTTGTTTTACCTTTCGGAAGTTAAGAACAAGGTAGTTCAGCCAGAGAGCATTAGAGCATTGAATGTAGTGCCATGTTTAGATACATCACTCAGTAGCAGCTTAACCGATCTCCTAAATGCCAACATGCTAATATGATGCAATATATTCTTTGCCTCTTTGTAATAAGAAAGACCTACAGTGTAATATATACATAATACTGGCTGTGACGAAGATTGGCGGAAAAAGGGCTCCTAGTGAATAGCTCAATAATTGTTAAATGCAACCAAATCATTTAATACATTTTCTACCATACTGGAGCTACTCTAGTCAACATAGTTGCAAAATGTCCCTACCAAACTGCATCTAGAAGCGATCCTAGTACAACTGTCAGTTGTACAATTGGGAGCTTTGTATGTACAGTATTTTGTTTCCATGGCCACAATAAACCACCATGTTTCCACTAGCACACCAGCGCCGAGATTCTGAACTCCTTGGTTCGAAACTCGACGTTGCCACCGGTTGGCTGGGCGCCATCTAGCGGGCATAATTGGCAGTGCCTGCAGCAGACACATTTTCCATCCTTATGTGTATTCTAACCCTACGTTTACACCTGCAGTACTTTGTGACTTTCCAAATTGTTGTTTTCTCTCTTTTGTAGGCATTTCTGACCTCAACTTTACTGCTAGCTGCTTGACTTTACTTGTAAGATAGGGTTACAAGTAGGGTTGCCCAAGTTTAGCCACACTTACCTTTTTCCTCAATTTTCCTCCCAATATAGTCATATCTAATTACCTGATTGCATTTTGCTTCCTCTTTACTGATGCTGACCTCCACTCCTGACCGAGGACAGCCATGACTAACACATAATCCCTCCGACACGTGTGCAGTAGCCGACTGCATCTTTTTATCTGCTTGAGATGAGTTTATATGGGGCTCAGTCTCACTCAGGGAGAATCACGCACAGGAGAGAAGTTGCAACAGGTAGAAATTGGATACAACTAAATTGGAGAGATAAACAGTGGTGATTTCTCTAAGACTGCAAGGGAAGCTCAGCTTCCCCTAAAATGTCAAAAATTAAATGGTGAAATGTGTATAGTTGTGTTAACATTTCATTGACTACAAATGCGTTAGAACACGTTCATCTCGAAGACGAGTTCGTTCAGAATCAGCTACTTATCACAAATCGACTGTCTCGATTTTGTTAACTTCTCATACATTCCCTTAGCGTCAATGCATTTGCCCGTAGAATTCACTCTCTATTCACTTCAACGGGACTGCATGGAACGGTTTTTTTCATTGCTTCGAAACTCTAAATAAATTTATAAATAAATTGACAAATTTTATGATGTAAGCCGACAATGAGCTTCCCCTCTTTAAAAGACCAGAACCGCCACTGGAGATAAAGTACTTCTGTAAGCCCTAATGCGCTCGCCCACCATTGCTGGGATCTGAATTTGAATCCTAGCCATGCTATCAACTAGCTGAGAGCCTAGACAGACATGATTGGCTGTGTCTGTATGGGGGAGATGGTCAAGCAGAGTTTCCTCATTGCCGTTGCCAATACAGCCTCTGCTGGCTCATTGACGGGCCTCCACAAGGGGCAGCTGATCATGCAATACTGCGCTTTGTGAGATTCCGCCTCTGGCAGGTGAAAAAAGTCATTCGCTTTATGTGCATCAACAGGGGTTGGGGGGGGTTGCAACAGGAGAGAAGTTGCAATCGGTAGAAACTGGATACAACTAAATTGGGGAGATAAAGATGGAAAAATGAATAAAAATACAATTAATATCAACTTAAAGTGGAGGTATGTTAAATAAAAACATACATTCACCAGAAATGGTTTGCAGTGTTTATATATTATGTATTCTGTTTTTGACTCAGAGTCTGAGTTGAGTCAGAGGTTTCTGACCCTCATGCATATTCAATACACCTACACATTCAGTACATGCACTTATACACAAATGTAGGTGCTTTGGATAGAAATTAGAACTCAAGCATCTGGCAGATATCTTAGTAAACAGTCTGTGGGTTTTTTTTTTTTTAATTACACAGAAACTTAAACAGGGAATCCTAACTTCCCTTTTTCACTCTCATCTGTAACGGTAGATTTCTGTTTCCTCTATTTGTCCTCTCTTACAAGTAATCATTAATGTATGTACATGCAATGAATGTGCAGGTTTCGTAGACATGGATAGGCCTGACAGAATTTATAAATAAGTATTAAACAGGCATCATGTAATGACGATAAATAGGTTAATGCAATGTAAGATATCTACGGAATTAACCAGATTTCCTGTGTAAATGCTTATAAATGAAAAACATCTGTTATTTGTTCAAGTCAGTTATGCTGTATATACACAAAAGTCAAAAGTCTTAATTGACCCTATATACTCACTTCCCAGCCTCTTCATTAGAATACAACCAGAAAATATATGGAAATATGTGAGACAACATCAGCACTTCACACTAAATACTGACTCTTCCCTGTTGAAGCCAATTTGTGTTGTTTTATAATATTCTGTACATACTGTATTTCTTGTCTGTATCTTAATGAAGAGACTGAAACACAAATATTGATAGTCATTACAACTACTGCTAAAACAACAAAGCTAGTGGTGGTCTAATACATTTGCATAGTACATATATACATACACCAATCAGCCATAACATTAAAACCACCTCCTTGTTTCTACACTCACTGTCCATTTTATCAGCTCCACTTACCATATAGAAGCGCTTTGTAGTTCTACAATTACTGACTGTAGTCCATCTACTTCTCTACATACCTTTTTAGCCTGCTTTCACCCTGTTCTTCAATGGTCAGGACCACCACAGAGCAGGTATTATTTAGGTGGTGGAGCATGCTCAGCTACCTACCTAGTTGGTCCACCTTGTAGATGTAAAGTCAGAGACGATCGTTCATCTATTGCTACTGTTTGAGTTGGTCATCTTCTAGATCTTCATCAGTGGTCACAGGACGCTACCCATGGTGGACTATTCTCAGTCCAGCAGTGACAGTGAGGTGTTTAAAAGCTCCAGCAGCATTGCTGTGTCTTATCCACTCATACCAGCACAACACACACTAACACACCACCACCATGTCAGTGTCACTGCAGTGCTGAGAATGACCCACCACCCAAATAATACCTGCTCTGTAGTGGTCCTGGGAGTCCTGACCATTGAAGAACAGCATGTAAGTGGACTAACAAAGCATGCAGAAAAACAGATGGACTACAGTCAGTAATTGTAGAACTACAAAGTGCCTCTATATGGTAAGTAGAGCTGATAAAATGGAGTGAGTGTAGAAACAAGGAGGTGGTTTTAATGTTATGGCTGATCGGTGTATGTGTAAAATAATCTAGAAGGGTAACAGACTATAATGGCTGAAAAGATTTTCAGCTGCTACTGTATTTTGAAGGATCACGGACCTGATTTGGCGTTTTTACCATTGCGCCACCCAAGAAGACTACTTTAAAAAAAATAACAGTCAAACTAATGAATTCTGAGTTGTTATATGAAATGGTTGGGGGATCTTTTTTTCAGAAAACAGTACCAACATATGTTTTCTGAAAAAAATATACATATATACAGTACATCTCATGTATGAGAATCTTGTGGAAACTGGATTTTATTTGTGAAAAAGTGCAATTTACATAAAGCAAATGTTATAAAATACAACAGTGTAAGCAATTCAGTACAATAAAGTGTTTTATAGAACAATTAGTCAATAATTTTATATAAAACAAACAAACATTAAGTCATAAACACTCATTTACAAGTTTCTGTGATTCTGTCATTCAACGTCCTGTATTTCTGTATGAGATGAACTATTTTAATAGCATCTGCCTCTTAGCTGAAGCAGTCCATGTTTGCTTTGGCTCGCTCCATCTCATGAAGGAAGTTATAAAACTGGGGTAGAGTCAGCTCTGAAAAGGAACAGAATTGAAAGCATAAAACTCTACAGCAGAATGTTTAGCGACTATAAATGATAAACAGCATGAAGTAAAAACTGCTGACAAACAGCAAAACTTTATGACTTTATACATTTTTAATAATCTACTAGTACCAATATTGGTACCTTATAACTCAGCGTCCCCTGAACTCAAAATCTTTGAAACTCAACACCCTTTGTTGAGAAATGTCTACCTTTAAACTCAACGTTTCCCTTAAACTCAACGTGTTCAGTTTGTTTTTAAAAAATGTATTTATTTAATTTTAAATGAACAATGAACAGCCGTTTTGTTCAGCGCTTGGCTTGAGCGGTGCGGTAATACGTCATCAAAGTGTGCATATGAGACGAATCTGCATTTGTGTAGAATAACTGCCAGATTCACTCGGTGTATCTGTGTTTAGCTGTATTATCCTCCTGTTTCACTTTTACACTTGTGTTATAGCTCAAGGTTCTGAGAAATTGTAAGAATCAGCTTTTTATTTTACTGTTTTTATATTATACTTGTGTTATTTACAGTGTATAAGTGTCATAAACCAGGGGTTTTCAACCTGTGGGGCGCGTACTTGTCTGGGGGGGCGCGAGTGCCTGACCGGGGGGCGTGGCATTACGAGATTTTTTTACTTCTAAAACTAAAGCAACTAATTTTTCACCCACGGGAGACATATTTCATTACTCTAACTGACCACGCTCACACGCACGTTTAATGTTATTCAGTTCCGTCTGAAAAAAACCTTCAAAATAGGGCTCACAGTGAAGATAACCGGTGTCAAAAGCAACGACCGCTGTTATAGGACGTGTTTGTGTCTTTAAGAGAGACGCTCTGTTCACAGTATCGATTATAAGTGACTCGGGAGTCAATTCATTTAAAGCGCAGCGTAAGTTTCTATTCTCAGTCATCTCTCCGTGTTTACTGTTATAATGAATGTTGCGGTTGTAAATAAACACCAACTACTACAGAACATTGTGTGACTCGCTTACCTTAAAAAGCTCAGGCTTAATTATACTGAGTATTACCACAGAGTCAGAGTCGTTCTGCCTGTGGAGCTAAACGTTTTCAGTCAGAGCAGATGATCCCGAACTAACCAACTAAGTAATTGATGAACTTTTGTCTATGCTCTGTGAAGTGACGTTTTCTGCTCTGATCTACATCAAAAAGCAAGAACCGCTTATGATTTACCAAAGTGAACCACGAATTTATATAATGTGCTGATAGAATCGGCTCAGATGGGGTCGGACTGTATTATCTTTTGAAAATAATATTTTCAATCAGCAAAATTATATAATGTGCACAACATTAATTACGTTCTTTTAGCTTGTCAGAAGCTTTCTCAATGATTTCTGTGCGGTGGTTGACGAAGGGGAGGGGGGCGTGCGCAAGTTCACGGTTGGCACACGAAGGGGGGCGCATGTCCAAAAAGGTTGAAAACCCCTGTCATAAACAACCCCATTATTTTACATTAGCCTAATATATATATATATATATATATAAGTCCACGGGACCATGGAACGCATTAACATGTTTCCCACACAACCTTATGGAGAAAAATTACCTTGAAACTCAACGTCTTTTAAACTCAACGCCAGTACCAGGTACAAGTACCCAAGGTACAGTGTGCACGTCAAGGTGCAGTAAAACATCATCAAAGTGCGAATATGAGACGAATCTGCATTTGTGTGGAATAACCGTCAAATACATTCTAAAAGCTCCACATGTATCTGTGTTTAGCTGTATTTACAGTGTATCACAAAAGTGAGTACACCCCTCACATTTCTGCAAATATTTCATTATATCTTTTCATGGGACAACACTATAGAAATAAAACTTGGATATAACTTAGAGTAGTCAGTGTACAGCTTGTATAGCAGTGTAGATTTACTGTCTTCTGAAAATAACTCAACACACAGCCATTAATGTCTAAATAGCTGGCAACATAAGTGAGTACACCCCACAGTGAACATGTCCAAATTGTGCCCAAAGTGTCAATATTTTGTGTGACCACCATTATTATCCAGCACTGCCTTAACCCTCCTGGGCATGGAATTCACCAGAGCTGCACAGGTTGCTACTGGAATCCTCTTCCACTCCTCCATGATGACATCACGGAGCTGGTGGATGTTAGACACCTTGAACTCCTCCACCTTCCACTTGAGGATGCGCCACAGGTGCTCAATTGGGTTTAGTCCATCACCTTTACCTTCAGCTTCCTCAGCAAGGCAGTTGTCATCTTGGAGGTTGTGTTTGGGGTCGTTATCCTGTTGGAAAACTGCCATGAGGCCCAGTTTTCGAAGGGAGGGGATCATGCTCTGTTTCAGAATGTCACAGTACATGTTGGAATTCATGTTTCCCTCAATGAACTGCAGCTCCCCAGTGCCAGCAACACTCGTGCAGCCCAAGACCATGATGCTACCACCACCATGCTTGACTGTAGGCAAGATACAGTTGTCTTGGTACTTCTCACCAGGGCGCCGCCACACATGCTGGACACCATCTGAGCCAAACAAGTTTATCTTGGTCTCGTCAGACCACAGGGCATTCCAGTAATCCATGTTCTTGGACTGCTTGTCTTCAGCAAACTGTTTGCGGGCTTTCTTGTGCGTCAGCTTCCTTCTGGGATGACGACCATGCAGACCGAGTTGATGCAGTGTGCAGCGTATGGTCTGAGCACTGACAGGCTGACCTCCCACGTCTTCAACCTCTGCAGCAATGCTGGCAGCACTCATGTGTCTATTTTTTAAAGCCAACCTCTGGATATGACGCCGAACACGTGGACTCAACTTCTTTGGTCGACCCTGGCGAAGCCTGTTCTGAGTGGAACCTGTCCTGGAAAACCACTGTATGACCTTGGCCACCATGCTGTAGCTCAGTTTCAGGGTGTTAGCAATCTTCTTATAGCCCAGGCCATCTTTGTGGAGAGCAACAATTCTATTTCTCACATCCTCAGAGAGTTCTTTGCCATGAGGTGCCATGTTGAATATCCAGTGGCCAGTATGAGAGAATTGTACCCAAAACACCAAATTTAACAGCCCTGCTCCCCATTTACACCTGGGACCTTGACACATGACACCAGGGAGGGACAACGACACATTTGGGCACAATTTGGACATGTTCACTGTGGGGTGTACTCACTTATGTTGCCAGCTATTTAGACATTAATGGCTGTGTGTTGAGTTATTTTCAGAAGACAGTAAATCTACACTGCTATACAAGCTGTACACTGACTACTCTAAGTTATATCCAAGTTTCATGTCTATAGTGTTGTCCCATGAAAAGATATAATGAAATATTTGCAGAAATGTGAGGGGTGTACTCACTTTTGTGATACACTGTATATCCTGTTTTACTTTTAAACTTGTGTTATAGCTCAGGGTTCTAAGAAATTATAAGAATCAGCTTTTCCGAGAGAGTCTAAAACGCTTATCGCTAAAAAAAAAAAAAGCTTAACGTGACTTAATGTATTAAAAGAACGACACAGGAACACTAAACTTTTTTACATTTTTAATTATTACTGTTATAAGATCTCTCCACTGATAAAATTACTCGCTCGTTGTTTAAGTACAAGAAGTCACGATTTTGCTGCTTCTCATATGAATGCGCCTTTACTAAACAGAATACAGTATTGCAAGATCAAGCATCTCCACAATTAAGAAGCGTAAAGGTAAAAAGAGCAGGTTTTACTGTATTTTTTATTGATTTTTAATTGTTGTCGATTATATGTCAGTGTTTTTTTTATACTATATTTGTGCTATTTTCAGTGTTTAAGTGTTAAAAACAACACCATTATTTTACATTAGCCTAAAATATCTGCAGTTTTACAGGACCATGGAACACATTAACAGGTTTCCTATACATCCTTATGGGCAAAAAATATCTTGAAACTCAATGCCTTTTAAACTCAGAACCAACTGACGTTGAGTTTCAAGGTACTACTGTATTACCTATACTGAGTGTTCAGTTCAAAAGGAACTTAACACCTCACACTGCATCTTACACATGCACATGGTACAAGCGGAATTATGTCTGTGTTCCCTTAAGGCTGTGAGTGCTATTAAATTAACGATTCATTAATCTTTGCTGAAATTATTTAATGTCTTAACCCGCAAGACTCACAATGACTGAGGGGCTTACTTCAAACTGAACACTGTGTAGTCCGCTTTGCAGGGAAATACTGGGGTGATTGGAATATACCAAGGGTCTCGAATCAGCAGTCTGAACTCTAACACAAGCTTCATGTTTAATTTAAGTCAAGTCTAAGGTGGGAAATTTTTCGAAATTACATTTTAACCAGTAACATTAACCAAATAATGACGGATTTGTTGATTATTGGTTAACCAGTTACTAATTAACATTCCTAGCTGTTATTGTTGGTACCAACGTTTGAGTAATCATATTACATTTTAAAAGAAATACATTTTAAATACAAATCTTTTAAAATAAAACATGTTAATGCCAACAAAACATCTGTTTATTTTAAAAGTACACTGGATCACTGAATTGAGCTTTGCTAGGCTGAAAAACATCCATTTTTTAACATATTTATTTAAGCAATGCATAATCAGAACATCATTCATCAAATCTAATAAAAAAAATCCTAAATCATCAGGATTGTTCTTACCCATGTACACATTTTCTGTCGTGTTGCCCTTTCTGACCACCAGCTTAAGCTGTAGAAAAAGACAAAAGAAACACACAGTGCTACTTAACATACGTGCTTAGCAAAGTCAATCAGCGGTGAGTAAATACATCAGCAGGGTTAGATCTGTAATAGCAGAGGCTCCTACTCTGTTTATCAGCAGTGTGCATTCTGTTCAATGAAGCGTTCAAAAGCAAGCCCTCCGGCTGTCATTCATGTGGCACAAGAGGCATTTATGTAAGCAGGGCGATGAATGACCTGACTGAGGGAGCTGAAAAGCTGTTCTGGGATCAGTCTGTGCTGCAATCAATCACACAAAAAAACATCTGGGGTGTGTGTGTGTGTGTGTGTGTGTGTGTCTTCAGGGCTGGGAGAGCTGGAAAACCATTCAGGTGTTCGACTCTACAAAGGTGTTTAGTTCTCTATTAAACGCTACACATCCTTTCTTCTTTAGAGTAGAAAAGAAGGTGCGGTACACAGATCATTTCAACCTTAAAACACATGCTCCAGTTAACTGTTTTTTATTAAAGTTTATTGCTCTTTAAATACCTGAAGGAAGATGTTTCCGGTTTTCTGTAGCTCACTTGTTCCAACGGTAACTGCGAAGACAGACAAACTTTTATTTAAGTAGCATTCAGACACAACACCTACATAGAATGTAAGGCTTTCAATTTAAAACACTGGCTTGTCAATACGATTCCAGCTAGCACCTGTAGACAGTTTATTCTGAGCACAAACCACTAGTGAATACAGCTTACTAAAAGCTTTATAAAGCAATGCTGAAAAAGAAACGAATTCACTTCTGGAAATCATACTTCTCCGGATTACCTTTCCAGCATTTGTGCTATTTCTGTGTGTTTATCCCAACACCCAAGCAAAACCCAAACTGGAAAATTAAGACCTGAGTACAGGCTGCCCAGATTCATTAAAACGAGCATAACTTCAGTAAATGGACAAAATAAAGACACCCAGGTGCATCTAAAAATAGAAATTGGTCCAGTATTTTAGTAGTGCGCTTTCACTGGACGTCCTTTTGTCACATTGTAGCCCAGACCTCTGCCAGCCTTGTGCTTTCCCGCTGTACTTGGACGCTTGCATTTACTTTTTCTGCATTTAGCAGACGCTCTTATCCAGAGTAACTTATAGAAGAGCTTCCACAGTAGACATTTCCCTACTCTAGTTTAAGTACACAACAGTCCAATAACACACTGCTGAAACCCTGTTAGAACAATTTTTAAGAAAAATTAATGTGTTAGTAAGTACGTACATGTTAGTTCTCAGCTTAAGTGCTTAGTACAGAGGTGGGTTTTTAATCATCTTTTGACAGTGAGAGACTCAGGGTGCAAGTACAAAAAAGAGCCTTGATGCTCGTCTTCCTCGAGTTCGTTGATCAAGACTAGACTCGGAGGTTGCGTGGTACAGAGCGGGGTGTGATGGGTTCTCTAAGGTGCTTGGTGCTGGTCCATTTTTGGCTTTGTAGGTGAGCATCAGTGTTTTAAACGGAATGTGGGCAGCTACAGGAAGCCAGTGAAGAGAACGCAGCAGTGATTTGGGGTGATGTGGCAGTGTTTGGTGTTGCAGCTGCATTTTGGATGAGTTGTAAGGGTTTAATGAGGGACATGGGAACACCTGCCAGGAGGGAGTTGCAGTAGTCCAGCCGAGAGATTACAAGTGATTGGAGAAGAATCTGAGTGGCTTTTATAGAGAGAAATGGTCGAATCTTTTTGATGTTGTAAAAGAGGAACCTGCACGATCTTCACAGGACAACACGCTTCACTTTACCTATGCTTTAGTCAATCCAGCCAGCCTACAATTTGGTCTAGATTTTTTCTGCTCCAATCCTGTTTGAGGCCTTAACCAAACTAATCCAACAAGCTTCTCTAGGTAGCCATGACATTATTAGTTTGCAACCTTCTTCTCTCTGTTTTTAGTATCGCTTCATGTTAAATAGAGCATTTTCCAGAAGACTAAACAAAATATCAGATCTATTCCTGATGTTGGTTCTTTACCTCTACTAGGTCTTTGTAACATTAGTCCTTAACCTCAAACCTATTAGAATGTTAACATAGAATTAAGAGGGTTCTTCAAAAAGTTTCCACACTTTTTTAACTCCATTAATTAAGAATTTCAAAAATAAATGACATCACTTTCTACATAGTCACCTTCCGCTGCATTTTTCCCAGCATCGTACCAACTTTTTAATGCCATAGCCACACATGCACTGCTGCTTTCACATTATCAACACTTGAAAATCTTCTTCTCCTTAAAACTTCTTTGAGCATCCAAAAAGGTGGAAATCAGATGGCGCTCAATCCGGACTATAAGCTCTCTCTCAGTCATTACTACTACTCCCACCCTCACCGTTTCCAACATATATAAAAGTGCGGAAACTTTTTGAAGATTCCTCGTATTTATGGCTTCAGCCAGCTGCTCTGAATTGGCCCTGTATTTGAATTAGATATAAGATAAGTTGAAAGTAAACTTAGTGAAGTTGCCTCTTTAAGGCAGGGTACATCTAAAACTGTCTGTTGGGGTGATAACTTGTTGATACCTGAACCTGGTGATAATCGATCCAACGGCACACAATGTGACATGTTCACTGACAGCCGTTTAGGAGCCGCTGCAGCCAAAAAGTGCTGGCAAAAATGGTGTCGGAAATTTTGGACTGAAAGCTCACAGTGTCAGCGCTCATTCAGAAAGCACTGATTGACGATGACGTGACGTGGCCTCTCGTTAAAGAAACGTGTTGAATAATCTGACATCGAGTACACATGACAAGTAATGATCTTCTTAGTCTACTGAAGTTGCACAGTGCAAACCTGACTTAGAAGTGTAGTTATGCCCAAATCCCAAACCTTTGTGACCATCATTTCTTACCACCAAATTTCCACTCCATATCCACAAGCTGGTTGACCATCAGTGTTTGTCCAAGCGCTAATCTGGAAAGCACTGGGTAGTGAGTCCTCCACTAAGACATGAAAACAATATAAATCTTATTACTTGTATAAAACCACACACTAGCTTGTCGCAGTATTTTACATTGACATTTTCAGCATTTAGCAGACGCTCTTATCCAGAGCGACTTACAGAAGTGCTTCCAAAGTGAACATTTCATTTCTCAAGTTTAGGTAAACAACAGTCGAAGAACACAATAAAAAGGAGTATAACAAGGAAAATAAATAAAAAGGAAAATAAAAAACAGTATGACTGTTTTGTTGAAAAAAATAGATATAATATACCTGATCTGAAAAGTGACTGGCTTTGTCTTCATTTAAACCTTAAACAAAATAAATCAGAAAAAAATGACACATTATTTGACTGTTTTATGTAGACAATGTGGAACCACAGTTTGAGATTTACAGGCTGCATACATTTACTGTATTGTCCATTAATCATTGCTCTTAAAGCTTAGACAGCATGAGTAGGTATTATAAATGGTCAAATAACAGAGTCATACCCAGTGAGAGCAGGTCTTCCTTTACCTGATCAGCTGTCAGGTTCTTCTTCATAGCACCTTGGAGAAACACAAGGTTCTTCATTCTAGCAGTGTAATTAGGATTTAAACAGGTTACATACACCGATCAGCCATAACATTAAAACCACCTCCTTGTTTCTACACTCACTGTCCATTTTATCAGCTCCACTTACCATATAGAAGCACTTTGTAGTTCTACAATTACTGACTGTAGTCCATCTGTTTCTCTACATACCTCTTTAGCCTGCTTTTTCCCTGTTCTTCCCACAGGACCACCACAGAGCAGGTATTATTTAGGTGGTTAGTTACACTGACATGATGGTGGTGTGTTCGTGTGTGTTGTGCTGGTATGAGTGGATCAAACACAGCAGCGCTGCTGGAGTTTTTAAATACTGTGTCCACTCACTGTCCACTCTATTAGAAACTCCTACCTAGTTGGTCCACCTTGTAGATGTAAAGTCAGAGACGATCGCTCATCTATTACTGCTGTTTGAGTTGGTCATCTTCTAGACCTTCATCAGTGGTCACAGGATGCTGCCCACGGGGCGCTGTTGGCTGGATATATTTTTGGTTGGTGGACTATTCTCAGTCCAGCAGTGACAGTGAGGTGTTTAAAAACTCCATCAGCGCTGCTGTATCTTATCCACTTATACCAGCACAACATACACTAACACACCACCACCATGTCAGTGTCACTGCAGTGCTGAGAATGATCCACCACCAAAATAATACCTGCTCTGTAGTGGTCCTGTGGGGGTCCTGACCATTGAATAACAGCATGAAAGGGGGCTAAAAAAGCATGCAGAGAAACAGATGGACTACATTCAGTAATTGTAGAACTACAAAGTGCTTCTATATGGTAAGTGGAGCTGATAAAATGGACAGTGAGTGTAGAAACAAGGAGGTGGTCATAATGTTATGCCTGATTGGTGTATGTTACATGAATTATACAATATGTAAAAAAGTAACCCTCCTCTCCTTTTTATTAAATTTTTGCATTTTGCCCTTTTGTTTTCCTAATCCATTTTTTCCACTCCCCAGATTGTAACTACTAGGCCCTGACCATGGAAAGCCGCATGCTCACACACCTCTTCCGACATGCATGTTATTGATGGTATGAAGTCTCTTAGAGAGCAGTATTACAAATAGAGAGTTCCTATATTTCCTCTCTGAATTTATCCACCTCTAATGCTTTTATTCAAAAAGACTTGCAGTTATGACTAAATACCATGCAAGAAATTGAAGGTTAAGCGCTTTGCTCAAGTGGCAGGTTGGCCGTAGTGGGGATTTAACCAGCAATCTCCTGATCTACTAAGCAATCACTGCCCTCTGCCCTTTATCTAGGTCCGGAAGCAAGAAAGACCGTCAAGGTGCTTTTCTGTAAATGTCAAATTTTCTTTTTAGGTTTGTTTGTTTTGCATTGTTTCTTTTCTTTTAGGGTGTGTTGATACTAAGCCTGTGAAAGAACCCTATATCCTATATCAGCTAAGGTGTCAACTGGATTATTGAGCAGTTATAATACTGCATGTAACCTAAATCGTTGTGTTCTGTACTCACCATGTGGAAGCAGAAGAATACTCTTCATGAGGCCTTTAAGTGGACCAGCACCCATGCCATTCTCTCCTGCAAACTCAGTCAGCTGTGTCAGGAACCGCTCCGACTGACCACACAGAAGTATGCAAACATTAACGATATGATGTTCCAACACAAAAAAACAAGAATGCAACCTTAGCAAGGAGGCTTACTCACCTCTTTAGGCTCCAGTAGAAACTGGTACAGCACATCAGTCAAGCTCACAAATTGCTGTAAAAAACACAACAATCACAAACAGCAGTGTCACCAACTGGTCAGGTTAGCTAGTGTTGAATGATAAAATTATCAGTCTGCAAATTGGTACAAAGCTCTGGGCCACCAGTGAACCACAGTAAAAGCCAGTATCTTCAAATAAAGAAAACGAAAGAGAAACAGTGGTAAGTCTGTCCAGAAATGGCTTGCAGACCTGAAAACACGAAAAGAAACTCCAAAAATGTCCCAGTAAACACCCCCCTCCCACACACACACACACACCTACAACCCAAAAGCCTTTAAAATTCATTTTAACTGATATGTTAATGGTAAATTTTTTTCTTGAGTCTCTATTGTGGTGTAAAAACTAACAGCAATTCTCTTCGAGAACTCAAGACCAAGGGCACTTGGTGGTGCAGTTGTTACGACACACAAACCCTACACTGCTGAGATATCGAGCTCTTGAGTTCGAATCTCAGCTCTGCTATCTGCTGCTACGGGGCCAACGGGATTCCTCAACACTGCGATTGCAGCTTATTAATGAAGATCAGTGCATGACTCGCCTTATACTTAAGCAATAGAACACGAGGGGGAGTGTGTCGAAGGCGAGTGCCGTAGATCATCACAGCCGTGATGTTATTCGCGATAACACACGACCTCAAGTGTTCTATTGCTTTTATACAACAGTTTTTACAAAATAAAGAAAGAAAATAAATCAAAGAAGCCCTGAATTTCATATTAAATATGCTTCCGCCAAAAAGTAATTCCACAACAAATATAAAGTTTAACACTACAAAGCAGACATCCTAAGTTGCAAAAACTCATTTCAGGGAGGTAAGAACAACAAGAAGAAAAAGTCAAGAACCTCCAAAGAGAAAAAAAAGAAATAAAAAACATCTTGCACACACCAAAGGATATGGGTGAGAACAGAACTCTTAGGAGCTGCTAACTGGGCTATTAAGCTAACTGTTCGTGTTACAAACACATTAATGTTCCCTACATAGTGCACTAGATTGTGTATCGGATAACGCATTCATGTTCACTACATAGTGCACTAGACAATATATTAGACAATTGATTTATGTTCCCTACACAGTGCGCTAGATTATATATCAGATAACGGATTTAAAACGCGATCAGAAAAAAAAGTCGCCTGCGTGCGTGTGCATGAAGCTTGTCGTTACTGGCAACGCGTCAGCGGAGTAATACCATTGTGGTGTGAAAAGACCGTGCTGTTATCACGAATATCAGCACAGTTAGAACGCTTCTCAACCAATCAGATTGTAAGGTCGGAACTACCTGTTGTATAAAGTTGGGTAATTGGATGTGACTAGATTGGGAGATGCTTTGCTGCTTCAGGGCCTGGATGTCTTGCCATAATTAATGGAATGTCGAGGTCTGCTCTCTACCAGAAAATCCTAAAGAAAGTGGCCAGGTCACAGTCCTAACTTGAACCTCCCAGTGATTCCCAGAGAGTAATGTATGCAAGTGATCAATAATTTCTGTACGTATTTGGTTGAAGCCGTTGCTGCAAAAAGTGTCAATATTTTTTTTATTACACAAAGGCCAGTAGTTTTAGTAAATGAAATGATAATTTTTTTTTCTCTAAATCTAAAACAATTAAATAAATTGCAGTAATACTCAAGCAAGCTTTTGTTGAACATGATGAAGCTAGTGCACTCTATGAACAGATTAAATAAGTTAACATAATACGCCAGGTTATATTACTGACAGTGAGCTGCCTGGGTGGCCATTAACTTTTTCTTGCTGGACTTTGAACTGTGACAGTTTTAGCAAGCAAGCAAACAAACAAATGTAACATATGGGATGCCGGCAAAGAATTAAGTGAACTGGAAACAGGCTTTGTTTAATCCTTCAGTAGTAAAACCATTATGTAAAACAGAGTCCTTTATGGCTTATCTAAATGAACACCACTATCATTTAAATGAGCTACAGAAATTAAATCAGTGTTTGGTTGCTATAAATTGATGTATGACTTACAGGTTTAGGGTCTAGCGTTCATATAATAGTTTTTTCATTAACTGGCCCATAATGAAGAGCAGGCTGACTTTGTGAATTTAGAGAAAGCAAAAGTACATGTTACTTGTGCATTAATCTAGCTAAATCATAGTTATTGTGATTTCCAGACCAGATTGCAGAAAATACATGTTAGAAAGTGAAACCTTTCAGTGTGAGCAGTTATTGTTTAAGAAACACCATGAAACAAGATTTGTGGGTCAGCAGGCTAACTTTGAAATGCACCCGGGTTTAACTGCATCACAAAGATGGTTTGGTTAAGCGAACAAATCCACTATGTAACATTTACACAATAATTAATCTTATTAGTCACCCGAGATGAAACAGCACGTGTGCAATTATTGTGTTTGCCAAGGAAAACATGGTTAAGTGAAATCAGCAATCCTTAAGAAAGCTATATTCGTATATCTAGCTTTGTAGTGTAGCCCTCAATTCATGTGTCCTTTGGCCTTGTAAGCCTAATGGAATGGCGTTAAGCATTCGAGACCGGAGTCAATGAGTCTGGATGTTTGAATTTGGCTACAGGGTTAAGCCTGGGGGCAGGGAGGCTGGGGGGTGTAGCTAGCATTTAGTATTCCAGGTGTACCCCCACCTGGCTCTAGCACTAAAACTGTCCAAAAGCATGTTCACCTGCAAGGTTAGATTCTCATGCTGCCTTTACATTCTATTTACGATGTACAAATGCCTTTTCCGTGCATCCCAGTGTTTTCCAGGTGGGACTGTATGCACAGCAGGACAAAGGAATTGAAGAGTGCACTAAATAAACAAAAAGATTCAAATTATATCCCTTTAAAGGTGGCAACACTAAGAATGCAGAAGCTACAAACTGGATTATTATTGGTCAATATCAGATATACATTTTAATATCACCATTCTTACAGTAACCTAACTGGCTTAGTTTTTGGTAAAAGTCATAGGTGTGCTAATGGCGGGAATTAGGACAATTTGTTCTTACAACAAACAACAACAGATATATACACATTAAACAGCATTAAATATACAGGTGCACCAGATTGGAAAATACAGCAAATCCAATTAATTCCTACACACAAACGTCTTATGCTGGCACTCAGCAAACTTAGAGCTTATTGTGACATAAAAATGCAGAACAATATGTTGTATTATTATTAAACCTCATCTCATAGTCTTTGAAATGCAATGCAACAACCCAGACATTGTTTGGACACATTTAAGTAGCTCTGGGCTCATTTTTCAACGGCTTGCACTGTCTTGTGCAGAAGTTTGGATGCCCCTGGTAAATATTTACTTTCTTATATACCACTTTATCTTTGTCAGGTTCACGGCGGGTCCGGTTTCACCAGAAAACATTTGACGCCCGGCAGGAAGGAATAACCTGGACAGGGCATCAGCTTATGGCATGGCCTACCATGTCTGTGTAGATGTCTGACAGGCTGATTCAAACCCAGATCTCAGCAGTAGTGGGCTATCATAATAGTACAAACTCCGGTATATATTGAGTTTATATACAAAAACATCCACTACACAGAACATAGATCTAATTCCTTCATTAAACATACTGGATGTGGAAGAAAAAATCTGACTTGACAGATTACCTATTTGCTGAGCTACCAGCATTTTATCTCATGGCTTTATCCCAAACCACAAACTAGCACACTACATAGTATGTACAGTAACTACATCATTGTAGGGTGGCACGGTGGCTCAGTGGGTAGCACTGTCGCCTCACACTCCTTTCTGTGTGGAGCAGAGATGGGGACCAAGTCGCACAAACAGCGACTTCAGACTCGACTCCGACTCGTTTCAAATGATTTGGACTCAACTCGTGACTTGCCAAAAATGACTTGTGGACAACAAAAGTCAGCAACATTAGTTACGTGTGACAATTATATATATTTATGATCGGACATCATTCTGATCGAGTCATTTTCTGCTCTCTAATAACGCTCCGGCCGTCTTAACCCGCAACGCATGCAAAAGGTAAATGTTCCAGCCAGCTTCCGGCATAGTGATGAAGCCTCGCTCCCTACTTTGAATATGAATCTCACTTAAAATGTGAATGAAACGCTCCTACAGAATTGGCGCTAATGATTGAAAAAAACGCTTTCTGAACCAATCAGACCTTCGGATTTTAATTTTTAGTAAGAAATGCTGCTATTTGCATTTATTGCGGCATCACACAGATGATTGTCAATGAAACGCTTAATTGGCTTTCTAACGAGTTCGTGTTTTACTTCACAACCAAGAAAAGTTTGGAGGTTTTTAATTATGAGCACATTTACAAAATAACGGATTATATTCCTAATGGGACAACACACGGTTATAAATGTAATAGCATCTGAAACAACAGAAGCTAAGATAAGCAGTGGTTTTGGATATTTTGCTGTGTTTTGGATTTTGGCCGCTGTGCCGTAATTTGCAATGAAAACAAAATGTCAGTTTAAGCTTTTAACTGGTACCTAGGAAAGTAAAGGCACAAAGTAAAATGGCAAAATACAGTCGCTAATCTGTTGTTGTTTTTTATCTGAACTTACATGTTATTTGTTTGTTTCTACGCTACATTTCCAAAATATGTTTTGTGTATATTATATTGACTTCTGACTTGACTCGGACTCTAGCCTAAAGACTCATGACTTGACTCGGACTCTATCCTAAAGACTCATGACTTGACTCGGACTCTATCCTAAAGACTCATGACTTGACTCGGACTCTAGCCTAAAGACTCGTGACTTGAATCGGACTCTAGCCTAAAGACTCGTGACTTGACTCGGACTCTAGCCTAAAGACTCGTGACTTGAATCGGACTCTAGCCTAAAGACTCGTGACTTGAATCAGACTCTAGCCTAAAGACTCATGACTTGACTCGGACTCTAGCCTAAAGACTCGTGACTTGAATCGGACTCTAGCCTAAAGACTCGTGACTTGACTCGGACTCTAGCCTAAAGACTCGTGACTTGACTCGGACTCTGGCCTAATGACACGCTGTATTTTGTGACTTGCGAACTTCTTTGGTGTGGAGTTTGCATGTTCTCCCCGTGTCTGTGTGGGTGTCCTCTGGGAGCTCCGGTTTCCTCCCACAGTCCAAAAACATGCAAGTGAGGTGAATTGGAGATACTAAATTGTCCATGACTGTGTTTGACAATAAACTTGTGAACTATGAATCTTGTGTAATGAATTTCTACCGTTTCTGTCATGAATGTAACCAAAGTGTGTAAAACATGATGTTAACATCCTAATAATTAAATAAATAATAAACTACACCATTGGTTATTGTAGATGCAGTTTGGAACAGTATACTGAAGTGGTTTGTATAGTACATGCACATTTAGCAATCAATAATAATACCAAATAATAATACCTGTTGAGAATGGTTCTTAGTGTGAAAAAGCCCTCACTAATGGACTCCAAACGTCTGTTTTAGAATGCTTTGCTATTATAAACAATGGATAGGCCATTTCAATTCAATGGGACTGAAGGTCATAAGTAGGAATAATGTAAATGTGACAGCGGCTCTGGCGCCTTCTCAAACCCCGACCCAACCCATTGTGCATTTAAAATGAATTGGGGGTGTAATGGACAATTTATGTGCAATTCAGTATTCAGTCTAGACGCAATGTTGTGTTAATTAGCTAATACCGAGACAAGAAAACTCCCCTGGAATTTAAATTTAGCAATAAACCAGTAAAAACCAGTTAGCAGCTCGAAATGTTTGTAAATATATAAACAACACATACACGAGGCTCGGTCCCAAATAGCACATTAGTGTTCTACATAGTATGTCAAATACCTACACCAATCACGTGTGTGGTTACATATTATCTAGTGCTCTAGTTTGTGATTTGGGACAAAGCCATAACCCAACCGGCTAGTAGCCTTACAAACAGCGAAACCATTCAGTTAACCTGCCTTATAAAGTACTGATTTCTTACCTGTTCACTGAATTTATTCAGGGTTTGAAAGTCAGTGCTGACACTATCGGGCAGAGCGTCCTTAGTGAAGTTTAACTGCACCATTTTTTCACTGTTTAGCTAACGGCTAACTCTAACTTCTGTCACATCTGCCACTGCATTTCCGCTCAGACGCTACTCTGTGATTCAGTTCAGCATTTTCGATACTGTCGCTCAATGCAGCGCTATGTTCTGTGTGGTTTTGCGTTTAGAATCCCCTTATTCTTCAAGTAATAATTATAATAAAATAATAATTTCAATAAAGTATCCATCCATCCATCCATCCATCCATCCATCTATCTATCTATCTAATCTATCTGTCTGTCTGTCTGTCTGTCTGTCTGTCTGTCTGTCTGTCTGTCTGTCTATCTATCTATCTATCTATCTATCTATCTATCTATCTATCTATCTATCTATCTATCTATCTATCTATCTAATCTATCTGTCTGTCTGTCTGTCTATCTATCTATCTATCTATCTATCTATCTATCTATCTATCTATCTATCTATCTATCTATCTATCT
Source organism: Trichomycterus rosablanca (assembly GCF_030014385.1). Lineage (NCBI taxonomy): Eukaryota > Metazoa > Chordata > Actinopteri > Siluriformes > Trichomycteridae > Trichomycterus > Trichomycterus rosablanca. The sequence continues at coordinate 19,018,925 of NC_086006.1, read as the reverse complement.
ATCTATCTATCTATCTATCTATCTATCTATCCATCCATCTATCCATCCATCCATCCATCCATCCATCTCCGTCCGTCCGTCCGTCCGTCCGTCCGTCCGTCCGTCTATCTATCTATCTATCTATCTATCTATCTATCTATCTATCTATCTATCTATCTATCTATCTATCTATCTATCTATCTCCATCCAACTATCTATCTATCTATCTATCTATCTATCTATCTATCTATCTATCTATCTATCTATCTATCTATCTATCTATCTATCTATCTATCTATCTATCTATCTATCTATCTATCTCCATCCAACTATCTATCTATCTATCTATCTATCTATCTATCTATCTATCTATCTATCTATCTATCTATCTATCTATCTATCTATCTCCATCCAACTATCTATCTATCTATCTATCTATCTATCTATCTATCTATCTATCTATCTATCTATCTATCTATCTATCTATCTATCTATCTATCTATCTATCTCCATCCAACTATCTATCTATCTATCTATCTATCTATCTATCTATCTATCTATCTATCTATCTATCTATCTATCTATCTATCTATCTATCTCCATCCAACTATCTATCTATCTATCTATCTATCTATCTATCTATCTATCTATCTATCTATCTATCTATCTATCTATCTATCTCCATCCAACTATTTATCTATCTATCTATCTCCATCCAACTATCTATCTATCTATCTATCTATCTATCTATCTATCTATCTATCTATCTATCTATCTATCTATCTATCTATCTATCTATCTATCTATCTATCTTTTTTGCTTTTGCACTGGCTGTGCGGGCGCACACCTATCGAGTTTAAGGTAAACGTTGAGTTTAGGAGTAAAAATTTCTAGACAAAATAGCCGTCGAGTTTCAAAGATTTCGAGTTTAGGGGACCAAATCCATTATTTGTGGAAAATACTGTATTTGGGTGTATTTTGATAATTTTGTTAATTTGTGGAAAATCGATGGTCTTAAGATATTTTTTAAGATCATTACAGAGCTGATGAACCTTTTTAATGTTTCGCATAAGTCACAGTCTGATAGGTGCAGTCAAAATAGCCCAGCATAAATGGGCACAGAGAAGTCATCATCAGTATAGTCAGTCTCACTAAAGAAGATGTTTTTGGATGTGTTTTGATCATTTTGTAATAGATTATTTGTGAAAATCTATGTCAAAAGATTTCTTTTTGAAATCTGTACAGAGCTCATGAACCTTTTTAATGCATTACCAATGGTACAGCATGATAGGTCCAGTCAAAATAGCTCGGGATAGTCATCATCAGTATAGTCACTCTCACTAAAGAGGAATTTGGAGACCACAAATGAGTAATCTGAGTTGCTGTAGGTAACTTCTTTAAGCCATTAGCTTTTGTTATAGTTGTAATCAACCAACAACCAACAAAGCTCATGAAATAACCCAGATTTATACAAGTTTTGGGTGTATTTTGATCATTTTGTCAAGGATTACTTGTGAAGGGTGCAGTCAAAATAGCTCGGGATAAATGGGCACAGAGAAGTCATCATCAGCTATAGTCAGTCTCACTAAAGAGTAATTTGGAGACCACAAATGAGTAATCTGAGTTGCTGTAGTTAATTTTTTAAGCTTTTAGCTTTTGTTATAGTTGCTTTTTGTTATAACCAACAATAAGCTCATGAAATAACCCAGATTTATACAAGTTTTTGGATGTGTTTTGATCATATTTGTGGAAAATCTATGGTCTTAAGATACTTTTTGAGATCTGTACAGAGCTCCTTTATAATGCATTACCTGAGGCACAGTCTGATAGGTGCAGTCAAAATAGCTCGGCATAAATGGGCACAGAGAAGTCATGGTCAGTATAGTCAGTCTCACTAAAGAGTAATTTGGAGACGACAAATGAGTAATCCGAGTTGCTGTAGTTAATTTTTTAAGCTTTTAGCTTTTGTTATAGCAGCTTTTTGTTATAATGAACAATAAGCTCATGAAATAACCTATATTTATACAAGTTTTTAAATGTATATTAATCATTTTGTCAAAGAAAAAGAACAGATGCAATATATAATAAATATTGTTTATTAAAAGACTTATTAAATCGAATCAAAAATACGGTACAAGATACTGTGCTAGCAGGTGCGTTCTACCAAAAAGTGTCACCTGAAAAATATGGGAGGGTAAATGCAGCGTTCATTCTGCGCGTGTGCGATTCGAGACCCGGGAAAAAAAGTCACGCCTGACCACTGAGGAACCACCGAGCAGAGGGTAAAACCGAGAGCACATTTACATATTCTCCCCCAAGGGTTTAAATGCGTGTGTGGTGGGTGAAAGAGAGGTGAAGTGTGACTCACCGAGACGCTTTACTAACCTCAGGACTATCGCACAGTATAGATCAGTTACCATAACTCCTGCACCCCTGCACCCCTGCACCAGGTAAGTTTCATTCCTTTTTTGCATGCATGCACCTTTTTCCCCCTAATGTGTGCTTTATAAACATTGCATACGAACTGATGATATACGACTCACTCTACTTTTCCTTTATGCTTATTGTTTAATTTAATTAATGTAGATTGAAGTGTGATTTGCTCGTTTTTGTACTTTTTGCTGTAGTGAAAGTATGAATCACGCGTGTGAGTTCTCAAGAAAGATTATATAAGTGACATGCAGGCAAATAATATAGTAAAAGTTTTTCCCCCGTATGTTTTGTCTTTGCAAAGTAAAACATGGAAAATTCCCATAAATCAGATACGACTAATTTTGTATTCAACAGCAGGTTTATTCCAGATGTTTGTATTCCAAAGTTTTGAAGAAAAAGTGCTATGTTCACATGTTTCACACAACCCAGGAATAAATAGTTCAACACGTCGAGCTTAAGTTTAATTATTACTGGGAGTAGTTCTTGATTTCACCACTTATTTCCTTGAAATAGGAGAGTAAAACAATCTAAATGTGTCTACTTTTCAAAGCAGGTTTTTCAGGGTGCAAAGGAACGCGTGTTTTAGCCTGTCGCAATTCTGTTCTCTTCTAATATAGGCAAAGGGTAGTTTCAAAATAGTTTAAATGGCAACCAACTTAGATGTTTTTTTATTACATATAAAACTATAAAATTGTTTATTTGTAGATTATTTGGCATCCCTGAAGCTTATAAAGTCCAGTGTAGTCAGAGTAGCCATCAGAGCGAGGCAATTAGCTCGCATATAAAATACTATATATAGTAAAGTATTATTAAGTGCATTAATTAAATATAAACTGTAAGAGAAAACAGCAAGTTAACGTTGGTCAGCCTATTAGCGAAGTAAACTTTGCGCTGGAGTTTACACTGTACCGTTGTGATGTGTCGTTCACAAGCGAGTCGATTCTTTGAACAGGATTTGTTTTAGAAAAACGTTATTAGTAGGCACACTTGAGCCTTTTTAAGACAAGTTCATTGGTGTGAGTTGGTTTTTATAAAAAAATAAATAAAAAAAAGCGCTTTCATTTACTTTTCTTTCATTTACAATTGTTGGATTGACACGTCAGGAGCCATAGGTGTAAAATTGTGTAAATACCGACATAAAACAGCCCCAAAATGATGACCTTGCCCTACTAGTATTACAGCACAAGGCAAATTAGATCTCAATCTTTTGCATGAAGAACAAATTATATATTGTTTTATGAATTACATTTTTAAAGGAATAAGATAAATGGATACTTAACAAATTAAAGAATCACATGAATAGATTTTAACAATTTATATATACATATATTATTTGTCATATATACGTATACAGGTGTACAGCACAACGAAATTCTTTGCATATTCCAGCTTGTTTTCATTAATCAGTAGCCAGTTTGCACCATTTTTGCATTTTTTACTTTTGCAATCTACATTGTTTGTGAAGATGAGTGCACAGCCAAGCACAAAAAACCCCCAAAAAGCTTCGATTTGGACAAGAACACTGCAAAGTTACGTTTATACGTGACAGAAGCGCATTTAAAATGTTAACCCTACAATCTGACATTCATATGAAGTCAAGGGCGTCTGCTGGACAATTGTGGAACTTGCTGGATGAGGGGAAAAAATACATACATAACATAAGAAAATGTGCCACATATTTGACAGCATTTTTTGGATCAATCCGCTTATGTGAATCAGCCTTTTCCCCCACGTGAAAATCATTAAGTCTAAATATGGGTCCACTCTTACTGATGAACACTTGGAAGCCTGCTTGAGAATTGGTAGAATTGGTAACACACACATATATACATACATACATATACACACACCTATATAAACACATACACATATATATATACATACATATACACACATACCTGTATATACACACACATACATACATACATATACTGTATATATATACTTTATAAGAAACAGATTGATTTGACAAACCAAGGCAATTCAAGTGACTCACTAAAAAGAGTCGAATCACCAATCACTGCTGTGATGCACTAACTCCGCTGTGTGACACGCGCTAATTGGGCTTCACGCGAGAGAGCTCGCGCTGGGGAAATACCCCTGGGCCTCGCGCTGGAATGTCATTTCTTATTATCTACTTTAACCTATATTTTTCTTTGCTTTACAACAGAATTCCCTCAGTTTATAAGCATATTTTAGAAATATATTAAAATAATATCATTTCTTTACGGTAGTAAACATTGCAAAACTATCGAATACTCGAGTGAATCACCATATTTGGGCTAGTTTTGATGACAAAACGTTAACAGAGCATTGAAATCTCAACATAAAAAACTTAAACAGTTTAGATATGTTAATATGTTACAAAGATGAAGGTAAAAGTGGGAAAAATTTAAGATTTTATGAAGAAAGAGGTTCTTATAAGACTTCAAGGACACTGTTGTATACATTACATACATGTCATGACATGCCCTGTTCCATATAATAAAGCCTATTCTAAACAAAAGGCTTTACTTTAGATATTTTTCACACTTAGGCATTAGGTTGGATGGCTTAGAATAAAATCATACATTTATTTACCAACTATAAAATGTGTTGGCCAGTACCAGCTTTTTCAGCAAGGTCTAGCATGGTGGCACCATTGGTAGTGTGGGTGCCTCCAGGATCTTGATCTTACAGGACCTGCTGACTGTCTACCGGGCAGCACGGTGGCTAAGTGGATAGCGCTGTCGCCTCACAGCAAGAAGGTCCTGGGTTCGATCCCCAGGTGGGGCGGTCCGGATGCTTTCTGTGTGGAGTTTGTATGTTCTCCCCGTGTCTGCTTGGGTTTCCTTCGGGTGCTCCGGTTTCCTCCCACAGTCCAAAGACATGCAAGTGAGGTAAATTAGAGATACTAAATTGTCCATGACTGTTTTCGATATAACCTTGAGAAGTGATGAACCAACTGTTCCTGTCATGAATGTAAACAAAAGTGTAAAACATGATGTTAAAATCCTAATAAACAAACAAACAGACTGTCTACCAAGCTTGGCATGTTCCTTCAAGGTCTACTTGGGGTTCCAAAGACTACTCTGGTGGCCTCCTACTTCCCAAAAACACTAATAATAAACAAAAGTATAGTTACCATTAGTATTAGTGATTAATACTTATTTATAATGGTATAATAGTGGTAATACTAGCCTACTAGGACATTTTTACTAATAGGTTAACATAAGTTTGCAAATGGCAGCATTGGTGCCATGTCTTATATGGGTAAATGATGCACATGTGCCCGTTTGTTCACATGATCTTGAAAAAAAACAAAACAACAGGATGTCTGACCTGTCTACTTCTTCCAATGCTCTAATATCCGGATGTGCCATGTACCCACTGTAGGAACTTTTAAGTAATACCAATTATAGCCTACCAGTGAAAGGTTACCTTCATTTATGAAGTTACATTTATGAATTATTATTATTAATATAAATTACTTTTCTGCACTAACATGATATATGTTCTAGAATATATAGCCCCTCTCTTCCGCCCTTATTACTCTCTTAAATCTTTAAACTCACAACATGTACCAAAACCCCCCTTTCCGTTAGCTTCGCTCCCTAATCTCCGTTACTCAGACTTCCACCTTTGATGTTCCTCTCTTTGTATTTTCACATTCAGTGTCATTCCTTTGCTCATTCACCTTCACAGCCACTCCTTCATTGTGGTGTGGGGAGTGTGTGTGCATGTGCTCCATAGCGTGTGTGCGTTTATGGGACCACATAAAGAAGTCTTAAACATCCTAACTTGGGACTTGGGCTGTAATTATATCTGCTTGAGTAGCATGTGTTCAAGTGAACACAAATTATTAGTGCTTGTCAGCGTCCCTTTATTTGTGACTTAAATGCACCTAGTTGGCTTGTGTCTGGTTTTTATAGGGGTTTGGTAATGCACTGTGTGTACAGCTATGACGTGATGGTAGAGAAGAGACAGTGAAACAGCTAGTAAATTGGGTGCTCCACCAAAACATTAGTCCTGGTGACCTTTGGTCGATCCTTGCCACTAGTCACTGTCTGTGAGATGTTTAGTATGTACCTCTGGGTTTCGGGTTCCATCTACCTTCTAAAAAAGCAAAAGGTGGATTGGTTGCTCTTAATTGTCCCTAAAATGTAAGAGTAAATGTGTGAGTGTGTTGCCCTGTGTTGTGCTGGTATGAGTGGATCAGACACAGCAGCGCTGCTGGAGTTTTTAAATACCGTGTCCAGTTGGTCCACCTTGTAGATGTACAGTCAGAGACGATCGCTCATCTATTACTGCTGTTTGAGTTGGTCATCTTTTAGACCTTCATCAGTGGTCACAGGACGCTGCCCACGGAGCGCTTTTGGCTGGATGTTTTTGTTTGGTGGACTATTCTCAGTCCAGCAGTGACAGTGAGGTTTTTTTTTCTTTCCCTTTTTCTCCCCCTTTAGTTCAATTTGCATCGTTCGTCCACTCTGTCTATGCCGAACCCTGCCCTGACCAAGGAGATCGAAGCTAACCCATATCCCCTCCGAAACATGGGCAGCAGCCGGATGCATTTTTGCCACCCACACATTGATGAGTGTTGTGCCACCTAGCGCTGCATGTGGAGAGACACACCCTAAGGGCACTCTTCCTCATCTCTGTGCAGGCGCCTGCAATCAGCCGGCAGAGGTCGTAATCGCATTCTGACAGAGAGAGACCCACATCCGGTTCTTTGTCCCGCCCCCCAACTGAGCAACCGGCCAATCGTTGCTCATACAGCCACTCAGCCTCGAACCGGTAAGGCAGAGCTGGATTCGATACGATGTACTCAGAAACCAGCTCTGGTTGCAGCGTGTCTTTTTACCGCTGCGCCACCATTTTTAGAAATGATTCCCCAATAACTGCCACTATCCTGTCAATCCAGCAGACCGCTATTAGAATAAAAACACTTGCAAAATTCCTCTGTAAAGCAACATTGGTTCTAGTCTCATTGCCAGTAGCATGCATGAATGCAATTCTGAACATCGGTCACCTCAACCGCTCAGACTAATCCTTCCAGAAATCTGATGTCCTGACATAAGCACTGACATCCAGATTGCCTAACGTACTGAAACCTGGAACCCGAGCCTACAATTCTCCTGCATACCTGTTGTCATCTCGTATCAGGAGCCATTACAACATTTCATGGTGCCAAAAATAATTGTACTTAAATCAATAGTATCATGATTGTTTTACTATTTTGTTTTAGTTGAACACCACCCAGCTGCCTGCTCATTTAGAGAATGGTGACTGTTTGCTCTGTCTATTATTATTCATGTCCTCATTTGTTCTTGTGTGTATCCAGGTTAGCATTTCATTTCGTAAGTGAATGGACTAACCTCAAAGACTAACCGTATTTTGGAAATCATTACCGTTAGCATAACTAGACAGGACGTAAATAGTTTCAGGTCAGTAAACTTAGTGACCTCCACATACCTATACAGTCTGTATACGCTGTTACGTTCCCCTCGTCTTTGTCCTGACTTGTCCTAGCAGGGCAAAGGATTTTGGCCTTATGCACTTAATGGGGTATTTTCTGTGGAAAATATCATTAGTCTGTTATAAATTAATCTAGAAATAGCCAAGATGCAGCTCCAGTTATCTCTTAGAGGTTTTACTGTTCTGTGATGGATAACTGGTAACCAGTTTAGGCGGACACGATATCCAATATCCTCTATCACAGTATACACCGATCAGCCATCCTTGTTTCTACACTCACTGTCCATTTTATCAGCTCCGCTTACCATATAGAAGCACTTTGTAGTTCTACAATTACTGACTGCAGTCCATCTGTTTCTCTGCATGCTTTGTTAGCCCCCTTTCATGCTGTTCTTCAATGGTCAGGACCCCCACAGGACCACTACAGAGCAGGTATTATTTGGGTGGTGGATCATTCTCAGCACTGCAGTGACACTGACATGGTGGTGGTGTGTTAGTGTGTGTTGTGCTGGTATGAGTGGATCAGACACAGCAATGCTGATGGAGTTTTTAAATACCTCACTGTTACTGCTGGACTGAGAATAGTCCACCAACCAAAAATTTATCCAGCCAACAGCACCCCGTGGGCAGCGTCCTGTGACCAATGATGAAGGTCTAGAAGATGACCAACTCAAACAGCAGCAATAGATGAGCGATCGTCTCTGACTTTACATCTACAAGGTGGACCAACTAGGTAGGAGTGTCTAATAGAGTGGACAGTGAGTGGACACGGTATTTAAAAACTCCAGCAGCGCTGCTGTGTCTGATCCACTCATACCAGCACAACACACACTAACACACCACCACCATGTCATTGTCACTGCAGCGCTGAGAATGATCCACTACCTAAATAATACCTGCTCTGTAGTGGTCCTGTGGGGGTCCTGACCATTGAAGAACTGTGTAAAAGCAGGTTAAAAAAGTATGTAGAGAAACAGATGGACTACAGTAAAGAACTACAAAGTGCTTCTATATGGTAAGTGGAGCTGATAAAATGGACAGTGAGTGTAGAAACAAGGAGATGGTTTAAATGTTATGGCTGATCAGTGTATGTGTTATTAGGTAAAACAAATTAGACAGTACCTTAGTCTCAGGTACGCTTTCAAAGTGATGCCTCCAGGTGTAGCGTAACAACATTTATGGATGTGCAGGGAATGCTTTGAAGTCTTGTTCAAAGAGAACTGTCCAAACTTTTACCTGCCAGGTCATTCTGAGTTTAAAGAAAACACTTTTATGACTGGACGTGTCTAAACCTTAGACTGATATTATATTATGTACATGGCATATAACGTCAAAAGTATGTGGACAACAGACCATAAGGTTGTTGGACATACCTTGTCAAAATCAAAGGCTTTAACGTCAAATAAACACCACTCTGTTGCAACTATAACATCAATTACACCTTTATGTAGGTTTTTCTTTACAAATTCGCCTCTAGAAATATGTGCCTTTGTTAGACAGTGATGTTACATGAGAGGACCTGGCTCCAAACTGACATGTTAGTGCATCCCAGAAGAAGATCTTTGTGCAGACCACATCAAATGTCTCTGCCAGACATGACTGATGAATGCATATGATGCATATAATGTATTTTAAATAATAGATTGTATTTATCTGTCAGCAATGGTGTGGCTAAAGCACCTAAACTTAATAATTAGTAGAGGTGTCCTGTCCACATAATTTTGGAAATATATATTATTCCTATATATGGGTTCTGAATTAGTGATTGTAGTCCAAACCTAATAATCTACAAATGAAAATCGGCATTTCGGAGCGCCGAGGTGTCACAGTGGGATATTCCACTAGCACACCAGCGCCGAGATTCTGAACTCCTCGGTTCGAAACTCGGCGTTGCCATTGGTCGGCTGGGTGCCATCTAGCGGGCATAATTGGCAGTGCCTGCAGGCAGCAGGCACGTTTCTGCTAGGGCGGGATGACCGGACTATGTGGGTGGGGACTATGTCGCTGTGTAAGGGCCCTGATTAGCAGATAGAGAGGCGCTTGTGCATAGGTGAAAAAGGGTTCTGCACGCTGGTCCGAGGAGGCGTGAGCAGCAATATACCCTCCTCGACTGCAATCAGGGATCCCCCAGCAGTGGAAGACAAATTGACTACGCTAAATTGGGAGAAAATGGGAGAAAATGCATAAATAAAATAGAAAACAAGAAGAAAATCAGCATTTCGCTCTATACATTGTGCATGATGTATTCTTCTTCTTCGTCTTCTTAATAAAAATAATAATAATTTTTTAATTAATCTGTGTTTCTTTGACAGATTAAGAAACAAGACACCAGAAAACGATATACGACCCAAACAGTGATGCCATCCAACAAGTATTCCTCCGCTATTATGGCGGAAAGTGATAAGATGACAGCCACGGTAAGAACATGTGACCCTCATATTTAATCTTTACTATGAAACGTCTTCAGATCACACACACAAGGCTATGTTGGATTTTAGTTTCTTGTATCTGCAGCAGTGATGTTGTAAAATGTAGTAAATCTATTTTCAATATTTTTTGAATTAATTACACTGTTTTTATTACAAATCAATTAAACTCTAGAAAAGGGCTGTCATGATGCCTCAGGGGCAGCTTGCCCATCCACGACAATTCAGTTTCAAGAGAAAAGCAGGTTTCCCAACAGGGGAGCTGGTAAATCTTTACGGAAGAAACCCTGATAAATAGAAACACTTCCACCTGGAGCGCGTTAACACACATCAAGGCCCATGTGACTGTCAGTTAAGTGCAACTGACATGTTAATCATTTGCACCGCCATGCCTCATGTGCAGGCCATATTTGGCAAGGCAAGAGGACAAGATTCTCTAACTGAGCCTTGCCACTGATCTCTATGACAAATGACTCAGCTGTGACTTAGACTGTTATAGACTTCAATTATTTGTCGCAGCTTTAGACATAGTCTTGTATATTTAAAATCTTTCCTCCTCCACCTCTTAACAATGACATAAAAATGGTATAAAGCAGCATCGTTATAGCCAACACATTACTGGTAGACATATTTATACCATAACGTGTTCCATACATTTATATCAGCCATCTGTTTCCATTCATACTCAGCCGTAACTTCTGACATCTGTCACAGTCCTCACTAAGATCAGCGACTACTAATGAAGCAGAGATCCTTCCTACTTTCCCATCTCTCCATCCTTTCCTTCTATTTCTCTATCCCTCTTCTGTTACTCTGGAGACAGATAACTCAGTGACGTGCCAAGCAAGGCTTGGCAGCATCTAGGCCAGCTGCTGGGACAAAAAAAAGAGAAACAGAGTGTGTATGGGTGTTTGTTTAGGATCCTGCACCTTTGGTTTATAATCTCTCATCTCAATTTAGAGATTTAGATATTATGTTTATCTGTATGATTGTACTTCACAAAAACAATCATGTTTATTCGGTGAAACATTAAATACTGAGTTTTGTACTGTTATCTATTCAATATACTGTAGGTCAAGAATATATATATTTTTAAATAATTCCAGAAAAGTTGGGACATTTTGGGAATTTTTTCCAATATTTTCACTGATCAACTTCATTGTATTTTGTAAATCTAAACAAATTCAGAATGTGATGCCTGCAACACACCCCAAGTTGGAACAAAGGAACATTTATTACTGTGTTTCATGAAGTTCTTTCATTTTCTCCTGATTTAGCGTAGTCAGTTTTTCTTCCGCTGCTGGAAGATCCCCAATTGTATTCGAGGAGGGTCCTCCGACACGTGCGCAGTCCTAGCGCGCACCTTCTTTTCGCCCATCCATTTTGCACAGGCGCCTCTTTTCCTTTCCCTAATTAGGATCCTTGCACAGTGTTTAAAGGCCCCACCCACATAGTCCGGTCATCCCTGCCCCTAGCAGACACAGTGACAAATCAGTGTCTGCTGCAGGCACTGCCAATCATGCTCTCTAGATGGCGCCCAGCCGATCAGTGGCACCGCTTAGTTTCGAATCGAGGAGTTCAGAATCTCGGAGTTTAGAATCTCGGAGTTCGGAATCTCTGCGCTGGTGTGCTAGCGGAATATGCACTGTGCAGGTGGGATTTAAAAAAAAATGCATTTCTCCCCTTTTCTCCCTTTTAGCGCGTCCAATTGCCAGATTGCGTCATGCTTCCTCTCCACCAATGCCGATCTCCGCTCTGATTGAGGAGAACAAAGCTAACCCACGCCCCCTCCGACACGTGGGCCGCATGCCATATGCATCTTATCACCTACACTTTGACGAGTGGAGTTCAACTCAGCCTTGTGTATGGAGAGACACACCCTGATGAACTCTTTTCCCATCTCTTTGCAGGCGCCATCAGTCAGCCAGCAGAGGGCGTAATTGCATTAGTTATGAGAGAGACCCTATCCCGTTTAATCCCGCCCCTATATGAACAACAGGCCAATCGTTGCTCATGTGGCTGCTCAGCCCAGCCGGCAGGCTGAGCTGAGACTCGATACGATGTATTCGAGATCCCAGCTCTTGTGTTAAGCGTGTTTTACCGCTGCACCACCTGAGCGGCTATGCAAGTGGGATTTTTAACCATTCTTGCTTGATACAAGATTTCATCTGTTCAGTTATCTGTGGTTGCCATTGTCAGATTCCCCTCTTCATGATGTGCCATTAATTTGACAATACAATTGAGTGCCCAACATTGGCAACTTGGCACTGATGGGTCTTGAACCTGCAACCTCCCACTGTCTATCTTGATTGCAGACAGGCTATTTAGTTACTTAGTCTTAGTGTTGCTGAAATAACCATTTACTTTTGGGAAAAATGATCCATTGACGGCATCATATGCCTCCTAAATATCCCAGTATACCTTCATATATATGCAAGTACCTGTGATACCTTTACACACATTCTGATAGAGTTTGGATTGTTCTTTTATTTTTGGCACTTGATGGCCATTTCCCCCAAAAACAAGCTGACCATAGTACACATTTCCACTGTCTTCTGGTCTATCTGAGATGAGCCTGGGAACAAAGAACCCATCAGCATTTCTCTCATTGTGTAATACAATGTCAGCTTGTATTTCTTGATGGAGCTGTGGGCTGTGATAAGTGACAACGGTTTTCTGAAGCAATTCCAAGCCCATGTGGCTGTATTTACCACAGTAGCTTATGTAATGTCATCTGAGGGCTCGAAGGCAACACATATTCAACTGTAGTTCAACCAGTTGTCTGAATATTTTGATGATATTATGTATGGTAGATAGTGAAACACAAAGTGATGTGCCACAATCCATCTTTCTTTGCAAAGACTGAGTCTTTGGTGGATCCTGATTTTACACCAAGTTATGAGCTGATCTAAAACACAGTACTTGTTGTTTGTTTAGTCATTGGTGTCCACATTTACTGCAGTTTCATCCTGCCATACCATCACTTTTGGGATGCACACTAGCAAACCAGCAGCTTATATGTGAAGTTTATGGTTCAGGCCTTGTGAATTTGAGCTAATCCGGAGATTAATTTACTAATTTGTAGATGGAATAAGTGTGTTCTATTAGTGGCTGAAAACAGGTGGATTTTTTGTCCTCTCATTCTTACCACTTCTGGATTTTAGCAATTTTCTGCTGTGCTGCACTGTCTTTGTGCTAAGTTGGCATTATTAATGATCGTTTGCTTCATTCAGGTCAGTGAGTGGTCCAGCTATTCATGCTTGATTGACTGTAGCTACGGGCAACCAACACACTTGCAAGAAATTTCAGAAACCACAGTGGGACAGTCATACTACCAAGTGCACTGTGAAAAACTGTGTTCATTTGATCATTTCTATAGAAGTGTATTCATGAGAGGAGCAGCATTTCATAATAGTGGCTAGTTTTGGACTAGCGTATTGGTGTAACTGTGGATTCTAGCCTCAAATACCATAATAACCAGATATCACATTTGCTTGGATCTTGATTTGTAAAACTCATAGATCAGGGCTTTTGACTTTGTGGCTCACATGCCAGATTTGGCCCTTGATTGGTCAATTTGCACCAGCGGGATATTCCACTAGCACACCAGCGCTGAGATTCTGAACACCCCGGTTTGAATCTCGGCTCTGCTGAGATGGCCCAAGCTGGCCAATCACAGTGCTTCAAATTTGGATCTCAGTGCTGGTGGGCGAGCTCATTAGACCACTGTACCACCCAAGCTGGCCAATCGCAGAGCTTCTAACTGTGATCTCAGCGTTTGTGGGCGAGCTCATTAGACCGCTGTACCACCCAAGCCGGCCAATCGCAGAGCTTCTAACTGTGATCTCAGTGCTGGTGAGCGAGCTCACTAGAATGCTGTACCACCCAAGCGCTTTGTGTAGTTTTTCTTACCTGATTACCACTTTAAGCTAATTTAAAAGCTTTGTTTGTGAACGTTAAAGTTGTGTTTTAGCTCATATAGAGTATTAGACTACAGTGTTAGAGGTCTAAGTAGTTGGCTGTATTGCAGTTCTTTTGTAGCTCATATTTCTTTGTATTCGTCACCTGTGTGTGCTATACCACTGACCCCTATATAATGAGTCTCCAGAGTGCTCTTGTGTGTGTGTGTGTTGTGAGGCGGTGTTTGGGGGGGGTCTTAAAGCAGAAAAAAGAGCGGCAGACATGTAAGGAATGCCGGGAGCTCTGAGTGTCGATAAGTTTTCCTCTCACTCTCTCACTTTTTTTCTCTGAGGGGCCCTTCCAGTCCCAGAGGAAAATACATGAAAAAAACAAGGACCCCTAAAACCCCCTTAACCCCACCTTTAGATCTGGAAAAATCCAGTCACACAACCTTGAAAGCAGCTTAGCCGCTGCTGGCCTTGCACAACACCTGCTCGTGGTGCTCAGCGCCCTGTGTTCATTCTTCTTCCAGAATTGATGCGCTTTATCTGTCACACTCCGAGTCACCGTGTCCACTGAAATGTATCTGTGAAACTTGCCAAAAAGGCAGTTTTAATGCCCTTGTTTTGGAACGTGGCCTCATGGAACTTTTGTCCAAATGATTAGACTGAACATACAACATCATTTGAATCCGGGAGTCCTCTTATAGTATTCAGCTCAAGCTTTATCAGTTTTGAAGATCATACTTAACTCCAAGTAGAATCTAAACAACTAACATGCCCTGAGTTGCATAGAAATGAAGGCAAAGTAAATAAAAGCATACTAGAAAGCTAGCCATCTAAAAAAGCTCATACATAGTCATCATTATTATACTGGTATTAACCACTTTATCATCGTCAAGGTTGTGGCGTGGGCAGTTCCATGGGAAACACTGGGTGCGAATCATGTCTGTTTAGATGCCCGGACGGCTGATAGCACCAGTAAGATTCAAACCCAGATCTCATTCAATAAACTGCACCCGACTTAAGGTTTAATCAGTGCATTTGTTTGAAATTCATTCATGTATTGTCTGTTTTACCACTCTTTATCCTGGTCAGGGTCACGGTGGGTGCAGTTCACTGGGCGAAGGGTAGTAAAAGACCTGGACAGGTCACCGGTCCATCACAGGGCAAACAAATACACACACACACACACACACACACACTCACACTTAGGGCAATTGTTAATAGCTCCAAGTAACCTGACTAAATGTTTTTGGACTGTGAAAGGAAACCCACATGGACACAGGGAGAACATGCACATGTACAGAACTCCACACAGAAAGGACCCACCTGGGAATCGAACTCGGGAGCTTCTTGCTGTGAGGCGACAGTGCTACCCACCAAGCCACTGTGCCGCCCTGTTTGAAATTTGTTTGACTTATAGTGGTCTGCATTCATGTTACATTCATTTATCGGATTGTTCTAATCCCATATTTGACAAATCACAGATTACTTTTTGCATCATCATTCACATTAAACTTCAAATTAAACAAATATATTTTGGGTCCTGGGGACCAGGGTTTAGTCCTTGCCTTCGTCAGTCTGTAAGGAGTTTTGAACAGTCTCCTTGTGTCTATGACTAAGGCCCTACCTAATTCACGCCTCTAAAATGTTTGATTTCAAGTGCCTCACATTTACTAGTTAATTTGCACTAGGAGGTGGACCTAGCAATCCTACGGCAATTCAGTTAGCAATCGGTTTGTCAAATTGTCCAAGATGTGGGCCGTTCAGCTGGTGCAGTGGTAAAAACACACGCTGGGATCTCGAATACATCGTATACATCGAGTCTCAGCTCTGCCTGCCTGCTGGCTGGGCTGAGCAGCCACATGAACAACGATCGGCCTGTTGTTCAGATAGGAGTGAGATATTAAAAGCCGGATAGGGTCTCTCTCATAACTAATGCAATTACGACCTCTGCTGGCTGATTGATGGCGCCTGCACAGAGACGGGAAAGGAGTGCTGTCAGGGTGTGTCTCTCCGTACACAGTGCTGATCCGCATCGCACTCGTTAAGGTGTAGGTGACAAAATGCATACGGCTGCTGCCCACTTGTCGGAGGGGGCGTGGGTTAGTTTCGTTCTCCTCAATCAGAGTAAAAAAGGGAGAAAATGCATAAACAAAAATATTAAAGAAAAATGTGGATGCAGGGAGGGGGTGTGAAAACACGGACGAGGTTTTTCATCCTCGCACCATTGCTGGATGATCTAGGTTTACATTCAGCCATTAAAGTGTGTGTGTGTGTGTGTGAGTGTGTGGTTACAGGGTTAACGGGTACATACTGGGCTAGTAGGAGGGGTAGCTGCCCACACTGTAAAGCTTTCATGCAGAGTGACGGAGAGTGATGGAAGAAAGAAAAGGATAGGCTTTCTTTTTAAGTCTTTTTCTCCTTAATTGCTCTAATGGGAAATATCAAACTGTACACTGTTTCTGTCATTTCTCACACAGACACGCTCCATCTGTTGCTTTCCCCTTTGCGTCCGTCTGGTGTTTGTTTGGGTGGCACAGTCAGAACATCATAGCCCGGGGTCTTGAAAAAAGCTTGTTTGGGTATAAAATAATGTTTCTAGATTTATGTCTGACAAATTTATTCTGTAACACGATTTAGATCCACGCTCAGGCATTATTTGAAAAACTTAAGCTCTGCGATGTCTTTTGAATGCTCATTGAAATTCGGCATTGAAACGCCGGCTTATTTTGTTCTTTTATAAATGGTTCCATTCAAAGTCAAATGCCAGACATTCACAGCCATAGTAACGTATTGTCCTTAGAACAAGTAGATGTATGAAAACTTACACTCACGGCTCCATGAAGAAGTTGCACAAGAAGATTAATCGTGCAAATACAAGATAATGCATGTGGAATAGCAGAATTTGGGCAGGGGTGGGATAGTATACCAGT